>NC_082699.1:59055652-59369214 GCF_949987515.2 Delphinus delphis
CCACTTGACTACAATGAAGACTCACTCATCCGTTCTACAAGGATATACTGAGCACTGACTCTGCACAATGTACAACAAAAGACACACTGACAAGCCTACTGAAATGCACAATTAAGATTATTGAGAGATATCATTTCACACAACGAAAACAAGCCATCTAACTGTCCATTAACATTTAGATGAGGAAAATTATGTTCTAGTCATACAATGAAATGCTATATAGTAATGAAAATGAATGAATTATAGCTCCTCACTCTAGAACAGAATAATCTCAAAATCATGGCATGAGATACGCATATATATGATTCAAGACACAGGCGAGGGCTTCCCTGGTGGCGCAGTGGTTGAGAGTCCGCCTGCCGATGCAGGGGACACAGGTTCGTGCCCTGGTCCGGGAAGATCCCACATGCCGCGGAGCGGCTAGGCCCGTGAGCCATGGCCGCTGAGCCTGCGCGTCCAAAGCCTGTGCTCCGCAACAGGAGAGGCCACAACAGTGAGAGGCCCGCGTACCGCAAAAAAAAAAAAAAAAGAGAGACACAGGCGAACATATGCTATGATTTAATTAATATTTCATTTTTTGTTAATATAAACAGAACAAACTAAACAAATTGGGAATACTCTGTGTGGTGAAGCTATAGAGAAAACTAAGAAATCACTGAAACAAAGCTCACAGGAGTGATTATAGGTTTCGAAGAAGGGATGGGAGAAAAGGATGAAACAGGGGAAGGGGCTTCAAAGGTACTCAATGTTCTATTTCTCAAGTTAAATGCCAGGTAAGTGGATGTTTACTTTGTGATTATTTAAATTATGTACTACAGACACTATTTTGCATGTATAATATATCTTGATTTTTTTTTTTTTTTACAGTTTTTTGATAATGTTATCAATGACCTTTTTAAAAACTAAGTCAGGGACTTGGTGATGGCAGATTCTAGTAGCAGTGAGTTAAAAAAAGAATGGAAGACCACAAATATAGACAAATTCTTTAACCACTGACTTCAAGGAAAAAAGTGGGGACTAAGAATGCACACAAAGTACTAAGTAAAAAGAGACAGGGCTGAACATTTTAATATGGGAAAGTCTGACAGTGGTCACATGTTAAGAGAAAGGTAACATTAAAGATACAGAAAAAAACTGATGAAACAGGACTAAAGCTTAGAAAGGAAAGGCTCAAGAAAATAAGAAGAAAAATTGGCCCTGGCCATTACCAAGACACTGGAAACAAATGTGATTAAACATGAGGCTAACCAAATTAGTCCTGTGTGGCTGGAATGAACCGTTCCTACGTAGAAGCTTGGAAATAGTAGCAAATAAATGTGAACACAAAAGCAAGGACAACATCTTGGTGGGCCTTGAATTCATTGCAAAGTCACTAAAAACATTTCAAGGGACTTCCCTGGCAGTCCAGTGGTTAAGACTCTGAGCTCCCACTGCAGGGGGCACAGGTTCAATCTCTGGTCGGGGGAAACTAAGATGCCACATGCTGTGCAAGGCAGCCAGGAGGGAAAAAAAAAAAACCATTTCAAGAGGAAAGTTAACAAGGTCTGAACGTTCACATTAAGTGAATGTTTTAATAAAAGTATGCAGGCTAAGAAAACAAGTCAAGATGCCATTAAAATAATCTTTATAAAAGAAGATATCGGGACATGAAACAGGAGTACAAAATTCATCAGTTTATCCTATCTATGTCAATTAACCTGTTCAGTTTTGGGAACAGAATAGGTGAAAAACCATAATCCCTGCCTGCCCTCAGTAGCTTACATTCTAGTGGGGGAGACAAACAAGAAAGCAAACAAGACAATTACAGGCAGTAGAAAATACTACAAAGGAAATAAAGGTGATGTATGAAGAGTGATGGGGATGGGGCTATTTTTTACCGGGTTGTTAGGCAAGGCCTTTCTTGAGATGCTGACATTTAAGCCAATACCGAAAGGCTCAAAAGAAGCCACGGAGAAGGAAAAATATTTGAGAGAGTATTTCAGGCCAAGAAAACAAAACTCTGAAAGCTCACTGTGACTGACGCCTAGAAGAAAGTATGAGGTGAGTTTGAAGAAAGAGACGAGAGTAGCAGGACCCTCCAGTCTGTATAAGAAGTGGTTGGTGGCATAGAGATGAGAAGCAGATGAATTTGATATATTTTGAAGGTGAAACAAACAGAATTTGCTGAGGGTAAAAAAAAAAAGAACATGCATACATTAATCCCTAGGTTTTGACTTTTTCAAGTGGAGAGATAGTAGTTCCATTTGACTTTTTCAAATGGAGAGATAGTAGTTCCACTTATTAAGATGGGAGAGACTGAGGTAAGATTAATGCATGGGAGAGAAGAAGGAGAGGGAGAGTCAATAATTTTATTTTGGACATGTTAAATTTGAAGTACCTATGAGATATCCAAACAGTGATAGCAAGCAGGCAGCTAGATATATAAGAGTGGCATTCAAGAACCAAGTCTGGCAAGAAATATAAATCTAGGAGTTATCAAAATACAAATATTTAAAGCTTTGAAAAGGGGCCTTAAAGAAAGTCTACCACTGTAACTTCTACAAATACTAACAGCAGCTAAAATTAAATGGTAACACGTTTTACCATTTAATTTACCAAGCACAAAGAGATTAAGTAACATGCCCAATGTCATTCAGCTAATTTTAGAGCTGGATTCCAACCTAAGCAGTCTGACTCCAGAGTTGTGCTTTCATCTACTTTGTCAAGCAGAGACCAGGTGGAAGGAAGCTTAATCGCAAATCCTGAGGCACTCCAATGTTCACAGATAAGGAAGGCATAAAAGATATTTATTCCAATTACGCGGTTTCAGGTAAGCGCTGAACCACAGGTTCAAAAGTGGCTACAAAGTAAATCCCCACTTGTGAAGTTACAGATGTCAGATGCCAGCAGTGAAGCAATAAAGTTTACTCTCCCCTTCCAAAAGCCCTAGAGTCCTAGGTCCCTCTCGACACCTCCGTCACCTACTTCTCTCCCAGAAGAGTCATTCTCCAAATAGCCTCTCCCAGGCATCTCAAAACAAGACCCCAAGAATCTGTCACACACACACCCTAGCCTAGGTCCCCTTTCTCAGCCCTCACCTCCCCCACCAGATGGCAGAGAAGGCGGCCGCGTCTCCCGAGCAGAAAGTGAAGATAAAGAAAGGTTTTAGGGAAAACCCTTGTCGCAGCCTCAGCAAGCCCAGTGGGGAGGCTGCCGGGAAGCACGTCTGGCGGAACCGGGCTGGGAACTGAGCTCCCCACGTGGGCCTGGGGAGACGGAACCCCACTCACCAAGCCATCTATCTGCACTTGCTTCACGGCTGAATCTCCGGACCCCGCTTTGCCTTTGCCTTTCCCTGCAGCGCCAGTGGTGGAGCTGGAAGAGGTGGCAGCAGAGCCGGTGCCTTCCTTGCGGGACGCCATCTTTTCTGCCGGACAGGAAAAGAGAAAAACGTGCGTAACCGGAAGCGGAAGTACAAGCTTCACGTGACCTCAGACGCAGTCTGTCGTTCGAAAGGCGGAGCTCTTAGGAAAGGCCCGGGGAGGCCCCACCTCCTTTCTCACTTCAGTCACCTTCTTCGGCAACGGAATCCTCTGCACATGCGCGTTGTGCGTTAGCGGCTTTCAGAAAGCTTTACGAAAGGAAAAATGGACTTTTTAAAATGTTTTGCACTTTATGTTTAGTCGGTCTCCACTAGGCAGTTGATCATAACTGCATTATAGCTCACATTTATGTAGCGTCCTATTCGTAAAAAATGCTTTTACTTCTAATTTTTTAAATTAATCCCCATTTCCAATCTTGGGAACTATGAAGAGCTATACAAACTCCCATGTTAGGAAATTGAGACGTGATTTGTCTAACGTCATTCTGTTCATTAGTGGTGAGCCATATTGCAGTTTGTTTAAAATTTCTTTGCAATTTTTGTCCTTTTAAATATCCCACTAAGATTTTCCAGTCATGTATGCTAAACACACTACATGGGTTCTTGTAATCTGAACAAAGACAGTGTATGTGGGCCCTCTGCATGAAATAGCCCAGAGCCAAAAGATACAAATACAGAGAGAGAGAAAGAGAGAGAGTGAGAATGAAATAGAATTTTAAACAGGAAATCAATATGATCATCACCCTAACTAGAAAGGGTCTAGAAGCAATGACATTCCTTCACTTGGATTCCTAGTTTCCTTCCTATCTCACTGACTGATCCTTTCTTCTCAGTCACCATTGCTGATTTCTTTACCCTTCCCTATTTTAAAATTAAAATTTAATTTATTTTAATTAAATTAATTTAATTTAAGAACAGCAGTAGTGTTCAGTCCTTGTACATCTTCATTCCCTTATCTTTACTCCCTGTCTCAAGGGTCATCATGCAATGCTGATGATTCCCAAATTTATATTTCCCCAGACCTCTCCACTGAACTCCACACCAGCATATCCATCTGTCTATTAAACATCTCCACTTAAATGTCCCACAAGCACCTCCAACTTAACCTTTCAAAAATTGAGCTCCAAATACCACCTCCCTCGAAAAAAATGTTCTTCCCACAGTCTTCCCCCTGTCATTTGATGACAGTGTTATTCTTCTAGTTGATAAGAACAAAGCCCTTGGGGCCATCTTTGACTCCTCTGTTTCCTTCACACCCTACCCCTGCTCCATTGGAAACTTCTGTAGGCTCCACATTAAAAATGTATTCAAAATCCAGACTTCTTTTGGGAAGATGAAGCAGAAATATTTTTTCCTATTCCTCCCTATAAGTACAACAAAATCCCAGGGTATTATATATAAAAGAAACATAAGAAGACTCTGCAAGGTGAAGAGAAGGAGAAAGACTGGTTAGGGACATGGAGACCCAAGGAGCAACACAGTGGTGATTTCCCAGTTTCTATTTGCCGCATATATCCCAGACTTGGAGCTGAAGTCCAGTCACCTGAAAATATCAACAGGCACAGATTTAAAAACTCCAACAAAAGTCTGTTCTCTGCACACTGCCAGTAGAGACCATGTGGGGAGCTTGAACTTTCACCCCCACCAGACAGTAATAGGCACCCACTCCATCCCCCAATGGAGTGATGTCAAAGACGGCCTAGTGGAGACTAAAGATTTCACCACAGCTGGTAATGAGGCCACCCACTCCTAATGCCAGTGAAGGAAACAAGAAGAGCAGTAATGAAGCATTACTACCCCTCCCATCCAGGAGATATAAGTTTACGGGTAGTGGGAGCTGGAACTCCCATCCTCCAGCAATAACAAAGAACTAGTCCTACCCCCAAGGGAATCAATGAAGGCTGAACGTGAAACTTCTATTTGTACCCTCCTAGGGCAGTGATAAGAAGGACTCCCTCCTCCTTCCATTGCCAGAGCTGTGTCAGAGGAAACCAGCTAAAACATATGTCTCAAGATCCAGTGTTCTGCACAAATAACAAATGTTAGCGAGAATGTGGAGAAAAGGGAACCCACATACACTGTTGGTGGGAATGTAAATTGGTGCAGCCACTGTGGAAAACAGTATGAAGACTTCTTAAAAAACTAAAAATAGAGCTACCATATGACGCAGCAATTCCACTCCTGGGTATATACCCGAGAAAAACAAAAACACTAATTCAAAAAGATGCATGCAACCCAATGTTCATAGCAGCATTATTTACAACTGCCAAGATATGGAATCAGCCTAAGTGTCCAATAACAGATGAATGGATAAGGAAGAGTGGTATGTATGTATAATGGAGTACTACTTGGCCATAAAAAAGAGTGAAGTTTTGCCATTTGCAGCAAAATGGATGGACTTGGAGGGCAAGTGGTTACCAGTGTGGAGAGGGAAGGGGAAAGGAGCAATAGGGGTGTGGGAATTAGAGGTACAAACTATTAGTTATTAAATAAGCTACAAAGATATATTGTACAACATGGGGAATATAGCTAATATCCTATAATACTATATATGGAGTATAGCCTTTAAAAATTGTGAATCACTATATACCTGTAACCTATATAATATTCTACAGCAACTATACCTCAACTTTTTTAAAGTTTAAAAAATAAAAAAAGAAGATCCAGAGTTCTGTAACAGAATACCCAAAAGTCTATGTCTCAATTTTAAAAAATCACTCATCATCGCATCAAGAACCAGGAAGATCTCAAACTGAATGGAAAAAGACAAATAGATGCCAGCACTGGAATTACAGAGACATTAGAATTATCCAGCAAGGATTTTAAAGCAGTCACCATATAATGTTTCAACAAACAATTACAAACACACTTGAAACAAATGAAAAGAGTGTCAGAAAAGAAGTTCAAAGTCTCAGCCAAGATATAAATAAAAATGAAATATAAATTTAGAACTTAAAAAATACAATAACCAAAAATAAAAAAACTCAATGGATGGGCTTAACAGCAGAAAAGAAAGGACAATGGAAAAAAATCAGAGGATTGGAGATAGAATGATAAAAATCACCCAGTCTGTACATAAATTAACAGAATATAAAATGGTACAGCCACTGTGAGAAAGAGTATGGCAGTTCCTCAAAAAATTATCGTAGAATTACCAATCTCACTTCTAGGAATATAGCCAAAAGTATTGAAAGCAAGGACTCAGACAGATATTTGTACACCAGTATCATAGCAGCATTATTCATAATAGCCAAAAGGTGGAAGCAACTCAAATGTTCTTCAACAGATGAATTAATAAATAAAATGTGGTATTTACATACAAAGGTATATAATTCAGCCTTAAAAAGAAATGAAAGTCAGAGACATGCTGAACCTTTTCAACGAGGATGAACCCTGAAAACAGTATGCTAAATGAAATAAGCCAGACACAAAAAAACAAATATTGTATGATTCCATTTATATCAGGCACCTAGAATAGTGAAATCTGTAGAGAAGAAACAGTAGAATAGCAATTACCAGGACTTGGAAAGACGGAGGGGTAGGGAGTTATTGTTTAATGGATGCAGGTTTCAATTTGGGATAATGGAACAGTTCTGCAGATGAACAGTGGTAATTGTTGCACAACAATGTGAACATACTTAACGGCACTGAATTGTTCACTCAAAAAAGGATTTTAAATATAAGTTTTTATGTTATGTATATTTTAAAAACAACTTAAAAAAGGGAGACTGGAACAAAAAATGAACAGAGACTCAGAGGTCTTTGGAACTATGAAAAATACATATCTAACAATCCTGTCATTGACGTCTCACAAAGACAAAAGAAAGAGAGCAGGGGTTAAAAGGTATTCGAAGAAATAATGAATAAAAACTTCCCAAATAGGGGAAAAGTCATAACCTACAGTTTCAAGAAGCTTGAGTGAATGCCAAACACGATACATCCAAAGAACTTCACACCAAGACATATTACAGTCAAACTTCTGAAAACCAAAGAAAAAATCTTGAAAGCAAAAAAAAAAAAAAAAAAAAACCTTATATATATTTTTTTTTTAATTTTTTTTTTTTTTGCGGAGCACAGGCTCCAGACGCGCATGCTCAGCGGCCATGGCTCACGGGCCCAGCCGCTCCAAGGCATGTGGGATTTTCCCGGACCGGGGCACAAACCCGTGTCCCCTGCATTGGCAGGCGGACTCTCA
Organism: Delphinus delphis; assembly: GCF_949987515.2. NCBI lineage: Eukaryota > Metazoa > Chordata > Mammalia > Artiodactyla > Delphinidae > Delphinus > Delphinus delphis. The sequence goes on from NC_082699.1 coordinate 59,063,209, forward strand.
ACCACTGCGCCAACAGGGAAGCCCCAAAACACCTTATATTGATATAAGAGAAAAACAATTAGATTAGAGTGGATTTCTCAACAGAAACCACAGAGACCAGAGGAAGTTGCATAATATTTTCAAACTGGTAAAAGAAAGAATTACCAACCCAGAAACCTATATCCAGCCAAAATATCCTTCAGGAATAAAAAGGAAATCAAAACATTCTTGGATGAAGGGAAACTAAAACAATTTGTTACCAGTAGACCTACCCTAAAAGAATGACTGAAAGAAGTTCTCTAAAAAGAAAAGACACAATAAAAGAATAAACCTTGGAACATCATAAGGAAGAAAGAACACAGTAAACAAAAATATGAGTAATTACAATAGACTTTCCTTCTCCTCTTGAATTTTCTACATTATTTTTGAGAGTTAAAGCAAAAATTATAGCATTACCTAGTGTGGCTCTAAATATACGTAGAAGAAACACTTAAAGCAAATAAGGGCTGGTTAAGGGACATATAGGAAGGTCAGGTTTCTACAAGTCACTTGAACTGGTTAAATGACTTAACAGTAAACTGTGATGTTATTTTTATCTAATATAATACATAGAGGAACCACTAAAAATGCTTTACAAAGGGAGACACTCAAAAACACCATAAATAAATCAATATGAAACTCTAAAGAATGTTCAAATAACCCACAAGAATGCAATAAAAAGAAAACAGAAATAAAAACAGAGAATTATAGGGGGAAAAAATGAAATGGCAGTCTTAAGCCTAAACATATCAATAACTAGATTAATATAAATGTTCTAAATACACCTATTAAAATACAACTATTGGAAGAATGGATAAAAACCACCTAACCATAGGCTGTCTAAAAGAAACTGATTTCAAATATAACGATATAGGCACGTTGACATAAAATGATGGAAAAATCTATCATGCAAACATCAATCAAAAGAAGAAGGACTGGCTGTATTAATATCAGATAAAAGAGAATTCAGAGCTAAGATAATCACCAGAGACAGTGGGAAATATATAATGATAAAATGGCCAATCACCAAAAGCACACAGCAATTCTAAATGTGTGTGTCCTAGCAACAAAGCTGAACTTACGTTGAGAAAATACTCCTAGAGCTCAAAGGACAAATAGACACACCCACAGTCATAGTTAGAGATGTCAACTCTCCTCTCTTAACAGTTGATAGAACAACTAGAGAGAAAATCAGCAAGGATATAAAGGAATTTAGCAATGCCATCAATCAACAGGATCTAATCAGTATTTATAAAACATTCCACCCAACAGCAACAAAATACACATTCTTGTCCAATCCCCATGGAACATAGAGATCATATCCTGAGTCATAAACCAACCTTGACAAATTTAAAGTAACTGAAATCATTCAGAGTATGTTCAGCAACCACAATGGATTCAAACTAGAAATCAAAATATAAAAGTAACAGAAAATTTTCCAAATACTTGGAAACTATACAACATGCTTCCAATAGCCCGTGGATCAAACAGGAAGTCTTAAGAGAAATTTTAAAACACACAGTAAACTGAATGAATATGAAAATATAAAATGTTAAAATTTGTGGGACACAGCTGCGTCAGTACTGAGAGTTTATAGCTAAATGTATACATTATAAAAGAGGATGTATCTCAAATCAATAAACTAAACTTCCTCTTCACGATCCTAGAGCAAAGTAAGCCTGCAAACATGCAGAAGAAATTAAATAACAGAATACTGAATATATTTGATCACCCAAAGAAGATTGCTCACAACCATTAAATTGTACTTTAGCCGCCCTCCAAAAGGCAGTTTTGATGTTGTGGTTATTAATTTCACTGTGGATATTCATATACCAGATAAAATAAATTTATCCTGTATTCCCAATAATATGTTCTTCATTCTCTCTGTCACTGGAGCTAAAGTTTTTAGCATACTTCTATATGTGCTGGAAATATTTCAAATTTAGTCAGAGGCAAAAAGAGAGAGGATGGTAGAGGCCTTCCAAAGCAAGCTGTGGGCCCTGCCCACGGTGATTACCACATGAGGACAGGAAGCAAAGGATAGCCTGCCATGCCTGAGCGAAAAAATGAAAAAATAAACAGTCTGACTAGTTCTGCTTTTGTGGCATAGTAACTCAACCCATTCGGAAAACACAGCCCAGTGAATGTCAGACTGTGACCAGTCCATGCCTTAGACCCAGCCAGTACTAGAGCTGTTTTCTTTCACTTGGCTAAGATTTACCTAAATCCCTCTCAAGGCAATAAAATAGAAGAGTCAAGACACCAAAGATGAGCCAAAGGATTTTTTAAAATGTCACTTTATTCCTATTCAGTATTCAGATGAGCCAAAGGATTTTTTTTTTTTAATGTCAGTTTATTCCTATTCAGTTGTTGCCTTCTTCCAGACCTCTATGGAAGGCAAGGTTCCTTTGGACATCTTGACAGTCTGAGTTGAGCTCAGGGTTGGCAGGCAACCTCTATAGGACCAACATAGCATTGGTTCTAGCCTTGGTGTGAAGGAAGAGGGTAGAAAGTCATCTGACCTTTCTATTTACTGTCTCTCTGGAAAGTAACCACATGTTCGTGACATACAACCGAGGAATTGTTCTGCTTTAGTACCCGTTAGAAAGAAAGGAGTCAAGGAAGCGCCATTTTCAATCAAATTTTCAATGAAAGCCTGTAAGGGGTGTATGTTCTTATCTCTTCTTTGTAGATTATTTTCTAGGAAAGGAACACAAAGATCTTTTTTTCCCCTTGAGAAGGAGATACCATTATGGCATGGTGACAGGATCTCCCCAAACATCAGATTAGTCACTCCATTGTTAGGGAGTCATAAGTAACCAGGTATAGAGAGAAACAGGAAGCCTACCTTCCAATAACATTCACTCATAAGGAGGGGATCAGAAACTCCCTACTCCATAGAAATGGGAGGAAAGGGCAAGAGCCGTCCTATCTCCTCCTCTCCAAAAGAATATGCCGTGCCATCACAATTCATGAACAAGGCCTGGGACACAAAAATTGGACATAAGCAAAGCCAGAAGAAACAACATATAAACAGGGCAAAACTGAAGCTCTGAATTAAGTTCATAAACTCTTTAGAAGTCCACAAATATTCATTTGGCCAAAAGAAATCATTTGGCTTAAAACACTAACTGCTTTCCTTAATATTTAACTAGAATGGAAAAAATGCCTTTGAGAGATAGTTGAAAGCAGCTAATAGCAACACTTAACTTTGCATCCCAGCCTCTTCACAATGGTGTCCAGGACAAAACAAGAACATATGCAGAACATCTTAAACTTCTTTAAGGTAAAATATTATACAGGTAATATTATCATTTTCCCTTTAAAAGTACATTTTCTTGCATAGATTTAACAAATATTCCATCAGGATGCTTTGGGCTACAAGCAACCAAAAAAAAAGTAAACAAAAAACAATTTAAATTATTTTAAACAAGAAGGAAATGTATTCTATCACATAACTAAATGTATAGAAGGGGGCAGACTCCAAATGAAGCAGCATAAAGACTCCAGTTCTTGGCGATACGCGGGCCTCTCACCATTATGGCCTCTCCCGCTGCGGAGCACGGGCTCCGGACGCGCAAGCTCAGCGGCCATGGCTCAGGGGCCCAGCCGCTCCGCGGCATGTGGGATCTTCTCGTACCGGGGCACGAATCCATGTCCCCTGCATTGGCAGGCGGACTTTCAACCACTGCACCACCAGGGAAGCCCCTTGACTCTGTCTTTTACCGTGTTTTGGTTCTGTCCACAAACTGACTGGCTACCCCTATAACCTCAAAATACCTGCCAGTAGCAAAGAACACAATGTGCTTCTTTTTTAATGTTTATTGTAAGAAAAAGAAAACCTCTTCTCCTAACCATGGGGAAAAAGTCTTTCGCTTTAGTCTGGGATCAATTTAAGTCATATGTCTTCTTCTGTGTACATACACACTATGTGAGGTTATACTTTGAAGAACTAAGTGATTTGTTCAAAATTATGAAAATTCACAATAGAGAGGGTAAAGAGAGAGCCAATAAAAAGAAAATAATATTCATTATTCTTATGACTCAGCATGTGGGTATTTTCTATATGTTTGCTAAAATAATAATTTTAAAATGATGTTTGATCTTCTCATCCCAGTATTTTGATGTATGACTTATCAACTAATTAAAAGAAAGTGATCTCACACTGAAAACATTTGCACAGATTCTAAGAGCGACTTTTATTTGGTATAATATCATGTAACTAATACCTTGTATTGGTGTAATTCAATTATAAATATAAGACTTTGAAATAATATTCTACTGAATTATTGAAAGCCTTGCCACCAGAAGTTCAGTTTCTGCCCTGAAGTCCTCCTGCTGCTTAAAAATATATACGAAACCATGAGTGAAAGGGTTGTCTTCAACATTTTGTTCAATATAAATAAATAGTGTTTTTAGGAACTCGTTTAATGTCATAATCTGACATAATTCTCAATCTTTAAACTCCTTTAAGTAACAGTAATAATATTTGCTTACTTAGAGTAATTTTATAAGGATTCATTAATCTTCTAAAAATGCTTTGATAGGTTAAAAATGAATGACCCCATACAGTATGAACTTCTCTACCAGTTTCAGTTATGATTTAATTAAATTTCAAAGGGCAGTTTGTTATGTATGTATCAAAGTAAAACATTTTGCACATTGCTACCACTTCTTAACTTTTCTTTTTTCTCTACCATTGTATGTTTTTACTACTTCAATTAATGCCACTGAACATTTTGTAGTAAAATCCCAATGGAGAGCACTATGCAGATCTATTGTGTAATAGTAAATTCCTTTCAACTTACCTCACATGGCAGTATTTGTTCTCTGTATAATTTCATTCAAATAAACTATTTAGCAAGCAAATTTGCTAGTCTAATTTTGCAGCCATCTGACAACAGTCATCTGATAACCAATGGTGAACTACTTCCTGATCACTGTCTTGCTTAGAAATATCCTTGACAAAGAGCAATCCCTTGAATTTTTTTTCCAAGATACAGTTTCTCCTTTGTCATTTAAGGAAGAGCCCACTGGTACTAGCTGGGCCAACAGACAGAAATTCTGCCCGCTTTCTTTGATTGACAACTGGGTGACACTAACATTTCCTTGATGTTTCTTGCCCAAGCAGCTGGGGTTCTTCATATTTAACTAACTTTTCCAAACAGGAGATATATCCCACTGACATTCTCAGTTCAAATCAAATTGTTTATACGTTCAAAAGAAACAAATGTCAAGATAACTTCTATAGTATGTAAAATGGATTTAGTTTATTTTACTTTGAAAAAGTTTTTTACCTTTCACAAAACTTATAAACTAGGATTTTGAACCTGTTCAAAGAAAGGGTAATTGTATTGGCAAACACTAACCAACATCAAACTTTTATTGAAAACATCTGCCAATATAAAATTCTCTAATTCTGGCAAGTAGTTTTAACATACTCTGTCAATTAAGATTGGGTTTGGCTGCATATAAAAGAAACAATTTATCAATGTAGGTTCCTTCTTGGTTGAAAAAAATGTACCATTCTGGTGAGTGATTTTTTTTAATGAATTATTTATTTATGGCTGTATTGGGTCTTCGTTGCTGCACACAGGCTTTCTTTAGTTGCAGAGAGCAGGGGCTATGCGCAGAGTTCTCTTGTTGCAGAGCACGGGCTTCAATAGTTGTGGCATGTGGGCTCAGTAGCTCCACAGCATATGGGATCTTCCCGGACCGGGGCTCGAACCCATGTCCCCTGGATTGGCAGGCAGATTCTTAACCACTGTACTACCAGCAAAGTCCTGAGTAATGCTGATAATGGGGGAGGCTATGCATGTGTGGAGGCAGGGGCTACATGGGGAGTCTCTATATCTTCTTTTCAATTTCGTTGTAAACCTAATACTGCTCTAAAAACTATAGTCTCAAAAAATAAAAAGAAAATAATTTTTTAAAACTGAAATAGAAGTTTATTTTTCTTCTCATGTAAAACAAGGCCAGAGGTAGAAAGTCTAGATTTGGAAAGGTAGTTTCGTAGTCATTGATGGCCAGGCTCCTTCTGTTATCTACTTTGCTGTCTTAGCACATGGCCTCCATCCTCAAGTTTACTTCTTGGTCTAAAATACACTGCTAGGGTTCCCTTCGTCACATCCAAATTCCAGGGAGTGGTTAGAAAGGCAATGGAAAAAAAAAAAGTGCTCATCACCAAGTTAAGTTCCTTTAAGCAGCTTTCCCAGAAGTCCCTTGTCACACTTATACTTACATACCCTTGGCTAAAACTTAATCGTTTGACTGTACTTGACTGCACAGAAGGCTGGGAAATGGATTCTCTTTTCTGGGCACACTATTGTCCAGAATAAAATTAGGATCCTATTACTAAAGAGAAGAGATATTGAGCATCAATTTACAGTCTGTGTCACAGTCATTATGTTAAATGTGGTGATTTTGTGGGAAATTTCAAGCAGCCATTAAAAATAATGAATAAGAACTATGCCAACTGACTTGGAGTATGTGTGGAGAGGATTTCCACAAGGATTGTTGGGTAAGAAAAGCAAAATGTACAGAAGTGATAAAATACGATTCTATCTTTGAATAACATAGAGTGACAAAAATCTCTACATATGTATGCATATATGTAGGCAAATAAGTATATGAATATTAAAAAATTACAGAAGTTACACAGTAGGTTAACATGTGTTATTTGGGCAAGGAAGAGTAGATGAATGTCCTGTGTTGTTCCATTGTTCCTCTCGTTATAACAGGCATGTGTTATTTTTCTAATTTGAAAACTGTAAGGATGACTTTTAAAAACGTGGCAGCCTCCAGAACCAACCTTCATAACACCTTCCCCTATATATAAAAACTCACAGTAAGCAAGTCCCAGATGGAGTTTATCCTAGGGGATCTTAGTGAAGGACTAATAAGTCCTCAATACAAACCAGTTTACCTAAGTTGTTTTACATTATTTATTTCAGGAAAATATTTATTTAAAGAATATGTTAGCTGGATAACGTTAGGGAAAATGTTGTATTCCTTTGGAGCTAACAGATGTTAACAAATATTTAAATATGAATATAAGGCAGAATAATATCACAATAGATATCTTTGCTGAATTATTTGGTATACTAGTATTTATGAAATTAAACAAAATAACCTTTATGAATTGTATTTAATATTTACCTATTTAATTCCATTTAGGACATGAATCTTTCATGAAAATTCTTGTTTGGGAATTAGTCATACCTTGCAGGAATAAATCATTTTCAGGTCAACTTGGCTTCCTCAAAATTTCATGAAGGAAGAACTTCAAAATCATGTACAACAACATCATATTATAAATTATATTTGATCCAGATGTAATAAAGAATATGAAGAGTATGAAAAAATAAAGAAAAATAAATGAATCTCCTACCTCAACTGAATGTCTATTTGGCCTGGAAAATATCCAGTGTACTGACCTGAGGAAAAAAATAGCAGCTAGCAATGCTGAGACATTACTGTTCCTGCACTCTAAGGTCAAAAAAATTTTCAATGACTATTAAAAATTTTTAATTAAAAATTTTTAATAATATTATAATAATTTTCAAAGTAAAATTTCAGATTTAAACTTATAACCAAATAGTTTCTCCAATAATGGCAATATTTGGCTTCTGCCTTTTGTTGTGGCCAAATATTGATTTTCCAATACCGGGTCATTTGGCATCAGGCCAAAACGTATTCAGTGGACCATTTAATGAAAATGTCCCATTGGGTAAACAGTGATGCTTTACTGCAGACAGTCCTTCTGGAACACCAATATGCATAATAAATGACTTGGGGATATTGTAATAAATGTCACTTCCTCTCTGATTAGTATCCCTCTCCCTCAGTACTTGTTTTGAATCAGAAATGGGCATATTAAACAAGCACACTAAGAACTTTTCTGCAGGTCCCAGGATCATGTTTTGAGAAACACTGCTGTAACAGAAAATTCTGTTTTAGATTTGATAATCAGCAGTATAGACTGTCTTCTTATTTGTGAAATAAGGGTCAGTTGTGTAAATAGCACTGTCATATACATAGAGCTTGAAAAAAATGCTACAGTCTAGTAAATTAAAAAAAAAAACACAAAAAAACTAGAGTATGACTCAAATCCCTAGTCCTGAACCTCATTTTTCTTAGTAGTGAAACGTGGCTAACAGGATGGAGCTGGTAGATAAATCTGTGAGCCTGTTTTTAAAACTGTTTTAACTGTTTTGCAAGGCTGGGATAGTATATTTTCTGTCTTTGGCGGGATTATAGTCAGAGTGGGGTGTTGGCACACAGGGATAAAGAGAGTATTCAGATTGGAAGGTCATGAGCAATTATACTCAAGAACCATAAATCCAATCCTACAATAACTCTTCATGTCTTCCAATTCCTAAATTTATTCTCAGTTAAATGAAAGCAGTCATCTAAGGGGTGTTGTGCTGTGAATCAAGACAGGGTTAACATTATAGAAGATTTTGGTTCCAATTTCATAAATCTATATCTTCAAATAAAACCCCAAATGCAAATAACACATCTCGATCACTTTGTAAGTTATTTTTCTGCATTGGTTCTTTCTCTCAATCTTTAGCTAAAACGAGATTTGGGACAGATTCCAGGCCAGAAGAAAAAATGCAAAATTCCATACTCCCCATTCTTTGGTTATTTTGCCTAGAATTGAAGTGGATATGTGGCAGTTAGCCACGGGGGAACTCAAAATTTTCAGATTTACTCTCTTCATTAATCAAGTTGAGCAAGTAATTTCTAAACTTTCGGTCAGCTTTGTACCTCCCTGTTAGTAGCCCAGTATGTCGTTCTCCTACCTCAGAGACTATAGACATAAAAAGCGTTCTTAAAACTCATCTAGTCCTGCCAACCTATTTGACAGTGAGGAAGCTGAACCCGTTTCTTGGGGAGTTGCTCAAGGTCAAATGGCTTGGGTGAGGGGCAGAATTAGCACTCTAGTTTAGGGACACTGACTCTTGGAAAACGAAGTTCTTGAATAAGTCTTCCGGAAACACTCCATGCGAGTGATTTAGGATGGTCTCCAGGAGAAGAGGAAATGCAAAACGATGAGGACTTTTTGCCCTGACATTTGGCTCTTCAGTGGGAGTGGTCCTATGGCGGGAATGTGTGCGGGAGGTGAGGGGGAGTGCAAGAATATTTGAACATCAGGCAGGCAACCTGAGTTCCGGTGATAGTTCTGACACTAAAGAACCACGTGCCCTTAGTAAACGTGCTTAACTTCTTTATAGGAAGGCAATCACTACAAACCTGCCCAATCATAGTCGCCCAATATACTTTGGTCGCTTTCTTCCCTCATTTGAGAATTATTAACATTAAAGGGAAAAATATAAGGTATATTACCTAGAACAGTGCCTAGGACATATTAAGGCTCAATATTTTCACTGATTATTATTATACCGTGGATTTTTCAGACGCCGTGCCAGGTAACGCGCAAGAGGCAGTGTGTATTTTTTTTAACCTGGACCATGACTGCGCATGTGCGCCTCTAATCGAGCACTTAGTCGTTTTCCCACTTACAGACAAGCTCCGCCCCCGAGGGCGTGTCCCTTAAAGCGCGGGCACCGGGTAAAGCGCGCTCTCGTTTGGGAGTGACGTAAACCAGGCCCACAGATGGGGCGTTTGCTTCCGGGGCCAAGGGTTCTTCATTTCCGGGAGAAGCCCGTCTTGCCGATAGCGGGCTGTGTGGGGGGAGTTCGCTGCTGCTTTCTGGTCCGGTGGCTCGCTCCGGGAAAGCCAGGCATGAAGATCACGAGGCAGAAACACGCCAAGAAGCATCTTGGCTTCTTCCGCAACAATTTTGGGGTCCGCGAGCCGTACCAGATCCTGCTGGACGGCACCTTCTGTCAGGCGGCTTTGCGGGGCCGCATCCAGCTGCGGGAGCAGCTGCCCCGCTACCTCATGGGGGAGATTCAGCTGTGCACCACCAGGTGGGCCTGGCTGGTCCGGGTGGAGGCGCGGGGGCCCCGCGGGTGCGGTAGAGGCGAGGCCGCTGCTCGCAGGCATCCATTGGGAGCCCTCGAGGGGCAAAGCGCGCCGCCCACGCGGAGCTGACAGTTCAGCGGGACCGCTAAGGAGGGTGGGCGAGTATCTACCAAGTAGATAGACAGTATAAGGTCCGGCGAGTATTCATCTTAACCTGGAGGCTAAGAACACGTGCTTTGCCGTTCGACCTGGTTTCCAATATTGGGCCCAGTTCTACCAGCTTTGTGATTTCGGACAAGTTACTTAACCTCTCTGAGCCTTGGATTACTCATTTGTAGAAAAAAGCTCGTAACTACTTAACACACTTCCTATAAGTCGGACGAGGTGTAGAGCGTTTATTGGTATCTCAGACCTGTATCCTCTAAGTGATTGCTTGTTGTTTGCATAGCTTTTCCCAGTTTAAGAATTTTTCAAGCTTCACAACTGCCCCATGATGTAATATCTTCGATTCCCAGAAAGATAAGTCATGACTCGATGTTTCCTAACTTTGTGCAAGGTCATTTGTTTATTCAGCTGTGTTTATTGAGCACCAGCCATACGCCAAGCACTGCTCTAGCAGAGGATAACTTGGTGAACAGGACGATCTCCCAGCCCGTATGGCCAACGAAGTGCATAAATCAACCTCTAATTGGTGTGTTTTGACCCCTAGTTTCCTCACTTCTTCAAACACCTAAGATGGAATCTTGGGGGGTTGACTGGAGGAAAGATGGAATCAAGGAAGGTTCCACAGAGGAGATAACTTTTGAGCCCAGTCACGGTTCAGTTCTGAGGGGAAGGACATTTTTTGAGTGAAAGAAAAGAGAAGTGACTTGTAGGGACCTCTTGAACAAAGGAGTGGAGTGGAGTTGTGAAATGCCAGGGAAAGAGATTAGAGCACAGCGTATATTTGGGAAAGAAGCTGATAAGAAGATAAGTTGAGTCTGCATAATGAAGAACTACTATTCATAAACTTAGTTTTGTTTTTTTTTTCCTTTGTAGAATATTTCCTTTAAAAAGTGAACAGAGAAAATTTAAATGACCTATAATACCACACCAGTGACTGACCACTGTTAGCATGTGGTGTATCATCCAGTTCTTTACACACACACACACACACACACACACACACACACACACACACGAATGGGCTCTTACTCTGCATGTGATATTAATGGCCTGCTTTTCTCACATAACACTACTCCATGAACAGCTTTCTATATTCAGAACTTCATGTGGGTTTCATTCAAGCAGAGCCTCAAATGGGTCATAGTTACCCCCTAAGTTTTGATCCCCATCTCCTTCAGAGCTCCCAGACAAGTTCTCAGATGGTGTGTGCCCCAGAGTTGATTGCTTCTGGCTACAAGCCTCGTCCACTTACCCCTGTCTGCCATAGAAATATTAACATTTTTAATACAGGGCTGTAATATAAAAAAGGTTGAGAAGTACTGCATGAAATTATATTCTGCAGCATTTTTCCCCCTAAAGAATTTATTTTAACTTATGGGATATTTTATACATACACAAAAATAGAATAGTATAACGAAACGTCTGTCACCCAGTTATTGCAATTATTTACATGGCCATTCTTTTTTTTTGGCTACCTCGGGTGGGTCTTAGTTGCAGCATGTGGGATCTTTCGTTGAGGTGTGCAGGCTTCTCTCTAGTTGTGGCTCGTGGGCTTAGTTGCCCCGCAGCATGTGGGATCTTAGTTCCCTGACCAGGGATGGAACCTGCGTCCCCTGCATTGGAAGGCGGATTCTTAACCACTGGACCGCCAGGGAAGTCCCAACATGGTCATTCTTATTCATTTAAGAATAAGTTACTGCTAGTTTATTTTAAAGCATATTATTGTCAATTCTTGGTGTGTATCAAGAGATAAATGCTATCAGACCTGATAAGTATCTTCTAGAAAAGATAACTGCAGCTATGTGAGGGGTAAGTTGGAGAAGCAAGAGAATGAAGAGCAAGAAGAAGAAGAAGAAGCAAGAGAATGAAGACATGCACGTTTTGTTTGTGGTTGTCTAGTCAAGAAATAATGGGAGCCTGAACCTGAGAGAGGAGAGGTGGGAATTTCACAAGGAGACGTTACAGAGGTAGATTCCAACAGCTGAGATAGGACTACCACTGATGGGGTAGGGGCAGGGGTAGGAGTGAGGAAGCAAAGGTTAAATAGGATTTCTGATTTCGAAACAGTATCTGAGAAGATAATAAATTCAAAGAGGTAGCAAGCCCTGGAGAAGTCTGGAGGCAGGAAAGTAGTTTGATTTTAGACATCGTGAATTTGACAAAGAGCTGATGGTGGGCCATCCACAAGAAATATTCAATAAGTAGTTGGCAATTTAGGCCTGAAACTCAAAATGGATGACTTTAGAAGCAAAATCTCTTAAAAAAATCAAAAACTAATGGTGTGATAAAGCAGATGAGGCAAGGTAGAATCAGGCAAGGGCTGGCTAAGGTTGAGAAATCTTTGACTCAGTAGTTCTCGTCGTAATGTTTAAGAGGAAGTACCTGGGGAGCTTATTAAGATGCTAATGTTTGACTCCACAAGGAGTTCAGATTTGGGGATGAGAAAGGACCTAGAAATTAATATCACTGTGTCATTCCGATAGGGGTAGTTTATAGATGACACTTTGAAAAACATTGCCTGATATTAATATGAAAATGCAAAGTGAAAGAAAGTTGTGATTGTTTTTAAACACGCCAGTGACTTGAGAATGTTTACTTTTCTAAGCTGAAAATATTCTGAAGGTGCACCGATTTGCACTTGAAGGAGAAACCTGTAGCACTGTGGTTGGTCCAAAGCATCTATCGTCAATCTACTTAGATTCACATTTCAACTCTACCTCTTATTAGTTGTTTGAATTTGGGCATGTTACTTGAAATCTCTCAGAATGAGGTGTTCTAAAATAAGGATAATTTTACAGTAAGCTGCCCTCATACTGTATAGCACAGGGATCTCTACCTTATGCACTGTGCTAATCTGAATGGGAGGGAAGTCCAGAAGGGAGGGGATATCTGTATGTGTGTGGCTGATTCATTTTTTGCAGTGGGAGCTAACACAACATTGTAAAGCAACCATACTCCAAGAAAAATTAATAGAAATAAATAAATAGAATAAAAGTAGAAAAAAATAAAGTAAGCTGCCCAACTTTGTAGGGCTGTTTTGAGATAAGCGAGAATTTACGTAAAGGCAGTTAGCATGCTGCCTGCACATAAGTGCTCAGTACATGTTAACTGTTTATTATGTTCCTTCTACTTGGTGTATGCATTTTTTGGGTCTTTTAAGAGTGAAATGCTTAATGTATGGTTTGTAGTTTAAAAAGAAGAATTGGGTATTTTTTTTTTATAATTTATGTGAACAACAGATATACGTCTGTTATAATTGTGAGCTGCTAATAACTTTTTTTTTTCAGGTGTGTGTTAAAAGAGTTGGAAACATTGGGAAAGGACTTATATGGGGCAAAGCTGATTGCACAAAAATGCCAGGTTCGAAACTGTCCCCATTTCAAGAATTCAGTGAGTGGATCAGAATGTCTGCTTTCCATGGTGGAAGATGGGAATCCTCACCATTACTTTGTGGCAACACAGGTGATACCACTTTTAAAACCAGAGTCAATCTTAATCATTTCTATTTATACTCCATATGGAGCTATTTATCGTTAGAAAAAATTAGGTGAAAGTGGTTTACGTGTTTCAACTTTTTCAAATGCACGCTTTCAAGTTTATTTGTAGTCAACAAAAGCAATCGTCATTTCAGAATTTGAGGAGAGAACATTAAGCATAATGATTTTCTTCTAAATTACTGAAGTTTCCTTTTGTAAAATGAAAATTATTGACAGATGTGATGATATGTTTTGGGGCTCTTGAAGGGAAGGGAAGTAGAGCAAAGATTTTACATTTTATGTTTATGCATGTTTTTTCACGTTCCCGTGTTTCATATTGTTTCTTAGAAAGTCGTGTTTCATATTGTTTGAGACTATACCACCAGTATGGAACTGTTTCAGGCTTTTAAAGACTGGGAAGCAGGGGAGGAGAGACTCTCAGGGTCAATATTAATGAATAAGCTCACACACATACAGATTTCCTTAAATTTGCTTGTAGGATTATAAAATTACACAATTAGAAGCAGAGCTGAGTCTAGAATCTGAATTAGCTAATTCCAACTTTATTTCTATTCTTTCAATCTCTGTGAGCATTCTTTTTTTTTTTTTTGTGGTATGCGGCCCTCTCACTGTTGTGGCCTCTCCCGTTGCGGAGCACAGGCTCCGGATGCGCAGGCTCAGCGGCCATGGCTCACGGGCCCAGCTGCTCCGCGGCATGTGGGATCTTCCCGGACCGGGGCACGAACCCGTGTCCCCTGCATCGGCAGGCGGACTCTTAACCACTGCGCCACCAGGGAAGCCCTCTGTGAGCATTCTTGACCCTTTCTGAAACATATCTCAGAGTAGAAATGAGGAACATCACCTAGTATATTTACCTTTGCATTAGTTTGTAATTCGAGGTCCTAGAAAATTTATGGTCTTAGAATATTGATCAATATAAAATATTGATAAATCCCATTCACATTGTTGCCACTTAACTGTGCTCAGTTTTTATGTTTTTCTTCCTTTCTTTATTGTAAAATATACTCCCATTAGTAAGACATAACTGATTTGAAAAGTAAAACCTGGGATCTCTTTTATTTTCAGTATAGCCCACTTTAAGTTCTTAGAAATCTCTTTAAGGCATCTGATTTAATTGATATATTTGAAGTAAATAGTTCTATTTTTGTTTTTAATAGGATCAGAATTTGTCTATGAAAGTAAAGAAAAAGCCTGGAATTCCTCTCATGTTCATTATTCAGAACACTATAGTCTTGGACAAACCTTCTCCAAAAACAATTGCATTTGCTAAAGCAGTAGAGTCAGGTCAGCTTGTCTCAGGGCAAGAGAAACAAAGTATCAAGCAACTCAAAGAGGAACAGGGTTTAGTAAAAGACCCTGAACAGAGAAGAAAAAAAAAGCGCAAGAAAATAAGTGGCCCTAATCCTCTTAGCTGTTTGAAGAAAAAGAAAAAAACACAGGATACAAACTCATCTGCCTCTGAAAAGAAAAGAAAAAGAAAAAGAATCCGAAACAGATCTACCTCAAAAGTACTTTCTGAAAAGCAGAATGCAGAAGGGTAATGAGTCCTTTGGATACTTTTAAAGACATGCAAATATGAAAATGAATTTCTTTTTGAAACTGTGGAAGTACTTATGTTAAAAGACTAAACGTATTTTTGTAAATGAATATTGACCCACAAGCCTTTGTATAAAATTATTTGTTAAAAAAAAAACAAACCCAAAATGGATGGATTTAGGTGTGATCATGTTCACTTTTCTTAGAGAATTTGGAGGTTGTTTTTTAATGTAAAACTGTTGTCTCTTTCTGTCTTACTGCTGCCCACCACCCTCCAACATTATATGCAGATAGTTTAAAAAAATCATATAGTACCAAAACACTTGTGACAAAAAAGAGGTAATCCCTTTTTCACATTCACAAAGGAAACTTTCTCTTTCAACTCATGTAGTGGTTTTAGAATTTACATGTACATTTCCAAATAAAATGGATCTGACTTCCTACTAGAAAGAGTGGAAATTTTGCTTACTTATTTTACTCCACCATTTTTCTAATATATTAATATTTCAATCTTTATACATCCCAAATTCAGTATTTTCATTTTGATGACTATAAACTCTGTTTACCGCTAAACCAAGTAGTCTGCTATGGTTGAATTTATTTTTTATGTTACTTTTTTGTTATTCCAGAAGTTAATAATGGTCTCATTTTCTTCTAGCTTCTGACTTGATCTTACTATATTCTCCAGTAACTCTGGAAAGGATCTCATAATTTTCAATATAATATCAGGTCATTTCTTACCCCTGGAATACTTCTGGAGACAGCCCTCTGTCCTCCAAGGTGGAAAGGTTTTCTGCCAAGCATGTTGCTCAGCTATCACCCAGACATTTCCTGTCCTTATCCAGAGAATCTACTTTGTCACTTCTGTAGCCTAGATTCTTCATTCTACTCATTCTTGATTTCCTCTTCTGCTGTGGTGGAACATAGAGTGTGTAGGAGGTACATTTTTTGAGGCTTAACCAGTGTGTCTAAACCTGTATTTGTTGCACTGATAATCTAGCAAGATAAAGAATTCTTTGTTGAAAAATCATTTCTCTCAATTTTTCTTGAGAACTTAATTGTTTATAAGGTCCTAGGGGGAAAAAAATCCCTTTTTTTGAGTTCTGGAGGACGATTTTCTTTTAGATGTAAATGTTATCTTAAATGGCAAAAATTCCAAAATAATACTCTTTCAGGTTGGCTTTAAATGTTACTTTAAAAATGTCTAAAGGTGGGGCTTCCCTGGTGGCACAGTGGTTAAGAATCCGCCTGCCAATGTAGGGGACATGAGTTCGGTCCCTGGTGAGGGAAGATCCCACATGCTGTGGAGCAACTATGCACCACAACTACTGAGCCTGCACTCTAGCGCTCGCGAGCAACACCTACTGAGCCCGTGTGCCACAACTACTAAGCCTGCGCGCCTCGAGCCCATGCTCCACAATGAGAGAAGCCACTGCAATGAGAAGCCCACGCACCGCAATGAAGAGTAGCCCCCCTCGCCGCAACTAGAGAAAGCCTGCATGCAGCAGCGAAGACCCAACGCAGCCAAAAATAAATAAATTTTAACAAAACTGTCTAAAGGGTTAATTCAATTAGGAATTGAATAATCAAGCTTTTCTTTTTCGGCCCCCTCCCCAATTGTTTTAATCATCCTTCAGGCCAAAATTAAAGTAACCCTGTAAGTTTGAAGTGTAAAGTTGTCAGATTGTTCAGTAGCTCCTTTCAGCTGCCTGTGATACCTTCAAATAGTGTTTCTAATCTGTATCCTTAGAATATCATGATCATGTATGAAGTACGTCATGAATAAGTTCTTATTTATGGCTAAAATAAATAACTTCTTAAATATGAGAAAATTCAGATTTATTCCTGTAGAAATGTCATTCTCAGTTGAATTCAAGAGGTGCTTTTTTGGTGGAAGGTGGAATTTTAGCTTTACACCAGGAGGACCACACAGGCTATATTACCTGTCAAGCCAGATGAGTGTTTTCTATTGTCATTTCATGATTCTGGTTTAAATTCTTAATGGTAGGAACATTTTTTTCAAAGGAAAGCAAAGGTACTGGAAAAAAGTGAATATAGTTCTGTAGTTCTTGTGAGGAGAAATAACTTTTCAATCATGACAAGAGTTAAGATTAGCAAATCAAGTGTAGATGAAGTGATAAAGCAAGTGAAATGTACACTGATGATACTTGTTTCAATATCAAATGCATAAATTTTAGGTATTTTTAACAAGGTTTATATTTATTCAGTGCTATTTGATTGCCTATTATTAGAGTCCAAACTGGAGAGCTGGAAAAGTCAACTCACTTTTATAAAATAGTAATTTTTAAGTTAAAATATAAAAAATAAAATGCAGGGACTTCTGTGGTGGCGCAGTGGTTAAGAATGCAGGGGACATGGGTTTGAGCCCTAGTCCAGGAAGATCCCACATGCTGCGGAGCAACTAGGCCTGTGAACCACAACTACTAAGCCTGCGCTCTAGAGCCCGCGAGCCACAACTACTGAAGTCTGCGTGAAGCCTTCCCCAAAGGGACCTGTGGCCATTTTCTAGAGTGAATGTGCTTTGGGGAATAGAAATATCTAGAACTTTTGGAGATTACTACACCCTGACTCTGAATTGATGCTGATTGCTAGGGTTTCAAAATGCAACTGGTCCAACATTCAAAATGGAGTTTTATGGTGGTCAGGTGATAAATTGAGTTACATGCCAAGTTTGAATCACAGTAGGTCCGTGAGCCCACCCTGTGTTTTTTCTCCAGTTCCAGAATGTGCAACTTAAAGACATACTAGGCAACTGATTGTGTCCCTGTATTAGCTCTCTCATTTATGAAGGGTCATTAGAGTATGAAGGGTCAAAGGGAAGCTATTGGAATTTCTCTTCCCTACCAGGATAGTAAACCAAAAGAATAAGACATCTTTGGAGGGATTGCAGGGATTACTACCATCACCAAATACTTGAATGATGCAGAAATGTTGACTCTTATTTCATCTCCATTTAACACATCTATTTGGTCTGTGCAGAAGGCAGATGGGTCTTGAAGCATGACTAGATTATTTTAATGTTAATCAGAGGGTAACTCATTTGCAGGACCTCTTCCAGATGTAACATCTTCGCTGGAACAAATCAACACAGCTCCTGGCACCTCATGTGGAAAATCCTTTTTTTTTTTTCTCTCCTTCTATTTTTAACAATTTGCTAGGACCACCACCAAAAATCCGTTTGTTTTTCCTTGACAGGGTCAATAGTATACCTTTACAGTCTTGTTTCATGCTAAGTCAGCTCATTTGCCTTCAGCCATAGTATAGTCTGTGGAGATCATGAGCATCTTGATATTCCACACAATGTCACACTGACCCACTACATTGATGGGATTACGCAGATTGACTCTGATGAGCAGGAAGGTGCAAGTACTACAAACATGTTAGTCAAGTTAGGGACTTGGAAAGAATAGGACTGGAAGGTTTGTGAGAAAGATGTGTGGTGAAAAAGTATATAGATGGATCTTTTAGAATGGGCACAAAGTATGAAGATAATTGTGTCGCATGTGAAAATCCATCAATAGGCATTCACTGCAGAGGAGGCTCTCAAAAATCAGGTGGACAGAATGGCACTTTCTATAGATGTCAGTTAGATGTCTTTTCCCGCCGCTGAGTGCTTGTTCACTGGGCCCATGAAAAAAGTGGCTATGGTGACAAAATGGGGACTATGCATGGGCTTCAACAACATCCCTGACCTAGTTATCACTACTGCTGAGAACAACACAGCCCACAGTATGGCACCATTCTGGTGGGGAGGGGAAAGGAACCCGTCAGCCACCTGCTGGCAGGTTGATTACACTGGATTCTTTCCATCATGGAGGGAATAGAAATTTATCCTTAATGGAACAGAGTCTGTTCTGTATATGAATTTTCTTTTCTTTCCCATAATGCTTCTGTCAGTATCACTTAACAAAATGCCTGTTTGCCATCATGGTATTCTGCCAACACTGCTTCTAATCAAGGAATTTGTGGTATTAAATGGTCTTGCTATAATACATCATTATGTAAGTAATGCCAGTTTGGAGACAACACCTTGAAAGGATGGATATTCTCTTACAAGATGCAGTATAAACTTTGAACCAGAGGTCAATATATGGTGTGTCTCTTCCATACCTAGAATACATGGGTCCAGGATAGAAATGGGAGGAGATCCTTTCACTATTACATTTTATAACCCACTCAGAGAATTTTTGCTTCCTCCCGTCACAACTTTGAGCTCTGCTGGCTTGGACGTCTTGTTTCTAAGGGTGAAATGCTCCTACCAAGGATGCAACAATAATTCCATTCATTTGGAAGATGAGACTGCCACCAAGTCATTTGGGGGTTTCTTTCTTATGCCTCTGAACCAACAGGCAGAGAAGAGAGTTACTCTACTGGCTGGGATAGTTGATCCCAATTTCAAAGAGCAAATTAGATTCCTGCTACAGGCTGAGAGTAGAGAGGACTATTTCTGGAACTGAGGAGAGTCTCTAAGATGCCTCTTATTACTTCTATATCTGATAGTAAATGTTAATAAAAAACTACTACAAACAAAGAGAGGCAGAACCACAGTGTATTCAAACACTTCAGGAATGAAGGTTTGTGTTGCTTCACCAATTAAAGAACAAATTGAGGTTCTGGCTGATATCAAAAGAAACATGGAACACATGGTTGCAATAGCCAGCCTCCAAGATGGTGCCCCCAAATTCTCACCTCCTGGTATTCATAAGCTTGTGTGTCCTCTTCCACACTGGAGAGAGCTGACCCATGTAACAAATAGATACTAATACTATGGAAATGATGGCATGTACCTTCTGAAGCTAGGTCCCCAAAAAAAGTAGCTTCCATCTTGCTCTTTTTTTTTTTTTTTTTTTGAGGTACGCGGGCCTCTCACTGTTGTGGTCTCTCCCGTTGCGGAGCACAGGCTCCGGACGTGCAGGCTCAGCGGCCATGGCTCACGAGCCCAGCCGCTCCACGGCATGTGGGAACTTCCTGGACCGGGGGAGGAACCCGCGTCCCCTGCATTGGCAGGCGGACTCTCAACCACTGTGCCACCAGGGAAGCCCCAGGTGTTTTTTTAATTTTTATTTTTGAAGTATAGTTCATTTACAATGTTGTGTTAATTCCTACTGTATAGCAAAGTGACTCTGTTATACACACATATACATTCTTTTTTATACTCTTTTCCATTATGGTTTATCCCAGTATATTGAATATAGTTCCCTGTGCTATGCAGTAGGGCCTTGTGTATCCGTTCTATACATAAATAGTTTGCATCTACTAATCCCAAACGCCCAGTCCATCCCTCCCCCACCCCCTACAAGTGTTTTTTATTTGCAGTTAACTTTACCATTTGGTCTTCAGAAACAGAATTTCATCTGGGACTGAGATTGAAATTGAGGGGGTAATTAACATAACCTAAAGACAGATACAGTGACCATTAGGATTTTGCCTCTTCTCATTTTGTGAAGAGTGTGAGGATACCTTCATTTGTATGAAGGACTGTTGCATCATGTTAGGTGAAACAGGGAGTTAATTGTTTGAAAGTTTACATGTGTAAAGAAGGGTGCATACGGATGCTGAGTAGCCAAAGGGGTGGCCTGTGCCAGCTCCAAGCCCACCTTTCTATGCTCTACATTGTGGCACTGGAACTGGAGCTCTGCAAACCACAATTCTCTGGTGGCAGCTTTTTTGTAGCTTCTGCCACTGAGGGGCGCTGAGGCAGGACCTGGAAGGAGGATGGAAGAAGAAAGGACATGCTGCTTCCTGTGAGCTTCCTGTAGACTCCCTGACTGCTTGGGGCTCTTGCGAGGGTCACTTCTTCACTCTAGCAGCTGCAGTTTCTTACTAACACGGTCCCTGAATCCAATTTGCAACACTTGCAGAAACAGCTTTATTGCATCCACCCCTCTCCCCCCACCAGAGAGCCAGACATCAGCACTAAGGGGCTGGAGCCCATTCTGCTGAGATGTGTGTGGGTACCAGACCCATGGGGCCCCTCCTCGGAGCTGAGAGACGTCTGCACCGATGGGTTGGAGTTTGCCTTCTCCGAGGTTTCAACTCCAAGGGCTGCTTCTCCACACTTCTGTTTTAGTAATTCTCACCTCTTCCGTTTTATCCCCTTGCTTTAAGGGCAGAAGCTGCTTCCTGCAGTTGCTGTACGTCCAGGAGCTTTAGGGTTCTCTTTCTACCTATTTAGGGTCCTGGTCAACAACTTGATACTTAATACATGCTTATATTACATTATCTCTTTCACATGACTGGTGTGGTTTTCCTCTGCGACTAGGCCCTGTTCTAATACAACGTTTCCAATTAGCCAGGCCTGATTCAGGTGTTTATTCCGGCGCTAGGGGGGAGGAGGTCAGCTCTACTCAAATTATATAGACTGAGAGTGGATGAGGGATAGTCCTCATGAAAGAAAAAAATGGGGTACTATTATAAAGAGAGGTGAGAAGGGATCAGGCAAAAAAATCACATCTAAGCATTAACATCATCTTTAAAGATTATAAAAGAAGAAGTTTTCACAACCTTTTTCTCCCCTACGAAAACCGCCCAAATAAAATTATTGTGAAGGTGAAAAGACAAATGGAAATTACATGTCATTTCATACCCAGTAGGATGGGTTATAATTAAATAGACAAGAAATAACAAGTGTTGTCAAGGATGCGGAGAAATGGGATCCCACATTCATTGCTGGTGGGAGTGTAAAATAGTGCAGCTGCTTTGGTAAACAGGCTGGCAGTTCCTCCAATGCTTAAACATAAAATTACTGTATTATCAGCAATTCCTTTCCCAGGTATATACCAAGAGAAATGAAAGTATATGTCCACACAAAATCTGAACACAAAATTCATAGCAGCATTATTTATAATAGCAAAACGTGGAGACAATACAAATATCCATTAACTGACGAATGGCTAAATAAAATGTGCTATATCCATATAATTTACTTGTCAATAAAAGGAAGTGAAATAGCAATACATCCTACAACATGAGTGAATCTCGGAAATATGCTAAGTGAAAGAAACCAGTCACAAAATATCATATATTGTGTGATTCCATTTATATGAAATGTTTAAAATGGGCAAATCTATAGAGACAGAAAGTGGATACCTAGCGGCTGGAAGAGATGACAGGCGGATAGGGGATAAAGGGTGCAAGGTTTCTTTTCAGAGTAATGAAATATTCTGCAGTTGACTCTGGTGATTAGGTGTACAATAATGTGAATATATTAAACGATTGAATCTGTACACTTTAAAAGGGTGAATTGTGTTATGTAAATTATGTCTCAATAAAGCTGTTAAAAAAGTATATATACACAGTAGGTATACAATACATACTTATTCATGAATTAGTCATACAGCCAAGTGGATGGAACAAAATATGCTTCTGCACTCTAGATGTTTTTAAGGGGCAGCTAAAGAGAAAAAGAAAACGTATGAATTGTTTCCAGTTTCTTTCAAGGAAAAGCAAATTACTGACCAGCTCTCTGGGTGCTAAGATTTCATTTCTTTTTCTCCCGTGAATTAATCCCTAGTGGCTCTCTGCCAGCTTGCTGTTGTTCCCTGTCCACTCCCTGATGTTTTCAGAAAGATGCCATCGTTCCCTTTAGTGGCCAAGATGTTACAAATTATCTAAACCTTTCCACAGGTAGTAAACGCTGAAAAGGGACATCTTCCAAATGCTCATCACTTTGCACACTACTGTACAAAGATATATAGTTCAACTTGATGTGAAAATGACAATCCTCATGTAATGAAATATTTGTAATCTCCAAAACTGAATTAGCAAATGTCAGTATTTTACATGGTGAGCAACCTGACCATGGTGCTGTTTAGCTGTATTAATGTTCATAGTGGCACTTAGAGAGTTTTCTACATTCAGAAAGAGTAGGGCATGAGAGGAAACTGTCCAGGAGTGGCATGGACTTTTACAAGAGCCATGCTTGTTGTTAGCATGTACTGTCCACATTGGTGGCCCTTAAAATGGTGGTGAGCCCAAACAACTGGGCAGGTAGGTAGCATCCCTGATCTTGAAGAATTCTGGGGTTTTATGTCTCAGCATCATTCCCTCAAACAATACATTTAGACATGTAGAGCCATCACTAGGCTTTTCTTTGGTTGAAGTTCGAAGAAAATGATCTTACTTTACTCTTGTTTTCTAGTAGTGCTTGATGTCATTTCTGGCACCTAGGTGCTTACTAAATGTTGAATGAGTGAGTGAGTGAATGAATGAATGAATCAAATTGGATGAAATGAATTCTATTATTATCACCTGTATTCCAGGGTCTCTCGCCTTCTTGACTCGTGACTGTCAGTATCACGCTGTTTCTTTTACATGTGAGAAAATAGGGGCCATCTACCTTTACTTGCCAATATAGCACATACAGTGCTCCACTGAGCCCTTTAGCGTTTGGAAATAACCAGCAGTTAGAATAAAGAATCTAACATTTTGGTGGAAAAGAAGAAATATTTAGAAGTATGTTTGGCAAAATATCGTGTATCCTAACCTAAATATTGTTAATTTCATATACCTCTAAAAGTTATTGACTACTCTCCCCATCACTCTGTTATGAATTATTCTAAAGTGACAATGTACGTGTATGGGGGGCATTGAGTGTGTGCACTTTGATTCAGTGTCCTTCCTACTCTGTCATTATCCTTTGCACTGAAACACACTCTGCTCTGACATCCTGAAAAGACAATTTTGTACCATCCCTCATTATTTCTCACTGCAGTGAGAAAGTACTTTAGTCTCTTTGGATGTAATGTCCTTTCATCATGTATTGTTACATGGTCCCTACCATGTTCTGGCTAATACACTCTGGACCATCTGAGATTTTGGGGGTGACTTTGGAGAAGTAACAAAAGGAGCAGAAGAAAGTGACTTCACTAAAAATGGAAAAGGAAATTCAGAAATATGTATATACACAATCAGTACGAGAAGCAGAATGCTGTGGGACAGTGGTTCTTAGCTCCGTGCATCAGAATCATGGGGAATAGTAAAAACAATGAAAGATGTCCAACTCCCACCCGAGAGATTTAGATTCCTTTAAACCTGGTGAGAGATCCAAGCATTTGTGTAAATTAAATGTTCTTCACGTGTTTCTAATGTGCAGCCAGATTGAGAACTTCTGGCGTAAAAAAGAACTTGGGTTTGGGAGTCAGGCAATTCTAGGCTTCTCTCAGCCTCAGTTGTTTTAATGGGTAAAACGGTAAATATGGATTGTAAATAAGATAGTGTCTGGCCTTTAGTATATGTTCGATAAATAGTGCACAGCTTATAATGGAATACCAATGCAGCCAATAAAACTTGTATTTTCGAAGGCTACTTAATGATCCAAGAAAACAAATGTTTGTTCCCTTGCCCCCATTCTCTCTCTTTCCCTGCACTGCCAACTTCTGCACGTACGTGCCTGGGTCCTACCTTCCTTCCTAAGGACAACACAGTTCAGAGCAGTCTTTCTCATCTCTTGGTTGCAAATTTTTTTCTCATGAGACCTTTCAGAAAATCAAATGAGAATCTCTAAGGGAGGTGCCTGGGCTTCTGAATGTTTTAAAAGCTCCCCAAGTGATTCTAATGTGAAATCAGCATTCAAAAGCACTTAATGGAAAGTGGATCTCAAACTCTGGCGTGCCTAAGACTCATTTGGAGATTTTACTAGAACTCAGATTTCTGGGTCTTAATCTCAGAGAGTCTGATTCAGTAGGTCTGGGGTAGGGCTCAGAATCTGCATTTTTAACGAACTCTCAGCTCCTAAAACCAGGAGCATCAGCTGGGAGCTTGTTAGAAATGAAAGTTGAAGAGGCCTACCCCAGAACTACCAATCAGAATCTCTGGGGGTGGGGTCTAAGAATCTCTATAACAAGCTCTCCAGGTGATCGTAACCCCTGGTAAACTTTAGGAGGCACGCATTAGATGAGAAGAGAACGCCAAAGCAAGACGCAGGGCGCCACCAGGAATCTGGGAAGGTCACCGAGACTTCAAATGTGCAACCTGGGACCTGGAGTCTGAGGCTAGAGCCAGAGAAAACACAAGGAGTAAGTATAAGGGAGAAGTGGGTCTTCTAAGGAAACTCTGGTGACATTGCCAAACCAAGAGGAACAAAGGTTAGATAAAAACATAGCTCTCCCCTACAAATATGGAGGGCAATATGGAATTATGGCATTTGTTTTTGAGGATGAAACAAAATGATGCAGGCAAAAGCGTTCAGTGAGTGTCTGGCACATAAGTACTTAGTTATAGGAATGATTTTTTATTAAAGTAGCATTGGGGGCAATCAGTTTAATTATATTAGGAAATACAGCCTTTGTGCTTTATGTTTCTGGTGTTAAAAGTTTAAAGAAAATAATTTAGGTAATACAAACTTTAACACCTCGTGAAGGGGACAGTCCCCTTTTGGAGAACTGCAAAATGGGGTGAAAGGCAGAAAACGTTAATAGGATAAAGAATAAGGAACAAGGAAGGGAAAAATAGAAAACATCTGATTGGCTGGGGCCAGTTAGTCGACCTTGTTGGGGGTGAGAAGGAACAAGGAAATACGTATAGAGCCCAGAGTTGGCTTGGAGTTGGGGGTTGGCTGACTGGATATACTGCGTTTCTGCTCAAGCAGAGCATTTACAGGGACACAAAAATGATCTAAGCTTTGGTTTGCTGACGTGGCAGCCTGGGGAGGAGCCACTCGATCTTGGGCCTAGAAATTTATTTCAACACTGGGTTTTACGGTTAGGTATGTTACTGACCAGGGTTCTTTGCCTCCTCAGTCAATAAAAATTGATCAGAGGCCAGACAGGAAATTCAGGCAAGGCTTTATTGGGACCCCTGCTGCAGCAGCGGGGAGCGAGATCAAACAATAGGTTCCCTTGTTTGCTTGCTCCCCGAGGGGTTGGCGGGGGACAAGCTTGTTACTTTTTTTTTTTTCTTTCTTTTTTTTTTTGCGGTACGCCGGCCTCTCCCGTTGCGGAGCATAGGCTCCGGACGCGCAGGCTCAGCGGCCATGGCTCACGGGCCCAGCCGCTCCGCGGCATGTGGGAATCTTCCCAGACCGGGGAACGAACCCGCGTCCCCTGCATTGGCAGGCGGACTCTCAATCACTGCGCCACCAGGGAAGCCCAAGCTTGATCTTTGTACGCGGTGAGGGTAGGGGTGTGTCCAGGGGTTTGCCCACCCCTTAGGTGGTGGTGTGTGCTGGGGGCATGCGCAGTGCCGTGCTTTTGCTGCTGACCCCGTGTTGTGCTCCGAGCTCTTGAAAAGTAGCAGTTGGGTTTTTTGGTCTCTTTCTATCTTTTGTCCAGAATTTGCCCTAACTGCGCAGGCGTGCAGTTATTTTTAGTCCCACGTAATTTCCTTGTATTTTGTTGCTCGACGTGTACCCAGGTGCAAGCACTGCAGCAAAGGGGCCCAGGTCCCAGCCTGTCTCAGGCATACTGGCCATCGCAAGTTAATTTTTGTGTATGGAATGACTTATGGATCAAATGTTATTTTTTTTCTATATAGGTATATGTAGTTGTTAAAGCAGCCTTTAAAAAAAAGACTTTCCTCATTAACTTGATTGCTATTTTCCCTTTTTTTTTAGTAAGCAGTTTTTCCTTTTATTGAGGTATAGTTGAATTACCATTATTATATTAGTTTCAGGTATATAACATAGTGATTCAAAGCTTTTATAGATTATATTCCGTTTAAAATTATTATAAAATGTTTGCTATATTCCCTGTGCTGTACAATATTTCCTTGTATCTTATTTATTTTATACCTAGTAGTTTGTACCTCTTAATCTCCTACCCCTATTTTACCCCTCCTCCCTTCCCTCTCCCCACCAGTAACCACTAGCTTGTTCTCTGTATCTGTGAATCTGTATGTTTTGTTATTAAATTCACTAGTTTGTACTTTTTAGATTCCACATATAAATGTTAATATAGAGTATTTGTCTTTCTCTGACTTATTTCACTTAATAGCCATCCATGTTGTTGCAAACGGCAAAATTTCATCGTTTTTTATGGCTGAGTGCTGTATATATATGCACCACATCTTCTTTATGCGTTCATCTGTTGATGGACAGTTAGGTTTCTTCCATGTCTTAGCTGTTGTAAATAATGCTGTATGTATCCTTTTGGGGTGCATGTATCTTTTTGAATAAGTATTTTCATTTTCTTTGGCTATATATAACCAGGACTGGAATTACTGGATCACGTGGTAGTTCTATGTTTAATTTTTTGAGCATATCCATACTGTTTTCCTTAATGGCTGCACCAGTTTACACTCCCGCCAACAGTGTACAAAGGTTCCCTTTTCTTCATATCCTCACCAAGGTTTTGTTATTTGTGGTCTTTTTGAGGATAGGCATTCTGACAGGTGTGAGGTGATAGCTCCTTGTGGTTTCAATTTGCATTACCCTGATGATTAGCCATGTTGAGTATCTTTTCATGTGTCTGTTGGCCATCTGTATGTCTTCTTTGGAAAAAATGTCTATTTGGGTCTTCTGCCGATTTTAAAGTCAGGTTGTTTGGGTTTTTTTTTTTTTTTTGTATGCAAATGTTCATAGCAACTTTATTCAAAATAGCCCCAAACTGGAAAAAACCCAAATGTCCATCAACTGGTGAATAGATAAATAAATCGATGGGATACCCATACCATGGAATGCTACTCAGCAGTAAAAAGGAATAACTAATGATACAGGCAGCAACATGGACTCATCTCAAAAGCATCTGCTAAGTGGAATAAGCCAGACACTAAAGGCTATGTACTGCATGATTCTATTGGTGTGACAGTCTGGAAAAGGCAAAGGGGACAGAAATCGGATCAATGGTTAACCGAGGGCTTGAGGATAGGGAAAGGGAACTGATTCCAAAGAGGAGGAAAAATTGGGGGTTTATGGAACTCTTCTGTATCTTAATTGCAGTTGTAATAACACAACTATATACATCTGTCAAAATACAGTAATCTGTATACTTTCAAGGAGTGAATTTTACTGTATCTAAACTATACCTCAGTATGAAGATGCTATGCTTTGCTTTCATTACCACCCAGGCTTACTAAGTATGAGAACCAAAGATTTTCCTGAGGGAGGGCTGAGGACACCGTGGTGTGAAGAAATAGATCCACCTGAGTGGAGATAAGAGGTGTTAAGGATGGGCTGAGGGGATGAAGGAGGTAAAGGAAGAAAGTTCGTCTCAGGGAGGGGCATATCCTCAAAAGGCTGAGGTCTAACTCTAGAGAAAGACACACTGACAAGTAAGGCAATGAAGTGTAACTAGTGAACAGACATCTTTTTTTTATTATTTATTTTTGGCTGCGTTGGGTCTTTGTTGCTGTCTGTGGGCTTTCTCTAGTTGTGGTGAGCGAGGGCTAGTCTTTGTTGTGGTGCATGGGCTTCTTGAGGTGGCTTCTCTTGTGGAGCGTGGGCTCTAGGCACGTGGGCTTCAGTAGTTGCAGCATGCGGGCTCAGTAGTTGTGGCGCATGGGCTTAGTTGCTCCACGGCATGTGGGATCTTTCTGGGCCAGGGCTCGAACCTGTGTCCCCTGCGTTGGCAGGCGGATTCTTAACCACTGAATCACCAGGGAAGTCCCGGACAGACATCTCAAATTCCATGTCAGGGGGCCTTGGAGGTCACATGGCTTATGTGAAGAGGCAATTCTAAAACTGAGGCAAGAAATAGAGGAGTGAGTGTTCCATGTAGCTGAAGTTGTTGAGCAGGGTAGGGAAGTAGGGAAGGCTCCAGGGTAGACAGTTGTGTGGGGTTGAGGTTTGGAGAACAAATGGGGTGTGGCTATAGAAGGGGTTGGTGTCTTTGGGGAGATGGGCAGGAGGCAGCTCTGTGAGTCCCTGTAGATTTTCACCTCCACTTGCTCCTATAGGCAATGGAGAGCCAGTGTGGAAAGTGATATATACAGATGGCCCCCAACTTACGATGGCTCAACCTAATGATTTTTAGACTCTGTAATAGTGCAAAGGCAATACACATTCCATAGAAACCGTCCTTTGAATTTTGATCTTTTCCCAAGCAAGCAGTATGCATTCTGATAGTCTGCTGTGATGCTGGGCAGTGGCATTGAGCAGAGGCCCCCAGTCATCCATGTGATCACAGGGGTAAACAACCCATGCACTTACAGCCATTCTGTTCGCAGATAATCATTCTGGACCCGTACGACCATTCTGTTTTTCACTTTCAGTACGGTATTCAATAAATTACACGAGATATTCAGCATTTTATTATAAAATAGGGTTTGTGTTAGATGATTTTGTCCAACTGTTGGCTAATATAAGTATTCTGAGCATGTTAAGGTAGGCTGGGCTAAGCTATGATGTTTGGAAGGTTAGGTGTATTAAATGCATTTTTAATTAATTTATTTTTTTATTGAAGTATAGTTGATTTACAATATTGTGTTTCAGCTGTACAGTACAGTGATTCACTTATACATACATATATTTTCGGATTATTTCCTTTATAGGTTATTACAAAATATTGAGTATAGTTTCCTATTAAATGCACTTTTTTAAACTTTATTTTTTAAATTTATTTATTTTTAAAATAAATTTATTTATTTTTGGCTGCATTGGGTCTTTGTTGCTGTATGCGGGCTTTCTCTTGTTGGAGTGCACTGGGTTCTCATGCGATGGCTTCTCTTGTTGCGGAGCACAGGCTCTAGGCTCGTGGGCTTCAGTACTTGTGGCACATGGGCTCAGTAGTTGCGGCACGTGGGCCCTAGAGTGCATGGACTTCAGTAGTTGTGGCGCATGGGCTCAGTAGTTGTGGCACACGGGCTTAGTTGTTCCGCAGCATGTGGGATCTTCCTGGACCAGGGATAGAACGTGTGTCCCCTGCATTGGCAGGCAGATTCTTAACCACTGTTCCCCCAGGGAAGTCCCTAAATCCATTTTTGACAATGATATTTTCAATTTATGAGGCATTTAGTGGGATGTAACTCTCTCATAAGTGAAGGAAGATCTGTATCTGGATTTTGAGTAAATCACTTTGGTTACTCTGAGGGGGGTGGGGGCATGTAGGGTAAGAGGTAGCAGGTGGACAGTGGGGATGGGCAGACCGTTTAGGAAACTGTTGCAAAAGTCTGGTTGAGATATGATGGTGGCCTGGAATGAGAGGCAGTAGCCATGGGGATGCGAGGGACAATTATGAGAGCTATGTAGTAATTTCCTCAGGATAAAATTCTGAGGAGGATGTAGAACCTTGGATAAGGCTCATTTTTTTTTTTTTTTTTTTTGCCGTACGCGGGCCTCTCACTGTTGCGTTATCTCCTGTTGCGGAGCACAGGCTCCGGATGCGCAGGCTCAGCGGCCATGGCTCACGGGCCCAGCGGCTCCGCGGCATGTGGGATCTTCTTGGACAGGGGCATGAACCCATGTCCCCTGCATTGGCAAGCGGATTCATAACCTCTGTGCCACCAGGGAAGCCCCAAGTGTTTTTTTAATTTTTTTTTTAAGTATAGTTCATTTACAATGTTGTGTTAATTCCTGCTGTATAGCAAAGTGACTCTGTTATACACACATATACATTCTTTTTTATAGTCTTTTCCATTATGGTTTATCCCAGTATATTGAACATAGTTCCCTGTGCTATGCAGTAGGACCTTGTGTATCCATTCTATACATAAATAGTTTGCATCTACTAATCCCAAACGCCCAGTCCATCCCTCCCCCACCCCCTACAAGTGTTTTTTATTTGCAGTTAACTGTACCATTTGGTCTTCAGAAACAGAATTTCATCTGGGACTGAGGTTGAAATTGAGGGGGTAATTAACATAACCTAAAGACAGATACAGTGACCATTAGGATTTTGCCTCTTCTCATTTTGTGAAGAGTGTGAGGATACCTTCATTTGTATGAAGGACTGTTGCATCATGTTAGGTGAAACAGGGAGTTAATTGTTTGAAAGTTTACATGTGTAAAGAAGGGTGCATACGGATGCTGAGTAGCCAAAGGGGTGGCCTGTGCCAGCTCCAAGCCCACCTTTCTATGCTCCACATTGTGGCACTGGAGCTGGAGCTCTGCAAACCACAATTCTCTGGTGGCAGCTTTTTTGTAGCTTCTGCCACTGAGGGGCGCTGAGGCAGGACCTGGAAGGAGGATGGAAGAAGAAAGGACATGCTGCTTCCTGTGAGCTTCCTGTAGACTCCCTGACTGCTTGGGGCTCTTGCGAGGGTCACTTCTTCACTCTAGCAGCTGCAGTTTCTTACTAACACGGTCCCTGAATCCAATTTACAACACTTGCAGAAACAGCTTTATTGCATCCACCCCTCTCCCCCCACCAGAGAGCCAGACATCAGCACTAAGGGGCTGGAGCCCATTCTGCTGAGATGTGTGTGGGTACCAGACCCATGGGGCCCCTCCTCGGAGCTGAGAGACGTCTGCACCGATGGATTGGAGTTTGCCTTCTCCGAGGTTTCAACTCCAAGGGCTGCTTCTCCACACTTCTGTTTTAGTAATTCTCACCTCTTCCGTTTTATCCCCTTGCTTTAAGGGCAGAAGCTGCTTCCTGCAGTTGCTGTACGTCCAGGAGCTTTAGGGTTCTCTTTCTACCTATTTAGGGTCCTGGTCAACAACTTGATACTTAATACATGCTTATATTACATTATCTCTTTCACATGACTGGTGTGGTTTTCCTCTGCGACTAGGCCCTGTTCTAATACAACGTTTCCAATTAGCCAGGCCTGATTCAGGTGTTTATTCCGGCGCTAAGGGGGAGGAGGTCAGCTCTACTCAAATTATATAGACTGAGAGTGGATAAGGGATAGTCCTCATGAAAGAAAAAAATGGGGTACTACTATAAAGAGAGGTGAGAAGGGATCAGGCAAAAAAATCACATCTAAGCATTAACATCATCTTTAAAGGTTATAAAAGAAGAAGTTTTCACAACCTTTTTCTCCCCTACAAAAACCACCCAAATAAAATTATTGTGAAGATGAAGAGATAAATGGAAAGTACATGCCATTTCATACCCAGTAGGATGGGTTATAATTAAATAGCCAAGAAATAACAAGTGTTGTCAAGGATGCGGAGAAATGGGATCCCACATTCATTGCTGGTGGGAGTGTAAAATAGTGCAGCTGCTTTGGTAAACAGGCTGGCAGTTCCTCCAATGCTTAAACATAAAATTACTGTATTATCAGCAATTCCTTTCCTAGGTATATACCAAGAGAAATGAAAGTATATGTCCACACAAAATCTGAACACAAAATTCATAGCAGCATTATTTATAATAGCAAAACGTGGAGACAATACAAATATCCATTAACTGACGAATGGCTAAATAAAATGTGCTATATCCATATAATTTACTTGTCAATAAAAGGAAGTGAAATAGCAATACATCCTACAACATGAGTGAATCTCGGAAATATGCTAAGTGAAAGAAACCAGTCACAAAATATCATATATTGTGTGATTCCATTTATATGAAATGTTTAAAATGGGCAAATCTATAGAGACAGAAAGTGGATACCTAGCGGCTGGAAGAGATGACAGGCGGATAGGGGATAAAGGGTGCAAGGTTTCTTTTCAGAGTAATGAAATATTCTGCAGTTGACTCTGGTGATTAGGTGTACAATAATGTGAATATATTAAACGATTGAATCTGTACACTTTAAAAGGGTGAATTGTGTTATGTAAATTATGTCTCAATAAAGCTGTTAAAAAAGTATATATACACAGTAGGTATACAATACATACTTATTCATGAATTAGTCATACAGCCAAGTGGATGGAACAAAATATGCTTCTGCACTCTAGATGTTTTTAAGGAGCAGCTAAAGAGAAAAAGAAAACGTATGAATTGTTTCCAGTTTCTTTCAAGGAAAAGCAAATTACTGACCAGCTCTCTGGGTGCTAAGATTTCATTTCTTTTTCTCCCGTGAATTAATCCCTAGTGGCTCTCTGCCAGCTTGCTGTTGTTCCCTGTCCACTCCCTGATGTTTTCAGAAAGATGCCATCGTTCCCTTTAGTGGCCAAGATGTTACAAATTATCTAAACCTTTCCACAGGTAGTAAACGCTGAAAAGGGACATCTTCCAAATGCTCATCACTTTGCACACTACTGTACAAAGATATATAGTTCAACTTGATGTGAAAATGACAATCCTCATGTAATGAAATATTTGTAATCTCCAAAACTGAATTAGCAAATGTCAGTATTTTACATGGTGAGCAACCTGACCATGGTGCTGTTTAGCTGTATTAATGTTCATAGTGGCACTTAGAGAGTTTTCTACATTCAGAAAGAGTAGGGCATGAGAGGAAACTGTCCAGGAGTGGCATGGACTTTTACAAGAGCCATGCTTGTTGTTAGCATGTACTGTCCACATTGGTGGCCCTTAAAATGGTGGTGAGCCCAAACAACTGGGCAGGTAGGTAGCATCCCTGATCTTGAAGAATTCTGGGGTTTTATGTCTCAGCATCATTCCCTCAAACAATACATTTAGACATGTAGAGCCATCACTAGGCTTTTCTTTGGTTGAAGTTCGAAGAAAATGATCTTATTTTACTCTTGTTTTCTAGTAGTGCTTGATGTCATTTCTGGCACCTAGGTGCTTACTAAATGTTGAATGAGTGAGTGAGTGAATGAATGAATGAATCAAATTGGATGAAATGAATTCTATTATTATCACCTGTATTCCAGGGTCTCTCGCCTTCTTGACTCGTGACTGTCAGTATCACGCTGTTTCTTTTACATGTGAGAAAATAGGGGCCATCTACCTTTACTTGCCAATATAGCACATACAGTGCTCCACTGAGCCCTTTAGCGTTTGGAAATAACCAGTAGTTAGAATAAAGAATCTAACATTTTGGTGGAAAAGAAGAAATATTTAGAAGTATGTTTGGCAAAATATCGTGTATCCTAACCTAAATATTGTTAATTTCATATACCTCTAAAAGTTATTGACTACTTTCCCCATCACTCTGTTACGAATTATTCTAAAGTGACAATGTATGTGTATGGGGGGCATTGAGTGTGTGCACTTCGATTCAGTGTCCTTCCTACTCTGTCATTATCCTTTGCACTGAAACACGCTCTGCTCTGACATCCTGAAAAGACAATTTTGTACCATCCCTCATTATTTCTCACTGCAGTGAGAAGGTACTTTAGTCTCTTTGGATGTAATGTCCTTTCATCATGTATTGTTACATGGTCCCTACCATGTTCTGGCTAATACACTCTGGACCATCTGAGATTTTGGGGGTGACTTTGGAGAAGTAACAAAAGGAGCAGAAGAAAGTGACTTCACTAAAACTGGAAAAGGGAATTCAGAAATATGTATATACACAATCAGTACGAGAAGCAGAATGCTGTGGGACAGTGGTTCTTAGCTCTGTGCATCAGAATCATGGGGAATAGTAGAAACAATGAAAGATGTCCAACTCCCACCCAAGAGATTTAGATTCCTTTAAATCTGGTGAGAGATCCAAGCATTTGTGTAAATTAAATGTTCCTCACGTGTTTCTAATGTGCAGCCAGATTGAGAACCTCTGGCGTAAAAAAGAACTTGGGTTTGGGAGTCAGGCAGTTCTAGGTCCAATCAAATGGGGCTTCTCTCGGCCTCAGTTGTTTTAATGGGTAAAACAGGGTAAATATGGATTGTAAATAAGATAGTGTCTGGCCTTTAGTATATGTTCGATAAATAGTGCACAGCTTATAATGGAATACCAATGCAGCCAATAAAACTTGTATTTTCGAAGGCTACTTAATGATCCAAGAAAACAAATGTTTGTTCCCTTGCCCCCATTCTCTCTCTCTTTCCCTGCACTGCCAACTTCTGCAGGTACATGCCTGGGTCCTACCTTCCCTCCTAAGGACAACACAATTCAGGGCAGTCTTTCTCATCTCTTGGTTGCAAATTTTTTTCTCATGAGACCTTTCAGAAAATCAAATGAGAATCTCTAATGGAGGTGCCTGGGCTTCTGAATGTTTTAAAAGCTCCCCAAGTGATTCTAATATGAAATCAGCATTCAAAAGCACTTAATGGAAAGTGGATCTCAAACTCTGGCGTGCCTAAGACTCATTTGGAGATTTTACTAGAACTCAGATTTCTGGGTCTTAATCTCAGAGAGTCTGATTCAATAGGTCTGGGGTAGGGCTCAGAATCTGCATTTTTAACAAACTCTCAGCTCCTAAGACCAGAGCATCAGCTGGGAGTTTGTTAGAAATGAAAATTGAAGAGGCCTACCCCAGAACTACCAATCAGAATCTCTGGGGGTGGGGTCTAAGAATCTCTATAACAAGCTCTCCAGGTGATCGTAACCCCTGGTAAACTTTAGGAGGCACGCATTAGATGAGAAGAGAACGCCAAAGCAAGACACAGGGCACCACCAGGAATCTGGGAAGGTCACCAAGACTTCAAATATCCAACCTGGGACCCGGAGTCTGAGGCTAGAGCCAGAGAAAACACAAGGAGTAAGTATAAGGGAGAAGTGGGTCTTCTAAGGAAACTCTGGTGACATTGCCAAACCAAGGGGAACAAAGGTTAGATAAAAACATAGCCATCCCCTACAAACATGGAGGGCAATATGGAATTATGGCATTTGTTTTTGAGGATGAAACAAAATGATGCAGGCAAAAGCGTTCAGTGAGTGTCTGGCACATAAGTACTTAGTTATAGGAATGATTTTTTATTAAAGTAGCATTGGGGGCAATCAGTTTAATTATATTAGGAAATACAGCCTTTGTGCTTTATGTTTCTGGTGTTAAAAGTTTAAAGAAAATAATTTAGGTAATACAAACTTTAACACCTCGTGAAGGGGACAGTCCCCTTTTGGAGAACTGCAAAATGGGGTGAAAGGCAGAAAACGTTAATAGGATAAAGAATAAGGAACAAGGAAGGGAAAAATAGAAAACATCTGATTGGCTGGGGCCACTTAGTCGACCTTGTTGGGGGTGAGAAGGAACAAGGAAATACGTATAGAGCCCAGAGTTGGCTTGGAGTTGGGGGTTGGCTGACTGGATATACTGCGTTTCTGCTCAAGCAGAGCATTTACAGGGACACAAAAATGATCTAAGCTTTGGTTTGCTGACGTGGCAGCCTGGGGAGGAGCCACTCGATCTTGGGCCTAGAAATTTATTTCAACACTGGGTTTTACGGTTAGGTATGTTACTGACCAGGGTTCTTTGCCTCCTCAGTCAATAAAAATTGATCAGAGGCCAGACAGGAAATTCAGGCAAGGCTTTATTGGGACCCCTGCTGCAGCAGTGGGGATGGAGATCAAACGATAGGTTCCCTTGTTTGCTTGCTCCCCGAGGGGTGGGGCCGGGGCAAGCTTGTTACTTTTTTTTTTTTTCTTTTTTTTTGCGGTACGCCGGCCTCTCCCGTTGTGGAGCACAGGCTCCGGACACGCAGGCTCAGCGGCCATGGCTCACGGGCCCAGCCGCTCCGCGGCATGTGGGATCCGCTCGGACCGGGGCACGAACCCATGTCCCCTACATTGGCAGGCGGACTCCCAACCACTGCACCACCAGGGAAGCCCTAGCTTGTTCCTTGTTTGCGGTGAGGGTAGGGCTGTGTCCTGGGGCTTTGCCCACCCCTTAGGTGGTGGTGTGTGCTGGGGGCATGCGCAGTGCCGTGCTTTTGCTGCTGACCCCGTGTTGTGCTCCGAGCTCTTGAAAAGTAGCAGTTGGGTTTTTTGGTCTCTTTCTATCTTTTGTCCAGAATTTGCCCTAACTGCGCAGGCATGCAGTTATTTTTAGTCCCACGTAATTTCCTTGTATTTTGTTGCTCGACGTGTACTCAGTTGCAAGCACTGCAGCAAAGGGGCCCAGGTCCCAGCCTGTCTCAGGTATACTGGCCATCTCAATTTAATTTTTGTGTATGGAATGACTTATGGATCAAATGTTATTTTTTTCTATATAGGTATATGTAGTTGTTAAAGCAGCCTTTTAAAAAAAGACTTTCCTCATTAAATTAACTTGACTGCTATTTTCCCATTTTTTTTCAGTTAGCAGTTTTTCCTTTTATTGAGGTATAGTTGATTTACCATATTAGTTTCAGGTATATAACATAGTGATTCAAAGCTTTTATAGATTATATTCCGTTTAAAGTTATTATAAAATGTTTGCTATATTCCCTGTGCTGTACAATATTTCCTTGTATCTTATTTATTTTATACCTAGTAGTTTGTACCTCTTAATCTCCTACCCCTATTTTACCCCTCCTCCCTTCCCTCTCCCCACCAGTAACCACTAGCTTGTTCTCTGTATCTGTGAATCTGTATGTTTTGTTATTGAATTCACTAGTTTGTCTGGACTTTTTAGATTCCACATGTAAATGATAATATAGAGAATTTGTCTTTCTCTGTCTGACTTATTTCACTTAATAGCCATCCATGTTGTTGCAAACGGCAAAATTTCATCGTTTTTCATGGCTGAGTGCTGTATATATATGCACCACATCTTCTTTATGCATTCATCTGTTGATGGACAGTTAGGTTTCTTCCATGTCTTAGCTGTTGTAAATAATGCTGTATGTATCCTTTTGGGGTGCATGTATCTTTTTGAATGAGTATTTTCATTTTCTTTGGCTATATATACCCAGGACTGGAATTACTGGATCATATGGTAGTTCTATGTTTACTTTTTTGAGCATATCCGTACTGTTTTCCTTAATGACTGCACCAGTTTACACTCTCGCCAACAGTGTACAAAGGTTCCCTTTTCTTCATATCCTCACCAAGGTTTTGTTATTTGTGGTCTTTTTGAGGATAGGCATTCTGACAGGTGTGAGGTGATAGCTCCTTGTGGTTTCAATTTGCATTACCCTGATGATTAGCCATGTTGAGTATCTTTTCGTGTGTCTGTTGGCCATCTGTATGTCTTCTTTGGAAAAAATGTCTGTTTGGGTCTTCTGCCCGTTTTAAAGTCAGGTTGTTTGGGTTTTTTTTTCTTTTTTGTATGCAAATGTTCATAGCAACTTTATTCAAAATAGCCCCAAACTGGAAAAAACCCAAATGTCCATCAACTGGTGAATAGATAAATAAATCGATGGGATACCCATACCATGGAATGCTTCTCAGCAGTAAAAAGGAATAACTAATGATACAGGCAGCAACATGGACTCATCTCAAAAGCATCTGCTAAGTGGAATAAGCCAGACACTAAAGGCTATGTACTGCATGATTCTATTGGTGTGACAGTCTGGAAAAGGCAAAGGGGACAGAAATCGGATCAATGGTTACCCAGGGGCTGAGGATAGGGAAAGGGAACTGATTCCAAAGAGGAGGAAAAATTGGGGGATTATGGAACTCTGCTATATCTTAATTGCAGTTGTAATAACACAGCTATATACATCTGTCAAAATACATTAATCTGTATACTTTCAAGGAGTGAATTTTACTGTATCTAAACTATACCTCAGTATGAAGATGCTATGCTTTGCTTTCATTACCACCCAGGCTTACTAAGTACGAGAACCAAAGATTTTCCTGAGGGAGGGGCTGAGGACACCGTGGTGTGAAGAAATAGATCCACCTGAGTGGAGATCAGAGGTGTTAAGGATGGGCTGAGGGGATGAAGGAGGTAAAGGAAGAAAGTTCGTCTCAGGGAGGGGCATATCCTCAAAAGGCTGAGGTCTAACTAGAGAAAGACACACTGACAAATAAGGCAATAAAGTGTAACAAGTGAACAGTCTTGTTTTTTTTATTATTATTTATTTTTGGCTGCGTTGGGTCTTTGTTGCTGTCTGTGGGCTTTCTCTAGTTGTGGTGAGCGGGGGCTAGTCTTTGTTGTGGTGCATGGGCTTCTTGTGGTGGCTTCTCTTGTGGAGCGTGGGCTCTAGGCACGTGGGCTTCAGTAGTTGCAGCATGCGGGCTCAGTAGTTGTGGCGCATGGGCTTAGTTGCTCCACGGCATGTGGGATCTTCCTGGGCCAGGGCTCGAACCTGTGTCCCCTGCGTTGGCAAGCGGATTCTTAACCACTGCTTCACCAGGGAGGTCCCGGACAGACATCTCAAATTCCATGTCAGGGGGCCTTGGAGGTCACATGGCTTATGTGAAGAGGCAATTCTAAAACTGAGGCAAGAAATAGAGGAGTGAGTGTTCCATGTAGCTGAAGTTGTTGAGCAGGGTGGGGAAGTAGGGAAGGCTCCAGGGTAGACAGTTGTGTGGGGTTGAGGTTTGGAGAACAAATGGGGTGTGGCTATAGAAGGGGTTGGTGTCTTTGGGGAGATGGGCAGGAGGCAGCTCTGTGAGTCCCTGTAGATTTTCACCTCCACTTGCTCCTATAGGCAATGGAGAGCCAGTGTGGAAAGTGATATATACAGATGGCCCTCAACTTACGATGGCTCAGCCTAATGATTTTTAGACTCTGTAACAGTGCAAAAGCAATACACATTCCATAGAAACCGTCCTTTGAATTTTGATCTTTTCCCAAGCAAGCAGTATGCATTCTGATACTCTGCTGTGATGCTGGGCAGTGGCATTGAGCAGAGGCCCCCAGTCATCCATGTGATCACGGGTAAACAACCCATGCACTGCAACCATTCTGTTCGCAGATAGTCATTCTGGACCCGTACGACCATTCTGTTTTTCACTTTCAGTACGGTATTCAATAAATTACATGAGATATTCAACATTTTATTATAAAATAGGCTTTGTGTTAGATGATTTTGTCCAACTGTTGGCTAATATAAGTATTCTGAGCATGTTAAGGTAGGCTGGGCTAAGCTATGATGTTTGGAAGGTTAGGTGTATTAAATGCATTTTTAATTAATTAATTTTTTTATTGAAGTATAGTTGATTTACAATATTGTGTTTCAGGTGTACAGTACAGTGATTCAGTGATACACACATATATATATTTCTTTTCAGAATTCCTTTGTAGGTTATTACAAAACATTGAGTATAGTTTCCTATTAAATGCACTTTTTTGAACTTCAGTTTTTTAATTAATTTATTTATTTTTTAAATAAATTTATTTATTTTTGGCTGCATTGAGTCTTCGTTGCTGTATGTGGGCTTTCTCTAGTTGCAGTGCACCGAGTTCTCACGCGATGGCTTCTCTTGTTGCGGAGCACAGGCTCTAGGCTCGTGGGCTTCAGTACTTGTGGCACATGGGCTCAGTAGTTGTGGCATCTTGGCCCTAGAGTGCATGGGCTTCAGTAGTTGTGGCGCATGGGCTCAGTAGTTGTGGCACACGGGCTTAGTTGTTCCGCAGCATGTGGGATCTTCCTGGACCAGGGATAGAACCTGTGTCCCCTGCATTGGCAGGCAGATCCTTAACCACTGCGCCACCAGGGAAGCCCAAGGTTCATTTTTTTAAAAAAGACATGATTTAAAAGCTAAATTATCAGCTGGCTCCAGCTTACTTCTGTAGTTCATCCACCACCACTGTCTCTGTGTTTCATGCCCTTGCATCCTGCCTCATAGCTTTTTATTGGTCTCATTCTCAGGCAGGGTCTCCAGATAAGGCCAGAGAAATGGTCCAACATTTTCAGGCTTATGGAAAAAAGACCTGGAGTTGAGGATGCTGGCCAGTCCTTGGTCAGGTGCCACTTCCGGGGCTGGGTTCACAGTGGGTATGCGTGAATGTATTTCTCACACAGAAAAGGGGTGTTATTATCAAGAGAAGAATGAAAGAGACTTGGCAAGGAAACACAAATTACCAAAAAAAGGACCTCTGTTATACGTCCCAAATTTCCACAATAGATGGGGGTTTGGATTGGGCAGAAAATGGTATAAAATACAACATCATGTTGCTGCAGAGTTAAGGAAATGACTAGGCCGGCTGGCCTGGCATCTCAGGGTGCTATTTCATCGTGTGGTGCCGCGTGGTGGTTTATGTCTGCTCTGTCCTAACATCTCTCAGGACCGTTGTCATCTAAACGGACTGACTTTTATCTGGGACAGATGCTAAACTACACCAGTACTAGGGTGACGGGTAAACCAGGATGGTCCCAAGCAAACTGTAGCCTGTGGTCACTCTCGTTCTGTGTCCTGCATTTGGCTGAACTTCCAGGAATCTCCTGGTTGGTTGACGCCTGCTCCCTTTGGTCTAATTCTGAGACATGGAGCCAGAGCCATGAGGATCCATCTTCTGCCTCCTTGCCACCTCAGGTGGGACGGTTCTACTTCCTGGTCCTTCCCTACTTTTTCTTACCCTCCATTCCTCCATCACCACCAGAAGGTACGAATATTAGCCTGACTCCTTTCAGGGGATGGGCAAAAGGCAGTATCCCATGACCATTTGCATTATATCCAAATGGTCATAATCAGGCTTGTGTTTTACTATCTTATGTTGATTTTTGTTAAAAGCAAAAAAAAATTGCAGATGGTGGCAAGAATAAATCATTTTGATAATTTGTGTGTCTCTGTATCGTGAAGTATCCTAGCGTTATCTGTGTCATTCTCTCCACTAGACTGTGGGCACCTTGAGGACAAAGGACAGGTCTTATTAACCTTAGTATCATCATTTCTTATCACAGTGCTTGAGCTTGTCAGGCATTTCTTCAATTACCCTGAAGCCTCATACCAAGTTAATGATTATGCTACAAAATTCAGCAATAGAGTTAAACTGAGGAATTATTTGAGTGGAGAACCTACCCATGTTTGTTTGTATCCTCAGTATAGATTCAGCAGTAGACCACATGCATTGTTAGATTGTGACCATGTTTTATCCACTGCTCTTCTTGGTAGTGATCATAATGGATAAACACTGTCACATCAACCCTGACCGGAGCACAGCATTTATGTTCAGTGGTATTTAGTTTCTGAGGAGCAAAGCAGGCCAGATGAGCTAGGTTCTGATTTATCCGTTGGTCTCACAGCTACAACTTAGCTCTTCTTGTGATGTCTTTCATAATGTTAGGCAGAGGGGGCATGCTGGTAAATGTTTACCATTCAGCTCTCCTGGAAAAAAAAAAAAGCCCTGATTTGTAGACCTTGCCAATTTCTGTGGTGTAAATACTCCCACCATGGCTGGTTCCAAACTACCAATGTGATGTCACCAAACGAGAAGCTGGGAAGAGATGCAAGCTGGTGTGAGCAGACTCCAGCATACCACTGGTGCAGAGCTGACCCAAGCCTGTAGCTGACAGGTCCTTTTGATATTAATTCATCCAACAGACAGGTGTTTATTAAGCACCTACTGTTTTGGTGCTTGGGATACATTAGAGGAAAAAAAAGATGAAGATTCCTATGCTTGTGGGACAAATTCTTTAGGGAGGGTGGAGATAGAAGATAAAAAATAAACATATAACAAGTGAATTATATAATATACTAGATGCTGATAAGTGCTACAAAAAATAGAAATATACAAGGATAAGGGCCGTTGAGAATGTAGGAGAGGTTGTAATTTTAAATGAGATGGTCAGAGTGGACCGCTCTGAGAAGATGACATTTGAGCAGAGATTTGAAGGAGGTGAAGGGAAGCAAGACTTTTGGATATCTAGGGCAGGAGTGTTCTAGACAGAGGGGGCAGCTG
Organism: Delphinus delphis; assembly: GCF_949987515.2. Taxonomy (NCBI): domain Eukaryota; kingdom Metazoa; phylum Chordata; class Mammalia; order Artiodactyla; family Delphinidae; genus Delphinus; species Delphinus delphis. Next base: position 59,105,767 of record NC_082699.1, read on the forward strand.
GTGCAAAGACTCTGAGGTATGAGGCCGCATGGCTAGTTCAAGGAACTGCAGGGAGGTCGGTGTGGCTAAATGGGAGAGGAAGAGGGTGGGAGAGCCGAGGAGAGGGAGGGAGGGGGAGGGAGGAGGAAGAAAGGGAGGTGGGGAAGATGGGGGAGCGGAGAGGGAGGAGAGAGACTGACTGACTCTAGGTAGAAGGAGAGGTCACAGGAGAGTGTTGGCAAAACAAGGGAAGACAGACCTCATAGAATATTGGGAGGGTTCTGGATTTTACTCAGAGGAACTGGAGAGCCCCTGCAGGCAGAGCAGAAAGTGACATCATTTGATCTAGGTGTTAATGTAATATCTTCCTGGCTTCCATGTTGTGAATAGACTCCAGCTGGGAGACCAGTTTGGATGTGGTGAGAAGTGTCTCATTCTGGTTGGATGCTGAAGGTAGAGCCCAGAAGATTTGCTCACCAGTTGGATGTAGGGTTGCATCAGTCTGCTAGAGTGGCTACAAAAATGTACTGCAAACTGGGTAGTTTAAAATAACAAATGTGTTATCTCAGAGTTCTGGAGGTTAGAAGTCTGAAATCAAGGTGTTGGCAGGGCCATGCTTCCTCTGAAACCTGTAGGGGTTCATTCTTCCTTGCCCATCCTTAGCTTCTGGTGGTTTGCCAGCAAGCAATCCTTGGTGACCCTTGACTTGCGGCTGCAGCCTTCCATTGTCACACAGTGCTCTCCCCTCATGTGCCTATGTCTCTTTTCCTCTTCTTATAAGGACATCAGTCATACTAGATTAAGGGCCCACACTACTGCAGTATGACCTCATCTCAGTTTAACTCACTACATCTGTTATGACCCTGTTTCCAAATAGTGTCACATTCTGAGGTACTGGGGGGTTAGGACTTCAGATCTTTTGGGGGAACATGATTCAACGCATAACAAAGTGGAAGAAAAAGAGGAGGGTTGAAAATAACTCTAAGGGTTTTGATCTGAGTGACTAGAGGGGTACAGTTGCCATCAGGCTAAATGGGGAAGGCTGCAGATGGAGCAGGTTTTGGGGAGAAGATCAATATTTCCAAAGTATTCCAAGTCATACCCATATAGTCAACCATCTTACTGTCCCACAACTGAAAAGAGAGGAAAACTGCATTCATGTAAAGGTATACAGATGACAGCAAAATAACCCTGACAGTAACTGGTCTCATAAGAAAATCACATTATGTATTCAGAAAATAGTTACTCAGCCCCCCGAATAAAAACTTTTAAATTACTTAAATTAATTGGAAATTCTAAATGTTGCACTTCACTTTTGTCAGAAACATTTTCTTTTTTGCAAATTCACCTTTAGTGCACAGGTAGTTTAGACACTGGGGAGAAAAAACTGAAAATCTATAAAAGGCTTCTGAAGTCTTCAGAAAGGCAGAGATGACTCTTAAGGGATGAATCTATATAAACATTTACCTCATTGTGTAAATGAGGTGTAGAAACCCGAGCCATTATAATATTTCAGTTGAAAGTTACTGAATGTTCCTGGCTTTGAGACAGTGTCAAAACATTTTCATCTTTGCACACCTTGGTAAATTACTGTTGTTTTAGGGATTGATTGTACAAACTGAAACCAGTTCAAAATGATGAAAACAAGGGTGGATTCAATGGAAGGACACAGGAATATGTCCCCAAACCTAGAGAAGGGTGTGAAGCTGAGTTTCATGAAGACCAGAAATCAGGAATCAGAATCAGCAGTACAAATCCAAGGTAGCTACTCACTCCAGCTCCATCTCTTTCCCTCTAGGGTTGTAAGGTCTCTTGTCTCTGGATCTTCTCTGTGCATTTGCTTTGCTTTCTTCCCTTCCAAGATGGCCAGTTGCCTCTTTCCTGCTTTGCCCACCTCCTCCTTCATTCAATGGTGCCCTTAGCCTCAAAGAATTTATATCACATCATAAAGCCAGAGCTGACTGCTCGTAAATCTATATTCTCCAGAACCTGAATGCGATTTTTGCAAGTGGGAATCTGATTGGCCCCAGGGTCTGAAATAATTCACTCTTGGTCTAATCAGCTGTGTAGGAGGGGAAAGTTCATATTCACTCATTAAACAAATGCTGATTGAGAGCCTACCACATGCCACTTGCTCTTACAGGCTGTCTGGATACTGTAGGGACCAAACTCTCCAATCTCAATGGAGCTTGAAATCCAGTGGTCCTGTGAAAAAGTGCTTGCATTTCACCCTGTGTAGATCTGTATGGAATAGGTTGGTGTTAGAGAAAAGTGGACAGGCGTCCTAAAAGCAATATCCCATTTGGGGATCTGCCAAAGACAGATGTCACATCTTTCTGCACTAGGTCATATCATCAATACTTTGATTCTTTTGATTGCAACTGCAAGTAAAGGCATTCACTTTCCCTTTACTTCCTATCAAAAGCCAAGCAATATACTGCTTTCAGCTCTTTGCCAGAAGGTGAGACTTTACAATCATTTGTCCCGTCCTGTCCCAGCTGATACAGAGTTCTTTGTGATGGGAGTGGGTACAGGGCAGGGTATGTTCCATTCTACAGTTAAACCTCTGTTTAGCCAACCTCGTGGTTGTTCCATCAAATAATCAACAATAAGAGCTACTATTCTGATAGTTTACATGTTGCTTCGCAATGGCTTAAGCCCTTTATGTCTGTTATCTCATTTATTCCTTACAAGTCCGTGGAGAAGGTCCTCATTTTACAGATGAGAAAACTTAGCAGAGAGGTTGGGTGACTTGCTTAAGGTCTCTCAAATGCAAGGGGTGAGCCAGGATTTGTACCTAGAGTCTATGGAACAATCACTACATCATTACGTGTTCTCTAAGGCATTCCTGGTGATGATGATGGTTGGGGTTTTGAACTACTTTTAGTGCCTTTCCTGGTACATAAATGATAGGTCCATGGAGATTCCCAGTCTCAACTTTCATCAACCTATTTGGATGCAAGATGACAGGCACTCTGACTTAAGGAAATATATATTTCAAATGAATAAGCCAGCAAGATTTTTTAATCAAAGGGCTTCAAGCAGAGGATTGGTGGGAATTACAAATTCTTCTCTGCAGATACACATCTTATCCTTTTGAAAAGTGTGCATCAACCTTTAGAGTTAGACACTTTGCTTCCGTGTCTTCCCCAAGCTCTTTTAGCTAGCAGATGGTGAAACCAGGATCTGAAACTAGAGCCATGATCTTAACCACTAAATTACATTGTTTTGAAGGTACCTGAAGTGATGGTGATGGTAGGGAATTCCAAGAGACCACACAGTAGTTGTGGTCTGAAAATCACATCTACTTTCCAGTAGAAGGAAAAATTTTGATATTGTATTGAGGGGGTGGTAGTGGTGATAAAGGCGGAGTGGAGGAGGGTCCCAGGCCCATTACAGTGAATTTTCCTAAAGGTCTTTTCTAAAATCCTTCAAGGCCAACCCTTATAAAGACTTCTATGAGCATCCATCCCCTTAAGCAGAGTTGATCATTCCTTTCAATATCCCACAGCGTCCATTGGCTATATTTCCATTAAATTATGCAGTTATCTCACTATAATACTCTTATTTTTTTTTTTTGAATTTAGGATCTGTGAACTCTTTAAAGTAAAGAGATTTTCTCTGTTCACTGCCAAATCCCTACTGCCTAAGCACTTGTCCCTATTGTGTGTAGTAGACACACAATAAATGTTTGTCAAAGAAGAAAGAAAGGCAGACATACCAGTGCTTTACTGATAATCATCTTCTGTGGCTATTTGGAAACTGTTTCAATTACTAGTTCCAGTATTTCTAGCACCAAAGCTTTCCAAAATGACCGGAGCTTTTTCACATCATCAAAGAAGAAATCTGATGTCTTTGTGGTATCATTTTATGACCCTGTGCTGCGTCCAAATCCAGTTATCATTGGGTATTCTTGTTCATATTGCAAAATTTCTCCTTTTTTAGCATGTGTAATAACCATCAGTTGCAAGTTTATGCATTTTTTTATGTTCTATCTACCATCTATTCAGAGGTCAAATTGAATTTCACTTCAGGGTAGTCTGCCATTTGATTTGCCCATAAAACGTCTAGTTAGTGGAAGTGAAGTTTATTCAGCTAATCATGAATTTAGGACTTTAAAATGTACTAATCTTATTAAAAATGAAGCCATGTGGCTGAACTAAGGGGGATAGGAAACCCTTAGGAGTTTTAGGATAGAATAATAAAGTGATTTAACTGCACATTAGAAGGATCTCTCTGGAGACTTGTGTGGAAAACAACCCTAAGAATACAAAATGAAAGATGGGGGAGCGTTTGAGAAGATAATTGGAACAATACAAGCAAGCGCCAGTCATAGGCTGCAGTAAGTTAGAGGTGGTGAGATTCTGAACATAGTTGGAAGAAGAGCTAACAATTTGCTGAAGCGCTTGATGGAAGGTGAGGGAAAGAGGGGAGGCAAGGACAACTTCAAGGTTTTTAAGCTGAACAATTAAAAGAATTATATTGTCAATTACTAAGTTGGGACAACCTGGGTGAACCTCAGCCTAATGAAATCCTGTAACTGTATAAATTCTATTCCCATGATGGTGGGGAATGAAGCCATGTGCTTTGGGAGCATACCATTATTTTAGTCATAGTTTGTGTTTAGGTTGAAAAAGAATAAACTAGGGTTAGGATGACTGGTCCTAGAAGAGGAGCAATCCACAGACTTAGAGCTGGTGAAAAATGTAAGTTACACTAGGCTGGATACTTATGGTTGCAAGTAACAGAAAACTGGCTTTTAAAAGGCAGAGTTTGGGAATTTCTTGACGGTCCAGTGGTTAGGACTCGGTGCTTTCACTGCCGAGGGCCCAGGTTCGATCCCTGGTTGGGTAACTAAGATCCCACAAGCCACGCGGCATGGCCGAAAAAAAAAAAAAAGACACAGTTTATTGGGTCACACAGCTGCAAAGTCCAGGGGTACATTTAGCTTGTCGCAGCTGGATCCAGGTACTTGACTTCGTTCAGACCACTCTCCTACTCCATCTTCACTTCTTCTTTTCTTTGTTTTGGTTTTACTCTCAGGAAAGTGTTCTCTACCTGGTGGCTTCCCAGAACCTGCAGCTGGAGCAGAAAAGAAATCACCCCTCTCTCACCTGCTCCGGCAAAAGATCCAAGAATGTGCACATCCCTGAACCAATAGTGGAGTCCAAGAGTACAAGTTGATGGCTACCTCTTGGTTACATGCCCAGCTCTGGCTCTGGGAGTGAACTCCATCTGAATCACATGGACAGAGAAGATCTAAGCGTTGTTTCCCCTAGGAAAACTGCAACACTGCTATCAGAAGAAGGGTGAGTGATGTTTTTATTTATTTATTTAAAAAAAAATACGGATGAGTGAATGCTGACACGTAAGGTACAAATGGCCACTACTGATATCTGTGCGTTAGCGTTTAATTGAATCTTTGCTAGGATTAATTTTTTAATTCTCATCAGAGTTTGTATAAAAATATGGTATAACTTACTATCAATCCTCAGTATGATCAACTGGGTCTTGTATTATCATCATCATGTGAAGACCATACTCACCATCAAAATTAAAAACTTTGCAACTTCACTCACTGCTACTCATCCTCGTTTCCTTCATCTGGCTTTGATCCCTCAGTAAAATTGTAGAACGTGTGTATAATTTGGGGGATTATGATGACATGCTTTTCTTTAGGATTACATTCTAGAAAAAATTCTTGAAAATTCACTTTCTTTCCAGCCCTTTTAAGAAAGTCCATTGCAAAGAATTTTAAACATGTAGGTATTAATTATTTTTTATAAAAAACCCCAAACAAGGAACTCTGATGTGGTTTTATCATTAGATATGATTATATAATATGGGGAATTTTAGGTACATAATACATTATTGTTAACTATAATCACAATGCTGTGCATTAGATGTCTGAGACTTATTCATCTTCTAACTGGAAGTTTGTACCCATTGACCAACATCTCCCCAGTTCCCATATCCCTAATCCCTGGTAACACCATTCTACTCTCTGCTTCTATGAGTTTGGCTTTTCTGGATTCCATAGATAAGTGATATCATATAGTATTTGTCTTTCTCTGTCTGACTTATCTCCCTTAGCATAATGCTTTCGGGTCCATCCATGTTGTCACAAATGGTAGGATTTCCTTCTTTCTCGTGGCTGAACAATATTCCACATATAGTTCACCCTTGAACAAGATGGATTTGATCTACATGGGTCCACTTATACAAGGTTTTTTTCCAATAAATATATACTACAGTTCTACACAGTTTGTAGTTGGTTGAATTTGTAGATGCAGAATTATGGCTGCGGAGAGATGACTGTAAAGTTATACATGGATTTTTGACCTGGGGGTGGCATGTTAGTGCCCCTAAACCCTTTCATTGTTCAAGGGTCAACTGTGTGTGTGTGTGTATATGTAATATATGTTTCTCATCTCCCTTACCTATTCATCTGTCACCTGAGATTGACAGATGCTTAGGTTGTTTGCATATCTTGGCTATTGTGAGTAATGCTGCACTAAACCTGGGAGTGCAGATATCTCTTTTGATATCCTGTTCTCATTTTCTTTGAATACGTACCCATAAGTGGAATTGCTGGATCCTATGGTAGTTCTATATTTAATTTTGAGGAACATCCATAATGTGTTCCACTATGGCTGAACCAATTTGCATTTCCATCAACAGTACACAAGGGTTCCCTTTTCTCTACACCCTTGCTCAACACTTGTTACCTTTTGTCTTCGTGATGAGAGCCATTCTAACAGGTGTGAGGTGATATCTCATTGTGGTTTAGATTTGCATTTCTTTGATAGTGATGTTGACCACCTTTTTATGTACCTCATGGGCATTTGGATATTGTCTTTGGAAAAATGTCTATTTCCTTTGCCAATTTTTAAATCATATTATTTTTGCTAAGTGTGTGAATTCTTTATGTATTGTGGATATTAACACCTGCTCCAATACGGTTAGCAAATATTTTCTCTCATTTTGTACATTGCCTTTTCATTTTTTGGTTGTTTCTTTTACTGTGCAGAAGCTTTTTAGTTTGATATATACCACTTACTAATTTATGCTTTTGTTGCTTGTGTTTTCAGTGTTGTATCTAAAACATCACTGCCAAGAGCAATGTCAAAGAACTTCTTTCCTATTTTTCTTGTAGGTGTTTTACAGTATCAGGTCTTTGTTTGTGTCTTTAATCCATTTTGAGTTAATTTTATGAGTGGTATAAGACAGGGGTTGGATTTCATTCTCCTGCGTGTGCTTATCCAGTTTTCCCAACACAGTTATTGAAGAGACTATCCTTTCCCCATTCTTAGCTTCCTTGCCAAATATTAGTTGACTGTAAATTCAAGGGTTTATTTCTGTGCTTTTGACTCTGTTACATTGGTCTATGTGTCTATTAGCCAATACCATACTATTTTGATACTTTTTTGTAATCTGGTTTGAAATAAGGAAGTGTGATACCTTTAGCTTTGTTATTCTTTTTCATGATTGAGTTGCCTATTTGGGGTCTTCTGTGTTTCCATACAAATTTTAGGATTGCTTTTTCTATTTCTGTGAAAAATGCTATAGGAATTTTGACACAGATTGCACTGAATCTGTAGATGGCTTTGGGTAGTATATACATTTGAACAGTATTCATTCCTCTGATTCATGGACACAATATTAATATTAATCAGTTGGCTGATTAATTTTTCATTGACACTATATTCATCAGAGATTTTAGACTATAGTTTTCTTGTGCTGTCCTTATCTCAAGTGCTGGCCTCCTAAAATGAGTTTGCAATGTTCCCTTCTCTTCTGTTTTTTGAAAGAGTTTGTGAATGATTGCCATTAATTCTTCTTTAAGTGTTTAATACAATTCACCAGTGAAACCATCTGGTCCTGGGGTTTTCTGTATTGAGAGGTTTTGATTACAGATTTAATCTCCTTACTGGTTATTGTCTCTTCAGATTTTCTATTTCTTCATGATTTAGGCTTCGTAAGTTGTATGTTTCTAGAAATTTATCCATTTCACTAGGTTATCTGATTTGTTGGCATTTAATTATTCACAGTAGTCTCTTATGATCCTTTGTATTTGTGTAGTATCAGTTGTAGTGTTTCCTCTTTCATTTCTGGTTTTATTTGAGTCTCTTCCTTAGGAAGAGTAGGTAAAGGTTTGTCCATTTTTCTTTTTTGAAAAAACGGCTCTTGGTTTTGTTGATTTTTTAAAATTGTCTTTCTGGTCTCTATTTCATTTATTTCTGCTCAGATATTAGTTATTTTAGTTATTTTCTTCCTTCTGCTTACTTTGGACTTAGTTTTTTTTTTTTTTTTTTTTCTTTTTCTAGTTCCTTATGATATAAAGCTAGGTTGTTTGAGATTTCTATTTTCTTTTTTTTTTTTTTTTTTTTTTTTTTTTTTGGTGGTACGTGGGCCTCTCGCTGTTGTGGCCTCTCCTGTTGCAGAGCGCAGGCTCAGCGGCCATGGCTCACGGGCCCAGCCGCTCTGCGGCATGTGGGATCCTCCCGGAACGGGGCATGAACCCGTGTCCCCTGCATCGGCAGGCGGACTCTCAACCACTGCGCCACCAGGGAAGCCCTCTATTTTCTTAATACATGCATTTATTGCTATAAACTTTCAGAACTGCTTTTGCAGCATCCCATAGGTTTTGATATATTGTGTTTCCATTTTCATTTGCTTTGAGGTAGTTTTTGATTTCCCTTTGATTTCTTTTTTGACCCATTGGTTGTTCAATAGTGTGTTATTTAATTTCTACATTTTTGTAGATTTTTCAGATTTCCTCTTGTTACTTATTTCTAGTTTTGTACTATTGTGGTCAGAAAAGATACTTGGTATGATTTCAGTCTTCTTAAATTTGCTGAGACTTGTTTTGTGGTCTGTTACATCATATCCTGGGGCTTGTTCCATGTTCACTAGAGAAAAATGTGTATTCTGCTTCTGTGGGATGGAATGTTCTATAAATGTCTCTTAGGTCCATTTGGTCTAATGTATGGTTCAAATTCAAATTTCCTTGTTGATTTTCTGTCAGGATGATCTTGTCCATTGTTGAGGGTGGGGTATTGAAGTTCCCTGCTATTATTGTCTATGTTTTCCCTTCAGATCTCTTAGTATTTGCTTAATATATTTTGGTGCTCCAATGTTGGGTTTGCATATGTTTGGAATTGTTATACCTTCTTGATGAAATGATCCCTTTATCATTATGTATTGACCTTCTGTCTCTTTTTACCATTTTTGGCTTATAGTCTATTTGGTCTGATATAATTATAGCTACCCCTGCTTTCTTTTGGTTTCCACTTGCATGGAATCTCTTTACCTGAGCTTTTGTGAGCTGAAGTGAGTCTCTTGTATGAAGCATATAGTTGAGTCTTTTTTTTCTTTAATCCATCCAGTCATTCTGTGCCTTTTGATTGGTAAATTCGACCTATTTATGTTTGGAGTTATTATTGACAGGTAAGGACGTGCTAATGCCTCTGGTTCATTGTTTTTTGGTTCTTTTGTATCTCCACCCCCTCCCCCTTCTGCATATCTTTATAAATTGGTGATTTTCCATGGTGGTGTGTTCTGTTTCTTTATCTTTTGTGCATCTACTCTAGGACATCTCGTAGATAAAACAGTCTATTTTTAAGCTGATAGCAACTTAACTTTGCTTACAAAAGCTTCAGATTTTTACTCTCCCGTTTTATTTTTTTGATGTCATTATTGGTATTAGTTATAATTACACCTCTTGTAATATTGGTGTTCGTTGTAATTATACTAGCTACAATTATTTTTAGTATTCTTTTCCTTTGCCCTTTATACTATAGTTAAGTGGTTAACACACCATGCAATTACAGAATTAGAGTTTTCTAAGTTTGACTTTATATTTACCTTTACCAGTGTATTGTATACCTTTGTATATTTTTATGTCATTTCATTTCAGCTTGAAGAGCGTCCTTCAGCATTTCTTATAGGCCTGGTGGTTATCAACTCCCTCAGCTTTTGTTTGCCTAGGAAAGTCTGTATTTCTCTTTCACATCTGAAGGATAACTTTGCCAAATAGAATATTCTTGGCCGGCAGTTTTTTTCTTGGAACACTAAGGGTGTATCATTCCACTCTCTCGGATGTCTAATTCTCTCCCCAGGTTTGGGACGTTCTTAGCTGCCATTTCTCTAAATCTGTCCCCTTCGTGCTCTCTTCTCCTTCTAGACCCTGGTTATTCTAATGTTTGTTCTTTAATGGTGTCCCATAGATCATGAATGCTTTCCACTCTTTTTCTTTGTTCCCTCTAACTGGGTTATTTCAAAATTCCTACCCTCTACCTCACTTATTCTGTCTGCAGGTGCTCTGCTCTACTGCAGATGCTCTGTACTGCATTTTTCATTTCATTTACTGAATTCTTCAGCTCTAAAATTTCTGCTTGGCTCTTTTTGATGATTTCTATCTCTGGTAAATATCTCATTTTGAACCTGTGCTTTTGTGTGTGTGATTTCATTGATTTGTCTATCTGAGGGTTTTTTTATTTTTTTGGTAGCTCATTGAGTTTCTTCATAACAGTTATTTTGAATTCTTCATCAACCACATTGCAAATTTTGTGTTTTGAGCTCTGTTATTAGAGGATTATTAGTATCTGTTGGTGATAACCTGTTTCTTTGATCCTTTATGTTGCTTGTAGTTTTGCTTTGCTGCTTTTGCATTTGAAGAAGCAGACGCCTCTTTAAATCTTTGCTAGTTGCCTTCAGGTAGGTATTCAGTTCACTGGTGCTGATATTTTCTGGGGTTTTCTCTGCCTTTGTGTAGATACACCTGTTCCACTCATCTTGTGGCGGAATTCTTAAGCTTTTAAGTCTTCCCTGGTTCTTACAACTCACCAAGCTGGCTACTTGAAACCTCTCTTTTGTTTTCTAAAAGTGGTACTATAGCTCGAGCTTTAATTTCTTCCTTGCCCACAAACCTTCGCCCGTTTTCTAAGCACATTCACCGTCTACGGAAGCTTTCTCTTGTCGCCACACTTGGGAGTGTACAAGGAGCCAGTTGCAGACTGGAGGGAGCTATGGGTTTAGCCCTCAAGGTATTGGGGGCGCCTGTGGACTTGGTAGGGAGATCCCTGGCTGTGGGACTCCCAGAGGCTTGCGGATGGACTTCCTGCTGACTATGTTTCTTTTAATGCCCTTTGACAGTCTTACCTGTCCGTTTCCTGATCTCCTCTCTCCTCCCATTCATGGAGGTTCTACCTTGGTCCTCTTGATGCTGCTGGAGAGAAACAAGTTTCTTCAGCTGTGTCCTGCATCCCTGGTCACTCACCACTCTCCTTTTTTCCTGCAGGAGAATTCACCGCCGCCTGATAGGTCAGCCCCGTGCAGTGTTGCCGTGGTGGGGGGAGACTGGTGTTGGTAAAGTTCTTATTGTCTTGGCTGCATTCAGACTCTCTTTCCTTTAATGAGGTACTTGAATCTTTTCTCAGGTAGGCTGGACTTCTAAAATTTCTCTCTTGACTACGGGTATCTGCCCAGTTTATTCTCCAGGCTTTTTCCTGACCGCGTGACAGGGGTTGCGGCGTTTGCTGCTCTGCTTGTTCCATCCTGTACTGAGGTCTGTCTGCTTATTACTGGATACACAGGTGAGTGAGACTCCTCCTGTGTCCCTTGGCACGTGTTGCTGGATCCCACAGCTCCCACCAAGGTACTGTGGTTCATGGATGGACGTCTAATTCTTTGTTGAAAAAAGGGGGACAAAGAGAGGAGTGCCTTATGCTGCCATGATGCTGTCACCCTATCTACAATGTGATGTTTTTATGTCATGTGCACTTGAGATAATAACCACAATCAAGCTTATTAACATATCCATCACCTTGCATAGTTCATTGTTACACAAAAAAATTTAAGATCTACTTTTTGCAAATTTCAAGTGTATGATACAGTATTATTAACTATATCACCATGCTGTACATTAAATCTCCAGTACGTATTTAAACTTTGTACCTTTTGACTAATAGGTCCCCATTTTCCCCCCTGCCCCAGCCCCTGGCAACCACCATTCTACTCTCTGCTTCTATGACTTTGACTATTATAGATTCCACATATAAGTGGTACTATATAGTACTTGGCTTTAAGTGTGAGCCTTGTCTTTAGGTGTGAGACTTATTTCACTTAGCATAATGTCCTCCAGGTTCATTTCTATTGTCACAAATAACGGAATTTCCCTTTTTTTGGAGACTGAATGATAAAGGATATTTCTTTGTGTATGTACACCACATTTTCCTTTTCCAGTCATCTGTCAATGAACATATAACTTGTTTCTGTGTCTTGGCTACTGTGAATAATGCTGCAATGAACATGGGAGTGCAGGTATCTCTTTGAGGTACTGACTTCATTTCCTTTGGATATATACTCAGAAGGAGCATTGCCGTATTATAGGGTAATTCTATTTTTAATTTTTCATGACCGTCCATACTGTTTTCCATAATGCTTTACCTGTTTACATTCCCACCAATAGTGTACAAAGGTTTTTTTTGCTACACATTTCCTCATCCTCAACTTCATCCAAATATCCTATACTTTACACAGAACCTGGAATATAAAAGATACTTTATTTGCTAGGTGACTGTGGAGTCAAAGGAGAATTGTTAAAGCTGTCATTGTGTTTGTTGTTCTGGTGATGTTGCTATATTTTAAAGCATTAACATTTTTTCTTAAAGAAATTTGCCTACAGTGTCAGTGCTGCATTTTGGAGGATATTTTCTTTGGCCCCTAGAGGGCGCTCCCGCCTCCTCTAGCGGTCCCCTCATCAGTACTTTCCTCCAGGATTTTGTTATTCCATGCCTAAAGAGAACTGAAAATCTCTTTTAACAGCAAAAGCATTTCCTGGACGTGTATTTAGGGGCATGGGTTTCTCTCTAGATCATACAGCCACAGAAAGACTAGTTCACGGCTATTGATCTTTGGAGCTGCCGCTCTCAGGAAGGCCTTGAATTGTTGGATTTAGTTATCTATTTAATATATATTATTTGAATGCTTGCCAGGTTCCAGGCACAGTTCTAAGGCTTGGAATTCGGCAATAAACAAGTGATAGGAGATCACTGTTTCCTAAAGAGCACACCCTGGGATATTGTACCCTTTCTGCCTCAGTCCTTAGAAAGAAACTAAATACAGGTCCAACCTTAGCAAGCTTGCCAGGTCCAAAGCCTCCTAGTGATCCCAGGGAGTCCTGGCCTCTACCACTCCAAAGGTGGTTCTTAAATATAAATTGTCATTGTGTTAGCATAAGACCAACGGCTCCCCCCCACTAATTTCCCCTGAACAAAGCTGAATGGCCCAGGTGTGGGAATCTGATCAAACAAGCCCATCTGTAGGTCAGATGATAGAACAGGCTTTTCTGAGAATTTTGCCCAACAGGCACCAGTCATTAACTTGAACCCATCAGATTCTCTCCCCTTGGAATTTGACTGAGATGCAAAAAGAATTGGTTCCTTGGTGGTAGGGGGATATTACCCCAAGGAATGTCAGTGCCACAAGGGAGCAAGGACTTTGAGTATGCAGGGGATAATCCTATCAATAGTACCTATATCTTTTTTTTTTGCTACATCGCATGGCATGTGGGATCTTAGTTCCCCAACCAGGGATCAAACCCACACCCCCTGCATTGGAAGCGTGGAGTCTTAACCACTGGACTGCCAGGGAAGTCCCAGTAGTACCTATCTTTTTTGAGGTTAAAGGATTAAGTGAGATATATATACAGTACTTAGCACCGTGCTAACATATATGGCTCTTATTTTCCCTGTTTCACATATAAGGAGAATGAGTGTATTAGAGTTCTCCAGAGAAACAGAACCAATAGGAGATTATGTATATATATATAGAGAGAGAGAGAGAGAGAGCGAGAGAGAAAGAATTATTATAAGGGAATTGGTTCATACAATTATGGAGACTGAGAAGTCCCATGACCTGCCATCTGTAAGCTGGAGACCCAGTAAAGCCAGTGGTGTCATTTCAGTCCAAGTGCAGGAGGTGACCCATATTTCAGCTAGAAAACAGGCAGAAAGTGAATTCTCCCTTACTCCACATTAGGGAGGGCAATCTGCTTTAGTCTCCCAATTCAAATGTAAATCTCACCAAGAAACACCCTCACAGACACACCCAGATACTTGGTTAAACATTATTCTAGGAATCACCTGGCTCCATCAAATTGATACAAAATTTACTACACATCCCACTGAAACTCAGAGAGCTCAAATAACTTGCCCATGTGTGAACAGATAACAGGCAGCAGAGCTGGGATTTGAATCCAAGTCTCTAAGTCAAAGTAGCTCTGGGCACAGGTAGGGTGAGACAGCGGTAGAGTCACTGAGGCAGGCCGGATTAAAATGTTTAGAGGTCATCTACAACAAGATTTACACCCTCAACTGGGGAGATTCCTAACCCTTTAAGGAGGAATTTGACTTCTGGAAAGGACCTAAAATAATTTCATAATAATCAATGGAAAAAATGTTTTGGGGAATAATCAAAGGGAAAATTAAAATATTTCTTGTTCTCTTATGTGCTTTTGACACTGGCTCTGAAGATCATTTCAAATTCTAGGGAGGGATTCTATGCAGTGTCATTACTATTGGAAAAATGTACTGTTTCCCAAGGTAGTACTTTGAAGGACAGCATTCATACAGAGGTGTTTGTATATGCGTACGTGTATTCGTTTGCTGAACACCTTGTTGGGATTCAGTGATGAGTGAGATACAGTCTCCTTTCCTGAAGTTTGTGATCTGCCTGGGGAACAGATATGTAAATAGTGAATTTTATTACATTGAGATTAGTGTTATAATAAAACTCCTAATAAACTAGTGTTATAACAAAACTCCTTCCAGCCACAAAATTCTTTGATTGTATAACATGTAACATCAATCTGAATTTCCCGGGGGGGGGGGCACAAGTCAAGGTATAACTATAAATAAGTAAATAAATATATTTATAAATAATTTTTAAAGATTCATTCCACCTGAGAGCTTTCAGAAAAGCTTGACAGGGGAAGCGACATTTGAAGACTCAAAGTAGCCTAATAAAAATATATGCCAGAGACAAAGAGGTATTCAATAAATGTTTCTTAAATAAACCAGTGACATAAGGATGTACCAGTCTTTCTTGATGCCAGTATATATAGTGTTGAGCCTTTATAAAAGCTGACTATACTATTTCTTTCTTTCTTTTTTTATTGTAGCCAATATTTATTTAATTTTTTATAGGAAAGAGGATTAATTGATTGAGTGCATGCGTGTGTGTGTGTTATGCATATTTTTTTGAATTTTATTTTTTTATACAGCAGGTTCTTATTAGTCATTCATTTTATACACATCAGTGTATACATGTCCCAGTCTCCCAATTCATCACAACACCACCCCCATATCCTATTTAAATTATGTCTACTCTGGTAGAAAAAGCCCTTTTGAAGCTTCAGTCTAAAGTAGACACAGTTAGCTAACTGAATGAATAAATGAATGTAGCATAAGCTACCAAATATAGGCCAAGTGGATTTATGCTGCTTGCCCTAGAGCCTCAACAGTTATGATCAGGGCCCAGCAGCCTTGGTTTCAGGCCCCCAGCCTTTCGGTAAATCACCTCTAAGGACTTTCTAGAATTAAGCCAAGATATAAAGGACTTCACACGTTCCTAGGTTACAGTCTCAGTATTTGCTCAAGATTAACTGCCCTTTAGTGCTACTTTTCTGAGTATTTTCAGGCCCTTCCTGATGAAGTCACAGGATGGGACCAAAACAAGAGCTGGGCCACTCTTTTCTTCATTCTCAGCTCATTAAGTTTGGGCGTCACCATAGCAGCAGAGTAGCTCCTGTTCTGACTTAGCTCCAGTGGGACCAAACTGTGTTTCTCCAGTGGGATGAAACAGCAGCATCAGTATCACCTGGAGCATTGCCTGCTTAACATGCAGATTCCTGGCCCCAGTCACATCAACTAAATAAAAACCATCGTAGGTGAGGCCTAGAATGTACAATTTTAACAAGCACCCTAGGTGACTCTGATGATGTACGTCAAATCTAAGATCCATTAAGAAAGACAAAAGAGTGGCTTCCCTGGTGGCGCAGTGGTTGAGAGTCCGCCTGCCAATGCAGGGGACACGGGTTCATGCCCCGATCCGGGAAGATCCCACATGCTGCGGAGCGGCTGGGCCTGTGAGCCATGGCCGCTGGGCCTGCGCGTCCGGAGCCTGTGCTCCGCAACGGGAGAGGCCGCAGCAGGGAGAGGCCCGCGTACCGCAAAAAAAAAAAAAAAAAAAAAAAGGAGTAAAGAGCTTCTTACACTTTCCTTCTGTAGTTTCTGATTTTCTTGGGAAATGGCCAACTGTATGGCAGCCCCTATCCTAGAGGCCAACGTTCACCTCAGCCCTCTTTTCACATAATAACTCTGTGATGTGTTATTAAACTTGCTTTGTAAGTGACAAGATTGGTTACAACAGGTTGAGTGCTCTTAAAATTCACATGTAGCTCAAGGCTCTTAGAACTGGAGGGTCTGATTTGAGGGATGTTAAGTGATTGTTCAAAATGACTCGCTTGCAGAGGAAGGGCGTATGGGTGGGCATGACTAAAATCCCTGGGGTGCAGGGCAGTGACAGCTCCAGTGCTTGAAGACCAGACTGCCAGCTCTTGAGAGAAGTTTTATTTTTTTTTAACATTTTTTCCTTTTTTTTTTAATTCGTAAAAAGTGTTATACATTTATAAGGAAAATTAAAACATTGTAGAAATAGGAGATGGAAAACGAAAGTCAACGATTAAATGTCCTCAGCAGGAGAGAGTTTAAATAAAATATAGCACATTCTATTCTGTAGAATTTTATGTAGCTATTAAGAAGATTGAGGTAAAGGTATATGTATTAATATAGGAAGAGCTTTAAGGCGTGTAAGGTAAAAAGCAAGTATCAGGACATTACTATAGTGTGATTCTATATCTGTTTAAAAAACAGATGCATGTGTATGTATGTACACATATAAGGTATATGTACACATATAAGGTATATACACACATAGAAACAGGAAGGGAAATGTACTCAACTATTGACAATGGAATGGAAGTGAGATGAATAAAATGAGATTTTCTTTGTTTTGTTTGCTGTTCATTTTTTAGATAAACCATTTTTTTTTTTGGCCACGCCATGCGGCTTGCAGGATCTTAGTTCCCTGACCAGGGATTGAACCCCGGGCCATGGCAGTTAAAGCACCAAGTCCTAACCACTGGACTGCCAGGGAATTTCCAATAAACTTTATTTATTTATTTAATTTTATTTATGTATTTATTTTTGGCTGCATTGGGTCTTCATTTCTGCGTGGGGGCTTTCTCTAGTTGTGGCGAGCAGGGGGGCTACTCTCTTCATTGTGGTGCACAGGCTTCTCATTGCAGTGGCTTCTCGTTGCAGAGCACGGGCTCCAGGTGCACGGGCTTCAGTAGTTGTGGCACTGGGGCTTCAGTAGTTGTGGCTCACAGGCTCTAGAGCACAGGCTCAGTAGTTGTGCCGCATGGGCTTAGTTGCTCCGCAGCATGTGGGATCTTCCCAGACCAGGGCTTGAACCCATGTCCCCTGCATTGGCATGCAGATTCTTAACCACTGCACCACCAGGGAAGTCCCTCCTATGTTTTCTTTTACAAGTTTTATGATTTCAGGTCTTAGAAAAAATGAACTTAAAATGGATTAAAGACTTAAGTGTAAGTGGTGTAAGATGTGTTGAATTTCATTTTTCTGCATGTGATTGTCCAGTTTTCGCAGCACCATTTATTGAGGAAAGTGTCCTTTCCCTGTTGAGTATTATTTGCTCCCTTGTCTAATAGTGTTAGATCATATATGCAGGGGTTTATTTCTAAGCTCTCAATTCTGTTCTATTGGTCTATATGTCTGTTTTTATGCTAGTACCATACTGTTTTGACTACTATAACTTTGTAGTATAGTTTGAATCAGGAAGTGTGATGCCTCCAGCTTTGTGGAATCTAAAAATTCTAATGCACAATTTCTCTGTAGCATGCAATGCTGTTTGATAGCATTTTATCCACAGCAGACCTTCTTTCAAAATTGGAATCAAACCCTACCACTACTTTATCAACTAAGCTTATGTAATATTCCAAATCCTTTGTTGTCATTTCAACAATCCTCACAGCATCTTCAACAGGAGTAGATTCTATCTCAAGAAACCACTTTATTGCTCACCCATAGGAAGCAACTCTTCATTTGTTAAAGTTTTATCATGAGATTGTAGCAATTCAGTCACATTGTCAGGCCCCACTTCCCTTCCTTCCTCCTTTCCTCCCTCCCTTCTTTCCTTCCTTCCTTCCTTCTCTCTCTCTTTCTTCACACATTGTGGGATCTTAGTTCCCTGACCAGGGATCAAACCTGGGCCCTCAGCAGTGAAAGCTCAGAGTCCTAACCACTGGAACGCAGGGAGATTCCCTCAGGCTCCACTTCTAATTCTAGTTGTCTTGCTATTTCTACTACATCTGCAGGTACTTCCTCCACTGAAGTCTTGAACCCCTCAAAGTCATACATGAAGGTTGGAACCAACTTCTTCCACATTCTTATTAATGTTGATGTTTTGACCTCTTCCCATGAATCACAAATGTTAACGGCATCTGGAGTGGTAAATCCTTTCCAGAGGGTTTCAGTTTACTTTTCCCAGATCCATCAGAGGAATCACTATCTACGGTAGCCATAGCTTTACAAACTCGGTCTCTTAAATAATAAGACTTGAAATTCGAAATTACTCTTAGATCTATGGGCTGCAGAATGGATATTGTATTAGCAGGCGTGAAAACAACATTAATCTCGTTATTCATCTCCATCAGAGTTCTTGGGTGACCAGGTGCATTATCAATGAGAAGTAATATTTTGAAAGAGATCTTTTTTTACTGAGCAGTAGGTCTCAACAGTGGGCTTAAAATATTCAGCAGACCATGTTGTAAAGAGATGTGCTGTCATCCAGGCTTTGTTGTTCCATTTATAGAGCACAGGCAGAGTAGATTGAGCATAATTCGTAAGGGCCGTAGGATCTTTGGAATGGTAAATGAGTGTTGGCTTCAACTTAAAGTCACCCGCTCCAATAGCCCCTAACAAAAGAGTCAGATTGTCCTTTGAAGATTCGAAGCCAGGCCTTGACTTCTCTCTATGTATGAAAACCCAAGATGGCACTTTCTTCCAATAGAAGGCTGTTTCATCTACACTGAAAATCTGTTGTCTAGTGCAGCCACCTTCATTAATAATCTTCACTGGATCTTCTGGATAACTTGCTGCAGCTTCTACATCAGCCCTTGCTTTCTCACCTTGCACTTTCCTCATGAACCTCTGCTACCTTCAAACTTTTCTTCTGAAGCTTACTCACCTCTCTGAGCCTTATAGAGTTGAAATGAGTTAGGGCCTCACTCTGGATTAGGCTTTGGCTTAAGGGAATGTTGTGGCTGGTTTTATCTTGTATCCAGAACACTAAAACTTTCTCCATATCAACAATAAGGCTGTTTCACTTTCTTATCATTTGTGTTCACTGGAGTAGAACTTTTCATTTACTTCAAGAACTTTTCCTTTGCGTTCATAACTGGGCTCACTGTTTGGTACAAGAGGCCTAGCTTTTGGCCTGTCTCAACTTTTGACATGCCTTCCTCACTAAGCCTAATCATTTCTAGTTGTTGATTTAAAGTAAGAGACGTGTGACTCTTCCTTTCAGTGAACACTTAGAGACTATGTTGGGTAATTGGCCCAATTTCAGTATTGTTGTGTCTCAGGGAATAAGGAAGCCTGAGGAGAGGGAGAGAGACAGGATTGGCCAGTGGGTGGAGCAGTCAGAAAACACACATTTATCTATTAAGTTTGTGGTCTTATATGGGTGTGGTTTGTGGCACCCCAAAGCAATTACAGTACTAATATCAAAGGTCACTGATCACCGTAACAAATATAATCATAATGAAAAAGCTTGAAATATTTCAAGAATTACCAAAATGTGACACAGAGACACAAAGTGAGTGAATGTTATTGGAAAAGTGGTGCCAATAGACTTCCTCAACACAATGTTGCCATAAATGTTCAGTTTGTTAAAAAAAACCTGTAAGGCACAATGAAACAAAACGCAATAAAACAAGGTATGCCTGTATAGATATTTGATGCTGTACATTTCCTTCTAAGTTCGGCTTTATTTGTATGCCATAAAGTTTGATATGTTGTTTTTCTTTATTTCAAAACCCTTTCTAATTTCCCACTTGATTAGGTTAGGAATGTGTTCCTTAGTTTCCAAATTCTTTAGTTTCTAAATATTTGGAGATTTTCTCAATATCTTTTTTTATGGATTTCTAATTTAATTCTATTGTGTTTAGAGAACACACTTTGTATATTTTGAA
Source organism: Delphinus delphis (assembly GCF_949987515.2). Lineage (NCBI taxonomy): Eukaryota > Metazoa > Chordata > Mammalia > Artiodactyla > Delphinidae > Delphinus > Delphinus delphis. Next base: position 59,126,087 of record NC_082699.1, read on the forward strand.
ATTTTTAAATTTATTGACTTGTTCTACAAGACAGCATGTGGGCAACTTCTGTAAATATTCCATGTGCATTTGAAAAGATGTTTTCAGCTGTTGTTAGGTCATGTGTTCTATAAATATCAATTGGGTCAAGTTGATTGATAGTCTTGTTCAAGTCTTCTATATTAATAATACATTAGTCAGGGATCTCTAGAGACAGAACTCATAAGATACACATAAAAGGAGATTTATTAAAAGAATTGGCTCCCACAGTTATGTAGTGCAAAAAGTCCCCACAGTCTGCATCTGTGAGTTGGAGAAGCAGGAAAGCTGGTGGTGTAATTCAGTCATGTCCAAAAGCCTGTGAACCACGAGGCTGCTGTTTTAAGTCTTAGAGTCTGAAGGCCTGAGAACCAGGAGCTCCAATGTCTGAGGGCAAGAGAAGATGGATATCCCAGCTCAAGAAGAGAAAGGGAGGGGCTTCCCTGGTGGTGCAGTGGTTGAGAGTCCACCTGCTGATGCAGGGCACACGGGTTCGTGCCCCGGTCCGGGAAAATCCCACATGCTGCAGAGCAGCTGGGCCCGTGAGCCGTGGCTGCTGAGCCTGCGCGTCCGGAGGCCCGCAGTACCGCAAAAAAAAAAAAGAAAGGGAATTCACCCTTTGTTCTTGTTTTCGGCCCTGAAGGAATTGGATGATGCCCGTCCCCATTGGTGAAATCTTTACTCAGTCTACTGGTTCAAATGCTAATCTTTTCTGAAAACACCCTTATAGACATATCCAGGAATAATGTTTTACCAGCTATCTGGGCATCCCTTACCCCAGTCAAGTTGGCACATAAGATTAACCGCCCCACCTACTGATTTTCTGTCTGCTTGTTCTATCGATTATTGAGAGAGGGGGCATTGAAATCTTCAACTATAATTGTATTGGGTTGGCCGAAAGGTTCCTTCGTTTTTTTCTGTAAATGGCTCTAGTAGAGCTTAGTCGTTTTTTAGTCGTTTTTAACTTCATTCGAAAGAATTTTTTCTTTTTCTTTTTTTTTGCGGTACGCGGGCCTCTTACTGTTGTGGCCTCTCCCGTTGCGGAGCACAGGCTCCGGACGCGCAGGCTCAGCGGCCATGGCTCACGGGCCCAGCCGCTCCGCAGCATGTGGGATCTTCCCAGACCGGGGCACGAACCCGTGTCCCCTGCATTGGCAGGCGGACTCTCAACCACTGCGCTACCAGGGAAGCCCCATTCAAAAGAATTTTGTTAGATTGTATTATGACAGCTGTCATATCACTGTGCATTAAAAAAAAATTATCAAAACTGGTGAATTTTTTTGTAGCCATTTTAATATTGAAGATTGAAGAGAAAAAGCAATATTTTCAGCATATTATGCTTTATTATTTCAAGAAATGTAAAATCGCAACTGAAACCCCAAAAAAGTTTTGTGCAGTGTATGGAGAAGGTGCTGTGACAGAACGTGTCAAAATTGGTTTGCAAAGTTTCGTGCTGGAGATTTCTTGCTGGACGATGCTCCACAGTCGGAGTAGACCAGTTGAAGTTGATAGCTATCAAGTTGAGACATTAACAGAATAGTCAACATTATACCATGTGGGAGATAGCTGACTACTCAAAATATCCAAATCAAGCGTTGAAAATCATCTGCACCAGCTTGGTTATGTTAATCACTTTGATGTTTCTGTTCCACATAAGTTAAGTGAAAAAAACCTTCTTGACCGTATTTCTGCATGCGATTCTCTACTGAAACATAATGAAAACGTTCCATTTTTTAAACAAATTGTGATGGGCAATGAAAAGTGGATACTGTATAATAATGTGGAATGGAAGAGATCATGGGGCAAGTGAAATGACCCACCACCAACCACACCAAAGCCTGGTCTTCATCCAAAGAAGGTGATGTTGTGTATATGGTGGGATTGGAAGGGAGTCCTCTGCTATGAGCTCCTTCTGGAAAACCAAACGATTAATTCCAACAAGTACTGCTCCCAGTTAGACCAACTGAAAGCAGCACTCAACGAAAAGCTTCCAGAATTAGTCAACAGAAAACACATGATCTTCCATCAGGATAATGCAAGACTGCATGTTTCTTTGATGACCAGGCAAAAGCTGTTACAGCTTGGCTGGGAAGTTCTAATTCATCCGTGGTATTCACCAGACATTGCACCTTTGGATTTTGCATTTATTTCTGTCTTAACAAAATTCTCTTAATGGAAAAAGTTTCCCTGGAAGACTGTAAAAGGCACTTGGAACAGTTCTTTGCTCAGAAAGATAAAAAGTTTTGTGAAGATGGAATTATGAAGTTGCCTGAAAAAATGGCAGACGGTAGTGGAACAAAAGGGTGAAGACATTGTTCAATAAAGTTCTTGGTGAAAATGAAAAACGTGTGTTTTTTAAAATTTATTTTTTAAAATTTTATTTATTTATTTACTTTTGGCTGCGTTGGGTCTTCGTTGCAGTGTGCGGGCTTCTCATTGGTGTGGCTTCTCTTGTTGCATAGCACAGGCTCTAGGCACGTGGGCTTCAGTAGTTTTGGTGCACGGGCTTAGTTGATCTGTGGCATGTGTGATCTTCCCAGACCAGGGCTTGAACCCTTGTCCCCTGCACTGGCAGGTGGATTCTTAACCACTGCACCACCAGGGAAGTCCCATGTGTTTTATTTTTTACTAAAAAACCAAAGGCACTTTTTGGCCAACCCAATAGATTCATCTAAATTCTCCTTGTAGTTCTATTAGTTATTGCTCCATGTATTTTGGAGCTCTCTTATTAGGTGCATAAATATTTAGAATTTCTGTCTTCTTGATCAGTTGGTATTTTATCATTATAAAATGACTTTATCTATCCCTGGTAAAGTATTTGCTCTAAAATATACTTGTCTAATATTAATATGTTCATCCCAGCTCTCTTTTGATGTGTTGTTATGATATACATGTGTATATATCTCATCCTTTTACATTTAACCTATACAAGTCTTTTTATTTAAAGTGAGTTCTTTTAGGCAGCATAAATTGGATTTTGTTTTTTTAATTCAATCTGACAATATCTGCATTTTTCTTGGGATGTTTAGACCATTTACATATAATGTGATTGTTTATGTGGTTGGGTTTAAATTTACCAATTTAAATGACTACATTTGCTTTCCATTTGTCTCATCTGTTCGCCTTTTCCTATTTTTCTTCATTCTTTGTATTAATTGAATATTTTTATGATTCTATCTTATCTCCTTTATTGGTTTGTTGACAATAACTCTTTGTTGTGTTACTTCTGTGGTTGCTCTTGGTTTTGCATTATATAACTTTAATAATTCACAACCTGCTTTAAACTAATATTATACCACATCAAGTATAGTATAAGAACCTGGCAACTCTATACTTCCATTTCCCCCTTCCTGGCCTTTGCTATTATTTCACACATTTTACTTTTATGATGTAAACCCTAGAATACGTTGTTAATTTGTTTTTCTTTAAATAGTAAATTAAAAATTCAATAGTAAGAAAAGTCTCTATATTTACCCACATAATTGCCCATTGCTCTTCATTCCTCTGTGTAGATTCAGATTCTATCTGATATCACTTTCATTCTACCTTAAAAACTTCCTTTAACATTTCTTAAGTGCAGGTTGTCTGGTAATGAATTATTTCAGCTTTTGTATGTCTAAAATGTCTACTTTATCTTCATTTTTGAAATATTCTTTTTTAGGTATAGAATTCTCAGGTGATAGGTTTTTTTTGCCTTTTTTTATTGGAGTATAATTGCTTTGCATTGTTGTGTTAGTTTCTGCTGTACAGCAAAGTGACTCAGCTATATGTATACATATATGTCTTTTTAAAACATTGAGAGGCAGGTACAGAGATTTCCTGGATACCCCCTTCCCCCTCCCATGTGCAGTCTCACTCATTATCAGCGTCGCTCACCAGAATGATACTTTTTTTTTCCCCTGTGGATGAACCTACATTAATTCATCATAATCACCCAAAGTTCATAGTTTACCTTAGAATTCACTTTTGGTGTTGCACATTCTATGGCTTAGAACAACATACAGGCATACCTCGAAGATACCGTGGGTTCAGTTCCAGACCATGGCAATCAAGTGAATATCTCAATAAAGTGAGTCACATGAATTTTTTTTGTTTCCCAGTTCATGTAAAAGTTGTATTTAGGGACTTCCCTGGTGGTCCAGTGGTTAGGATCCACACTTTCACTGCCGAGGGTGCGGGTTCAATCCCTGGTTGGGGAACTAAGATCCCGCAAGCCACACAGTGTGGCCAAAAAAAAAAAAAAAAAGGTATATTTACGCTGTACTGTAGTCTGTTAAGCATTATATCTAAAGAAAACGATGTACATACCTTAATTTAAAAATACTTTATTTCTAAAAGATGCTAACCATCATCCAGGCCTTCAGTGGGTCATAATCTTTTTGCAATAGTAACATCAAAGATCACTGATCACAATCAATGGACAAAGGATTAATCTCCTAAATACATAAACAGCTTATGCAGCTCAATATTAAAAAAACAAACCAATCCAAAAATGGGCTTAGAAGACCTAAATAGACATTTCTCCAAAGAAGACATACAGATGGCCAAGAAGCACATGAAAAGCTGCTCAACATCACTAATTATTAGAGAAATGCAAATCAAAACTACAATGAGCTATCACCTCACACCAGGTAGAATGGGCGTCATCAGAAAATCTACAAAGAACAAATGCTGGAGAGGGTGTGGAGAAAAGGGAACCCTCCTGCAGTGTTGGTGGGAATGTAAATTCATACAGCCACTATGGAGAGCAGTATGGAGGTTCCTTAAAAAACTAAAAGAATTACCATATAACCCAGCAATCCCACTACTGGACATATACCCAGAGAAAAACATAATTCAAAAAGACGCATGGGGCTTCCCTGGTGGCGCAGTGGTTGAGAGTCTGCCTGCAGGGGACACGGGTTTGTGCCCCGGTCCGGGAAGATCCCACATGCCGCGGAGCGGCTGGGCCCGTGAGCCATGGCCGCTGAGCCTGCGCGTCCGGAGCCTGTGCTCTGCAGCGGGAGAGGCCACAGTGGTGAGAGGCCTGCGTACCGCAAAAAAAAAAAAAAAAAAAAAAGATGCATGCACCCCAATGTTCATTGCAGCACTATTTACAATAGTCAGGTCATGGAAGCAATCTAAATGCCCATCGACAAACAAATGGCTAAAGAAGATGTGGTACATATATACAATGGAATATTACTCAGCCATAAAAAGGAACGAAATTGGGTCATTTGTAGAGACATGGATGGACTTAGAGACTGTCATGCAGAGTGAAGTAAGTCAGAAAGAGAAAAACAAATATCGTATATTAATGCATGTGTGTGGAATCTAGAAAAATGGTACACATGAACCAGTTTTCAGGGCAGAAATAGAGGCACAGATGTAGAGAACAAACATATGGACACCAAGGGGGGAAAGTGGGGTGGGGTGGGGGATGAACTGGGAGATTGGGATTGACATGTATACACTAATATGTATAAAATAGATAACTAATAAGAATCTGCTGTATAAAAAAAAGATCATTGATCACAGATCATCATAACAAATAATAACAAAAAAGTTTGAAATATTGTGAGAATTACCAAAATGTGACAAAGAAAAATGAAGCGAGCAAATGCTGTTGGAAAAATGGAGTTGATAGACTTGCGAGACACAGGGTTGCCACAAACCTTCAAATTGTAATGTGTCATCTGTGAAGTGCTATAAAGTGAAGTGCAATAAAACGAGGTATGCCTATCATACAAAGTATGATATCATAGAGTATTTTCACTGCCCTACGAGTCCTGTGTGCTCTGCCTATTCATCACCCCCTGCAACCACTGATCTTTTTGATAGTTTTGCCTTTTCCAGAATATCATACTGTTGGAGTCATCCAGAATGTAGCTTTTCCAAATTGGCTTCTGTTACTTAGTAATAGGCATTTAAGATTCTTCCATGTCTTTTCATGGCTGTTAGTTCAGTTATTCTTAGCACTGGATAACATTCCATTATTTAACTATACCATAGTTTACTTATCCATTCACCCCTGAAGGACAGGTTGTTTGCTTCTAAGTTTTGGCAATGATGAATAAAGCTTCTTTAAACATCCTTGTGCAAGTTTTTGTGTGGGCATAAGTTTTCAGCTCTCTTAGGTAAATACCAAGGAGCACAACTGCTGGATCATGTGATAGGAATATGTTTAGTTTTATAAGAAACCACAAAACGGTCTTCCACAGTGGTTGTGCTATTTTACATTCACATTAGCAATGTATGAGAGTTCCTATTGCTTCACATTCTCACCAGCATGTGGTGGTGTCAGTATTCTAGATTTTGGTCATTCTAATGGGTGTGTAGTGGTACCTCACTGTTGTTTTAACTTGCATTTCCCTGATAACGTATGATGTGGAGCATCTTTTCATATGCTTATTTGCCATCTGTATATCTTCTTTGGTGAGGTGACTGTTAAGATCTTTGACCCATTCTTTAAATTAGGTTGTTTTCTTAACATGGAATTTCAAGAGTTCTTTGTATACTTTGCACAACAGTCATTTATTAGCTGTATCTTTTGAAAATGTTTTCTGCCAATCCGTAGCTCGTCTTCTAATTCTCTTGAAGTAATAGTTTTTTCCCTTTGGGATTTTAAATATTTTGACCCATATTCTCTTGGCTTTGCATTGTTTCCAGTGTGTGATCTTCCGTCTTCTTTTCTCTGTTTCTCTATATGTAATGCATCTTTTTCATCTGACTGCTTTCAAGGTTTTTCTATTTATAACAAATTAGTTGCAATTTAATTATGATATACACTGGTATAGTTTTCTTCATGTTTCTTGTGCTTGGATTTTGTTAAGGTCTGGGGTTCGTGGATTTACAGTTTTCATCAAATTTGAAAAGTTTTCAGTCATTATTTCTTTACCTGTTTTTTCTGACCCTCTCCCCTCTTTGCTAGACTCCAGTTACACATATACTGGGCTTCCTGATATTGTCCTCCAGATCAGTAATACTCTACTTTTCTGTTTCATTTTGATAGTTTCTGTTGCTATAGCTTCAAGCTCATAAGCCTTATCTTTTGCAATGTCTAATCTGCTGTTAATCCCATTTGGTTGCTTGTCTCATTTTTCATTTCAGTCATTATAGTTTACATTTCTAGATGTTTGATTGGGGTCTTTAAAATTCTTTTCCCTGGGCTTCCCTGGTGGCGCAGTGGTGGAGAGTCCGCCTGCCGATGCAGGGGACGCGGGTTCATGCCCCGGTCCGGGAGGATCCCACATGCCGCGGAGCGGCTGGGCCCGTGAGCCATAGTCGCTGAGCCTGCGCGTCCAGACCTGTGCTCCGCAACGGGAGAGGCCACAACAGCGAGAGGCGCGCGTACCAAAAAAAAAAAAAAATTCTTTTCCCTGTCTCTACTACATATGCTTCATCTTTCCTCTAGCTCTTGAAATAGTGGAGTATATTCTATTAACTGTTTTAATGCTCTTCTCTACTAATTCTATATCTATGTCATTTGGGGCCTATTTCCAATGATTCCTTTTTCTCCTTATCATGGGTTATATTTTCCTGCTTCTTTGTAAGCCTAGAATTTTTTTATTGTTTATTCCAAACATTGACTATTATACCTTGTTGAATGGCTAGATATTTTTGTATTCTTACAAATGTTTTTTAAATGCAGTTAAATTCCTTGGAAGAAATTTAATCCTTTTAAGTATATTTTTAAATAGCGTTAGGTGAGACCAGAGCAATATTTAGTCTAAGGCTAATTCTGTCCCACTATTGAGACAGATCTGTTTTGGGTATCAGCACAGAATCCTATAAATGATGATATTCTCTGTTCTGGCTGGTAGGAACAGACACTATACTTCAGCCCTGTTTGAATTCCAAGTGTTGTTCCTTATACTTTCAGATAGTTCTTTTCCTGGCCTGAGTAGTTTATTTACTTACATGTGCTGATTGATACTCAGCTGAAGACTCAAGGAATGTCCTCTGCAGATCTATGAAGCCTGCTCTCTGCAACTCATTCATCTCTGGTAGTCCATCCTCTGAATTCTAGCCACCTTGTCCTCTCTGGACTCCCAGAGTCATCTCTTCCTTCCAGGGAGTTTGATGGGTTCAACCTGGGTTCCTTTTCCATGCTCTGTAGCTGGAAAAGTGTCTCCAGGCATAAAGCCATAGCAATTGTAGGAAACATTTGTTTCCACCTCTCAGGGAATATAGTCCTTTGTTGCTGATGTACAGTAACTTGAAACCCATTGTTTCATATATATATTGTCCTGTTTTTCAGTTATTTCAGGTAAAAGAGTCTAGTTCCTGTCATTCCATCTTGGTTAGAAATAGAAGTTTCTTTTTTTTTTTTTTTTTTTGCGGTACGTGGGTCTCTCACTGTTGTGGCCTCTCCCGTTGCGGAGCACAGGCTCCGGACGTGCAGGCTCAGCGGCCATGGCTCACGGGCCCAGCCGCTCCACGGCATGTGGGATCTTCCCAGACCAGGACACGAACCCGTTTCCCCTGCATCGGCAGGCGGACTCTCAACCACTGCGCCACCAGGAAAGCCCAGAAGTTTCTTTTTTTTTAATTTATTTTTTTTAATTAAAGTATAGTTGATTTACAATGTTGTGTTCATTTCTGCTGTATAGCAAAGTGACTGTGTTATCCACACATATACATTCTTTTTTATATTCTTTTCCCTTATGGTTTATCCCAGGAGATTAATTATAGTTGTCTGCGCTGTATAGTAGGACCTTGCTGTTTATCCATTCTAAACGTAATAGTTTGCGTCTACTAACCCCAAACTCCCAGTCCATCCCTCCCCCCTCCCCCTTGGCAACCACAAGCCTGTTCTCTATGTCTGTGAGTCTGTTTTGTAGATAGGTTCATTTGTGCCATATTTTAGATTCCACATGTAAGTGATATCGTATGGTATTTGTCTTTTTCTGACTTATTTCACTTAGTATGATAATTTCTAGTTGCATCCATGTTGCTGCAAATGGCATTATTTTGTTCTTTTTTGTGGCTGAGTAGAGAAATAGAAGTTTCTTGACTGTAGTGCTTTTGAGACTTTAATCCTAAAACATTAGTAAACTTTGTAAAGGAATAGCTAGAGGAACGAGGTCAATCATGGTTTAATTTCGAAAGAAAGGGAAGAAATGCATGGATATGCATGAGGCGAGTCCAAATGTGAATGTTAAGATTGTTTGGCTATTAGGAGTGAGTCTTCTCTTTTTGATGGTGCAGCACGTTCCGTGGACCAAGATGAAATTATTTTTACTTGTGGCGTCACCACTAGATGGGGCTATGTGGGAGAAAAAAATACCTGAGGAGTGCTTCCCTGGTGGCGCAGTGGTGGAGAGTCCGCCTGCCGATGCAGGGGACGCGGGTTCGTGCCCCGGTCCGGGAGGATCCCACATGCCGCGGAGCGGCTGGGCCCGTGAGCCATAGTCGCTGAGCCTGCGCGTCCAGACCTGTGCTCCGCAACGGGAGAGGCCACAACAGCGAGAGGCGCGCGTACCAAAAAAAAAAAAAAAATTCTTTTCCCTGTCTCTACTACATATGCTTCATCTTTCCTCTAGCTCTTGAAATAGTGGAGTATATTCTATTAACTGTTTTAATGCTCTTCTCTACTAATTCTATATCTATGTCATTTGGGGCCTATTTCCAATGATTCCTTTTTCTCCTTATCATGGGTTATATTTTCCTGCTTCTTTGTAAGCCTAGAATTTTTTTATTGTTTATTCCAAACATTGACTATTATACCTTGTTGAATGGCTAGATATTTTTGTATTCTTACAAATGTTTTTTAAATGCAGTTAAATTCCTTGGAAGAAATTTAATCCTTTTAAGTATATTTTTAAATAGCGTTAGGTGAGACCAGAGCAATATTTAGTCTAAGGCTAATTCTGTCCCACTATTGAGACAGATCTGTTTTGGGTATCAGCACAGAATCCTATAAATGATGATATTCTCTGTTCTGGCTGGTAGGAACAGACACTATACTTCAGCCCTGTTTGAATTCCAAGTGTTGTTCCTTATACTTTCAGATAGTTCTTTTCCTGGCCTGAGTAGTTTATTTACTTACATGTGCTGATTGATACTCAGCTGAAGACTCAAGGAATGTCCTCTGCAGATCTATGAAGCCTGCTCTCTGCAACTCATTCATCTCTGGTAGTCCATCCTCTGAATTCTAGCCACCTTGTCCTCTCTGGACTCCCAGAGTCATCTCTTCCTTCCAGGGAGTTTGATGGGTTCAACCTGGGTTCCTTTTCCATGCTCTGTAGCTGGAAAAGTGTCTCCAGGCATAAAGCCATAGCAATTGTAGGAAACATTTGTTTCCACCTCTCAGGGAATATAGTCCTTTGTTGCTGATGTACAGTAACTTGAAACCCATTGTTTCATATATATATTGTCCTGTTTTTCAGTTATTTCAGGTAAAAGAGTCTAGTTCCTGTCATTCCATCTTGGTTAGAAATAGAAGTTTCTTTTTTTTTTTTTTTTTTGCGGTACGTGGGTCTCTCACTGTTGTGGCCTCTCCCGTTGCGGAGCACAGGCTCCGGACGTGCAGGCTCAGCGGCCATGGCTCACGGGCCCAGCCGCTCCACGGCATGTGGGATCTTCCCAGACCAGGACACGAACCCGTTTCCCCTGCATCGGCAGGCGGACTCTCAACCACTGCGCCACCAGGAAAGCCCAGAAGTTTCTTTTTTTTTAATTTATTTTTTTTAATTAAAGTATAGTTGATTTACAATGTTGTGTTCATTTCTGCTGTATAGCAAAGTGACTGTGTTATCCACACATATACATTCTTTTTTATATTCTTTTCCCTTATGGTTTATCCCAGGAGATTAATTATAGTTGTCTGCGCTGTATAGTAGGACCTTGCTGTTTATCCATTCTAAACGTAATAGTTTGCGTCTACTAACCCCAAACTCCCAGTCCATCCCTCCCCCCTCCCCCTTGGCAACCACAAGCCTGTTCTCTATGTCTGTGAGTCTGTTTTGTAGATAGGTTCATTTGTGCCATATTTTAGATTCCACATGTAAGTGATATCGTATGGTATTTGTCTTTTTCTGACTTATTTCACTTAGTATGATAATTTCTAGTTGCATCCATGTTGCTGCAAATGGCATTATTTTGTTCTTTTTTGTGGCTGAGTAGAGAAATAGAAGTTTCTTGACTGTAGTGCTTTTGAGACTTTAATCCTAAAACATTAGTAAACTTTGTAAAGGAATAGCTAGAGGAACGAGGTCAATCATGGTTTAATTTCGAAAGAAAGGGAAGAAATGCATGGATATGCATGAGGCGAGTCCAAATGTGAATGTTAAGATTGTTTGGCTATTAGGAGTGAGTCTTCTCTTTTTGATGGTGCAGCACGTTCCGTGGACCAAGATGAAATTATTTTTACTTGTGGCGTCACCACTAGATGGGGCTATGTGGGAGAAAAAAATACCTGAGGAGTGCTTCCCTGGTGGCGCAGTGGTGGAGAGTCCGCCTGCCGATGCAGGGGACGCGGGTTCGTGCCCTGCTCTGGGAAGATCCCACATGCCGCGGAGCGGCTGCGCCCGTGAGCCATGGCCGCTGAGCCTGCGCGTCCGGAGCCTGTTGCTCCGCAACAGGAGAGGCCACAACAGTGAGAGACCCGCGTACCGCAAAAAAAAAAAAAAAAAAAAACCTGAGGAGATGTGTCTTTCAAATTTGGGGCAGTTGGGTATATGCAGCATCAGGCCTTACCCTCTTCAGAGGCACTTGTGTGGGATAATAATTATTATTCATGACAATAGCAACTATTACTTCTTGAGTACTTGCTATGTGCAGGAATTCTTGTATGTTACACAATTTATGTAAATACACAACACTCTCTGGGTACATATTTTGTCCCCACTTTCTAAATGAGGGAACTAAAGTTCAGATAAATAAAATGCCCAATGTTTCTTAGTTATTGAAAGTTATAGTTAGGATTTAAACCCACATCAGAATTATCCCAAAGCCAAAACGCTTTTACATACTGTGGTATGCTGAAGGAACTGCTTCAGCCAGCTACTTTAGTTGTCTTCGGAGAAGATGCTAAGGGACCAAGAATTTGAGGGGTGTTTTGGTACCAAATTCAGCAAAGCATCATGAGGAGGAAGAGAGAATTTCCATCAACCAGTATCGGCCTGGCTTCAGTCAATCCTGGAGAAGAGAAACTAGGGGACCTGATGGAGCTCTCATTCATCATGAATTCATTTGGAGGTCCAGGGCACTGTCTGAATTTTACCCTTAGAAATCTAAACTAAAATCAAAAGTTAAACAGAGATCGTCCGGCTTCCTTTAGAAGGCATCTCATGTACTTCCAAAGCCTGGGGGAGCGTCAGTCAAGATGTCATGTAGTTCTACTTTAGCAATTTCTTTGAACATAGAATCAAGAAAATTGAATTCTTATTACCTTGGGTGGGTAAGAGTTCAAAGGTTCTGTTGGTCAAGGCTAGGATTCAATTTAATTTCATTCAGTAAACATTTATAAATGCTCTATCTACACCCGGCACCGTCTTAGGCTGGGAAATCGAAAAGGAGTAAGACATAGACCACACGCTAGAGGAAATCAAAGTCTATTTGGGGAGGTGAATGCATAAACAAAGAATTTTGAGAGGGTGAGTTAAGTACAACAGAACAAATGTACACAGAGGACTATGGGGGCTCAGAAGAGGGGCCAGTGATCCTGGCCTTGGGTTGGGAATGTCAGACTAACACTCTTTACCCAGGCATGTAGCAGTCATGCCACTTTTTTTTATTGTTGTTGTTCTTGGTGATTCCATATGTGATTCCAGAGTCACAGTGCTGGGAATACACTGAGAGGAGAATGGAGAATTCCAAGTGGTTTAAGAGTTTGCTCTGCCTTTGATGTGCTTTGTGATTTGAGTACGTCAGTGTGCCTTTTGGCTTTTATCAGGTGTCAATCCTGTGCATGCATTTTAAGTCACCTATTGGATATTAACAGCAGAAGTCAGGAATCTTTTCTAGGAGAGTTATGGGACCAGAATTCTGTTAGTGCAGAGTGAGATTCTCCTGCAATATGCATTGAAATAGTGCTTCATTCTGATTATATTCTACAGTCCTAGACAGGAACCGAGCTATGTTGAAATGCAGAAAAATATTATTCATACCACCTCTTACAGCAAGCCGTACTTAATCCTTCTGTTAAATTGATTTGTGTTTCTTTTAAGTAAGATGTTGATCAAAGGAAAGTACAGAGACAACTACTACGTTTGTTTTCTATTGCTGCTGTAACCAGTTATCACAAACATAATGGCTCTAAGCCACACAAATTTGTTATCTTACAGTTCTGGATGTCAGAAATCTGAAATCAGTTTCATTGGGCTAAAGTTAAGGTGTTGGCAGGGCTGATTCCTTCTTGGAGCTTCTGAGAGCAAAATGTTTCCTTGCTTTTTGCAATTTCTGGGACCCGTTTCCTTGGCTTGTGATTCCCTTCCTGCCACTTGAAAGCACATCACTCGAATTTTGCTTCTGCCCTCATATCATCTCCTCTGACTCTGACCTTCCTGCCTTCTTACAAGGACCGTTGTGGTTGTATGAAGCTGATTCCGATACTCCAGGGTAATCTTTCCACTTCAAGATCTTTAATCACATTGGCAAGTCCCTTTTGTGAAGTAAGGTAACATTCACGGGTTCTGAGGATTAGGACACATTCAGGGGTCCATTATTCAGCCTCTACCATAACTACTGTTTATGCTCTTCAGGATTGACTTTTAATATTCTTCAAAAATTTATATAGTTCAGATTATGCTCTATGTCTACACTGGTCTTATGCTTTTTTCACTTAACCTTATATTATTGGTCCATCTTAAAAAATATATATATATATATATTTGAAATAATGGTTGTTGATAGCTGTATGATTCTTCCATGGAGAAATGTCATAATTTATTTAGCCATCACATTATAATTTTTGTTAGGAATCTTGATCGTAAATAATAGAAAGCTAACTATAGGTGGTTAAACAAAGAGAGGAAAGTTATTGCCCTGGCAATCTGAAGAATGAAGAGTTGAACAACCAGGCTGTGTGGGATTCAGCAGGGCTCCAGGAGCCTCTGAAACCAGGGATTCCAATAGTGCCAGGACGTGCTCCATCTTCCTGTCCTTTTGATGCTCTCTCATTGAAGCCTGATTTTTCCCCCCATGTCATAATTTCATCCACTAGAGGGGGCTGAATGACCAAAGCTCTCTGTCTAACCTGGCCAATGAAAGTCCCCTAACAAAAAGCAAAACCCCAGTCTCATTACAACCTGAATTTAATCTCAGGGAATTCAGTTGCAGGTCCTGGTGAGATGGGTTCTTTCTACGAGCAGTGGTTCACGGACCAATAGTATCAGCATCACTTGGGTGCTTGTTAGAAATGCAGAACTCAGGCCCCACCCAGGACGTAATGAATTATGATCTGTCTTGTAACAATATTCCAGGTGGTTTGCATGCCCATGGATGTTTGAGAAGCACTATTCTAGTGACAGTTTTATTTCTACCCTTCTGTTATGTTGACAAAGCCTGTGTTGACTGACCATCAGTCAAGATTTGTAGCTGTAAGGGGAATGGGTGAGGATGGGCCAGAAAGAGTGAAAATAAGTAGCTGCACAGGCATTGGGAATCACACTCATACCAACTGGTCATTACCTCCGCATGACACTTTCTGGCACCATGGGAAACTAAACTAGAATAGCCAAGATCTGCAGCTGTGTCATCCATACGTTGTCCAAAGCACCCCAGGAAAATATGGCCTTGTCAAGTAAATCTGGGATCTCTCTCTTTTGGGCTCTGTCCCTGTCTGGCTTACCCCAGAGAATCAGCTCCTTGGTCCTCCCATATGTTTGTTATTAAAGTAACACGATGGGTAGTCAAGGGCGAAGCTAGTGTGATGCAGTATCGTATTGCGGATTACCTGCGAGGCTTTTTCCCATTCTACACAAATCACCTATGGGGACTTTTATCTGGGACTTCTGTGATTCTTTTCCTAATAAGAAGAGTGTAGTTTACAAACTGTTGCTAGCCAGGAAATGTCCAACTTTGAGTAATGCCTAGAAGGAAAACTAAAGGAATTTGCAGAATGATTTTTTAATGATACCAAAGTATAATAAATAATTGGTAACATGTATTTGGGTCAACATAGGGGCAATATGGACTTTGGTATCTGATATTTCTGTGTTGTCACAGAGTAAAAAAAGGAAATTTGGGGCAATGTGAGGGATCCTTGTGCAGATAAAAATGGTCTGTATCTTTACTCTTTCAATGTCAATAACCTAGTTAGGATATTTCCCATAGTTTTGTGAGATGTTTCCATTGGAAGAAACTGAGTAAAGAGTACCAAGAATATTATTTCTCACAATTGCATATCAATCTACAATGATCTCAAAACGTTTAAAAGACTGCATTAAAGTAGTACTTATCTTGATTACTAGGTTTTTTCACATCCCCTTGAGTTTTTCTCCCATGGCAAGTGCCTCTCTTGCCTCTCCCAGTCCCAAGGCACACAGGCTGAATGCCACTTTCTAGTGAATAACCTTAGGCAAATAAATGATTGTCCCTTAAGCCTTAGTTTCCTCATCTGCAAAAAGGAACAACAGTACTTCTTACCTCCTAGGGTTTTTGTCAATATTAAACAAGATAATGCATATTAATTATTAGTCTAGGGCCCGGTACCTAGTAAATTCTATTTAAATGTTTGTTATATAGCCTATTGGAACATGGTAACCAGAGCATCCACGTAAAAAATGTGTACACATGGTAGCAGGGGATAGGGTTAGCAGGAAGGTTCATTTTATTTAATGACTCAATATCCAGGTGATATGGTGCTAAAAATGTAACTCTCCCCCTCAGGGTCACTTTCATGGGCGTGTGACCTGTATGGACGGTCTCGCAGGGTCCCGTGTTTGGTTTAATGTTCTATGGTCACCATTTTGAAATTCTTAATAATTTTTCAACAGGGAGCCCCCTTTTTTGCAGTGACCCCAAAATCTATGTAGCCAGACCTGCCCCTCCCCCTTAATCAAAGCCCATGTCCCCCTGGATAAGGTAAGACTGACTAACCACTGCCACCTCTCCAGCATAGAGGAGACTGAAACTTCTCCCCAATAGCCCAGCAGCCTGGGAAATAGGTTCAACTCGAGTAGAGGGAGTTCTACTCCCAGACCTCTTCTATCATGACCCCATCTCTCTGTGACCCTATCTCTCCTCATTCAAAGATTCTTCCCCATCTACCCACCCCCCAACCCCAAATAATGCCTGCCCTCAAGTGGAAACCTCCCTGGCTTTGTGAGTACAGGTGGGCTGGTCTGTAGAGGGTTTTCCTCCAACTTTGTGGGTTTGGGTACTTGTGCTTGATCATTTTTTTTTATTAGGCCAAAGGATATTTGTGGACAAGGTCAGGGCTCTGCTTAGCCACAGTAAAAAGAAAAAAAAAAAAAATCTGTGGGTCTTGAAGAAACAGAGGAGGCTCAAGAAGAAAAACACATAAAATCATTAAACGATCGCTTCGGTGATATTTCCAAGTTGTCAAAACCACTCTGAAGTCTGTCTTGCTAAGAAGCGTTCTTGGGATTTTACAGACCCTGAGTTGGGAAGGAATTTCTCAGTGAGAAAGCTGAGGTTGTAGCCAGTAAAATGATCCATGGGGCAATATTGCCCTTGGACCTGAAGGGTCTGAGTCCTGTTTGTCCAGGTGCAGCACTCGTGTGCAAATCTGTCCACTCAGCCGCTCTGCCACTAGGGTCTGCTAAGACAGCCAGGTGTGCCCTGGGCTGGTGGGCTTAGCCTGGGGGCGGCTGCACCTCGCAGGAAGGGGGAGGGGGAGCCAGGGAGGGGGCCTGTGCTTCCTCGTGGAGAAATGATGTGCCTGGAGTAACAAAGGAAAGAAATCAAAACAAAACGAACCCGCAGCATAGGAGTTCCTACCAAGCTTAGAAGTGATGAAAGTGAAAAGAAAATTTTAGCTGGGGTTCAAACTGTGGCTAGTGTTATGACAGTTAATAAATCAGTGAATCTGGAAAACGTTACATCTCAACGATAAAATGAGGCAGCAATACTGTCATTCAGCTAGTGTTATTAAAAATAATAATTATGAAAACGTGTATATTCCTTCTGCAGATATCTATTATTTCTTCATCAGTGAGGCTTGCCCTTTCCAGGAGGTTAAGGTATATTGGTAAAAAGGGTTCTGCCACTTGCTAGCCATGAGGCCGTGGGTGGATTATTTAAGATCTCTGAGCCTCTGTAAATTGAGTTTCATAATAACTGTCTCTTCAGGTGGTGATTTTCAAATATTTTTGCAGCAGCCTGGAGTAAGAAATCGTCTTTTATCACAATGTAGTAGTTACATGTACACATACTCCATCCCTGTATAACCGAAACAAAGCTTTCATACATTTCTCTCCTCTTTTATTCTTTTTCCATTGTCTTTTATTTAAGAAATACTGGTTGTGACCCACTAAACTGATTTCATAACTTAATGTTTCCAAAATGCCCTTGTGGGTAATCTACATAAAGAGCCCAGCTCACAGAAGGTGGCCAGATAGTGTGAGCTCCCTCCCTTCCTTCCTCCTCCAGCAGCCAGACTTAACTAGCTACAGTCTGTACTTCACACTTCCATGACATCTGTATGTGTAATGCTTATGTAGTTTTTGTAATTCAGTAAACTCGTCACTTGGTACTCTGGGTTTCTCGATATCAATGCCGATTTGACATTGGGCCGATGGCAAGCCTACTTTGCCTACTCACCAAGGAGTTTATAGGATCCTGGGTCAGATTTAGTCTACAACAAACGAAGCAGCCATCCAAGAAGTAAACATTTTTTAAAGCATTGCTACCCATTGATTGATAACATGAGAAATACGGCTTTAGGTTTATATAAAACGTTATTCCTTGTGCTTCCACATAATACTGTTTCAGAGGTCCTTCACAGTAACTCTCAGATGCTGACACAGGAGCTGTCACTCTCGTCTTGAATGTGGGAAATCTGGGGTGCAAAGGATTACACTTGTGTTCTTGACCCTGGCTGTAGATTAGAATAACTCAGAGAACTTTAAAAATATGGCCAAGGCTTGTGGTCCAGAGATTCTAACCCAAGTGGTCTGGATGGAGCCTGTACATCATTATTTCCCTTAACAGCCTCAAGTTAGTCTAATGTACAGTCAGCGTTGAGAGGCACTGGGTAACACAGTAAGGAGATTGAGATGCCGATTCAATACATAAAACTAAATATCATAATATAGTGAGTACTTCTCACCCCTTCCCCAAACCTCTACTCCCTTCAAATGTTGTAACTTAGAGAATGTCTGCTGGAACCCATCACTTTGGGTTTACCTCTCTGCTATCACGTCCCACAGATTATATTGTTCTTGATTGTTTTCCCCCCAAGCCTGTTTCACTCACAGGCTGCGAGTCCTTCAAATCACACACCATATTTTAGATGCCTTTGTGTTTCCCAAACCTAACACAGGGCATGAACTGGGGAAGAGACTCGGCAAATTTTGTTGAATAATGACCCTGGGGCTCAGAGCAGATCTGTGGTTCTGTGGGAAGATGGGACAGAGGGTGGCCCTGTAGAGCAGGTGTCCTCTGCTCTATTCTACCTCTCAGCTCTTTTATAAAAAATCATGATGTCAAAGGACAATAAGGTGAAACCTGGTGTCTCTTGATCACCACTAAGAAACCATAAAGTATAAAACCCTCCGCCATAAGGTTCCTCAAACTCCGTGATGGGTCTCTGATTTCTGAGTACCCCCAGCACTGCCAGCTGCCTCCTGTTTTGGAAGCCGACTGTGCTGTAGAAAAACCGAATCCCCTGAGAACCTAAAGTCTTTCAAGTATGCACTCTACTGCCAGGCTGGAGCTGGGTCTCTACTCCAGAGTTTGGGACACTGGCCATTGGCAATGATTCTGATTTAATACACCAGACTGGTGATGTAGCAATTGAGAAAACATGGTTCACTAAATCAACCAAGAAACTTGATTTACCTCTCCTGGAAGTTCAAATCCCACATCTTGGGGACGAGTCTGGCTGATCCTGGTCCTAGCAGGAAAGCAAAGGAGAGTAGCCCCCGCTCGCCACATAATGTTACAAACATGAAATGTGTGTGCTTACCTTTCTCCCTTTCCCCTTCTCAGCAACATTTTCTACATTTTATAGCCCCTCCCCCCCTTTTTTTAAAGCAAAACTTTTATTTTTTAAACTTTTAAAAAACTTATAATCGGATCATTAAAGCACTGTATTGTACAAAAGTCTATGGAAGACACTAAAAAACTAATCATAATCTCTATAGAGAAAGCATTGATAATATTCTGGTGTGTACATTTCCATTCCTTTCATTATGTTTGTGTGCATGTCTTTGTACAGTATATGTGTATATAACAATATTGTGCTCACAGATTTGTTACCAAATTTTTCATTTAAAAATATACTATCGGGCTTCCCTGGTGGCACAGCTGTTAAGAATCTGCCTGCCAATGCAGGGGACACGGGTTCGAGCCCTGGTCCGGGAAGATCCCACATGCCGCGGAGCAACTAAGCCCACGTGCCACAACTACTGAGCCCGCATGCTGCAACTACTGAAGCCCACGTGCCTAGAGCCTGTGCTCCGCAACAAGAAAAGCCACTGCAATGAGAAGCCCGTGCACTGCAAGGAAGAGTAGCCCCGCTCGCCACAGCTAGAGAAAGCCTGCGTGCAGCAACGAAGACCCAGCACAGCCAAAAATAAAACAAATATATAAAAAAATACATATATACGATCAACACACCCCTTTTCTAATTTTTAAAATTTCCTTTATCCTTAAATATTCCCTCAAGATTGTCTTTGCCTGTCCAGCAATACGTTACCAGGAATCTTGCACAGTCTTTGGTGCAACATTCATGTCTTTCAGGACCATTTATGCCCTTCTCAGATTATAGAAATCACACTATGTGCTGGGCACAGTAGGTGCTTGGTGAACACAGTAGGTGCTCAATGAAGTAAATGGAATTGAACAATTGTCGCCACAGAGAGCTCAGGTGTTAAGTCAGGAATGCATTTGGCAGATGTTCTAAGGCCTCTTTCAGGAGATGAGGTCCCATCTTAGGGCACCTTTTCCAGCAAACAACCTGTCACTCTGCGTTTGGATAACATAGCTGGATATATTTGGTCCACTCTAAGTAATAGAGAACCCTAGGGTCTACTACAGCAGGAGTTTATTCTGCAACCTGAAGCTCTCTGTGTCTTCATTTACTTGTCTACAGTAGTGATGATCCTAACAGCCACCACACGGGGAAATGACGTAACAAACACAAAAGTTCCCAGGGGCCATTGTGAAATGAGTTTTTTTAATAAACCCTCACCTGAGTGGGAATTTTGTCCTTTGTAGACCACACATCAAATCACGGCTTTTTCAAGTTCCTTTTGTTGAGTAAGTACACCTGAATAGACATCCTGCAAGAGCTATTCTTTTTCCAAATTAAAATTTATATCTCGCTTATAAATATTTTTATTTATATTCATGGCATATGCAATCAATGCACCTTTTGGTCTCTTGGAATCTAGTTTGTTTTATAACAGCATCTTCCAGCTGGACTTGATTTGCTTCTGGTGAGAATTCCCTCTAAACACTAGTAGATATAACAGACCAACTACTAGAGCTCTAGACATACGACTAAACATAATTTTAGGTTATTCTGACAGGCAAGGAGATCCTGGAGGCTTCTGTGGTTTATTCATTTATTGGACTATGCATTGATTTGTTCAATAAATACTAAGGGTTTTTTGGTTGGTTGGTTGGTTTTTGGCCAGGCACTGTGAAAAGTGCTGGGATAGAGGCAAAAAAGTGCTGGGATGGAGGCAAAAAGGACTCTGCCGCCAGGAGCTCACATTCCTGTGGAAAAGGCAGACTTGTC
Organism: Delphinus delphis; assembly: GCF_949987515.2. Lineage (NCBI taxonomy): Eukaryota > Metazoa > Chordata > Mammalia > Artiodactyla > Delphinidae > Delphinus > Delphinus delphis. The sequence goes on from NC_082699.1 coordinate 59,146,959, forward strand.
AACAAACAACTCTAATATGATAGGGCTGAGGTAATAATATAACAAGAATTTGTTGAGCTCCTCCCACATGCCAGAAACCGTTTGGGGGCTGAGAACATATTGTGTACACACAGCACTTGCCATCAGGGGCTGAGAACATATTGTGTACACCCAGCACTTGCCATCAGGGGGCTGAGAACATATTGTGTACACACAGCACTTGCCATCAGGGGCTTACATGCTAGTGTCAAGGGGAAAGTTATGACTTGGCGGTTATAGGCACAGAGGTAAAGGCAGCTAACTTTTCATGGGGAATTCATGGAAGGCTTCCTAGAGCAGGTGATATTTGGGCAAAGCTTTCACGATTGAGGAGGGTCTTTCCAAATGATCGCTATGGATGTAGAAGCTAGTGGGGAGGGTATATGGGAGGGAGAAGGCTTACCGATCAGAGGAAACAGCGGCTGCCAGTGCATGTGTGGTTGCGTCTGGGGGAAGTGGGAAGAGATGAAAAGATCAGATCGAAAGGGATTTAGGTGCCTTAATAAGGAGTTTAGACTTCATTCTCTAGATGTAGAGGCTCAATATTCTAAGACTTGTGTTTTAAAATGATCTGTCAATAGCAGTGAGGAAAATGGATTTCTTGGGGGCAGGAGTGGGCAAGAATGTTGTCAGAAAGAAAGGTTAGGAGTCCGATCCAGTTATCTGAAAGGACGTTGATAAGTGCTTGAACTGAAAACAGTGGGATTGAGAATGGAGAAGAAGGGATGGATACAAGAGAAATCTCGGCTATAAAATCTGTAGACCTATAGAATATTTGCTGGAGAATTGGTTCAGAAGTATTAGAAGGGGTGGAATTCAAAGTGACTACTAGGTCTCTGCTTTCAGTGACTTAAGTTGTGGGTACATGATGGTGCCGTGAAGAGACCATAGGAAAGTGCCCTGGATGTCCCTTTGCTCATGTTCAGGTTGTTTGAAGAAGCTATCACTGTCCAGGGTGCAGACAGACAGCTGGTTGACTTGTGCAAGTCCTTTTAGGCTAGGAAGATAGTTTTGACATATATTCAAGTATATATACCTGTATGTATACTGTATGTATATATATGACCTGACATAATACCACACTTGTTTAAGTGACCACGCATGTGTTTACAGATACCACTTTGTTTGGCTTTTTTTAAATGACGTGTTATCGCAGCAGTACTGTGTAAAGTGATGTGTATGGTTTCTGGAGCCAGACCACCTGGGCACAGACCCTGCATCCAGCCCTCACTTGCAGGCTGACCTGGGACCAGAAATAGCACTGTTTCCTCCCCTAGTATCCCTGCCTCTGTAAAATGCTTACAGCACTTAAACCTGCCTCATAGGGGCATTGTGAGGATTCAATGAGTTAGTTCCTGGTAAATCACTTAGAACCTGGCCTGCCTGATGCATAGCGAGTGTTCTATGACTGTTATCTCTTATGATCATGCCAAAAACACCTCCATAAAGCAAGTCCTCTAAGGGTCCCTGATGCTGCTTGAATGGCAGCTGTACCTGTTGCTGACACACAGAGCCCGTGCTCTGTGTCATGGCTGTGCGTGTATTCCTTTCTTCAGTTGTACAACAGACTTATGAGGTCCCGGGTACAGTATCATGATCCAGTGTTACAGATGAAACGGTATTGGCGTATCCCAATGATCTGTACAGTTCTAGGGTGTGATGGCTTAGGAGTGAATATGATTTGAACCTAATACACTTTTAGAGGGTGTCAAATTCAGTACCAGGCAGATCCATCGCCTGACCCTAAACATGGTCCTAAAGGAAATCGCTTGAGGAAATTGGATCCCAAAGATTACAGGTGGGGAATTTTGAAGCGTGTCCATATTTCACTGGAGATCAAAGAAGCCTAACTAAAAGAATTGTGGGCTGACTCACATGACAACTTCTTTTTGAAAGGGCTGTTTTATCTTGAAGATTATGAGTTTGGAGGAACTAAGGTGATTGGCAGTGGAAAGAATCAGAACATGTGAAATTCCTTAAAAATTTATTGACTTAGGGGCTTCCCTGGTGGCGCAGTTGTTGAGAGTCCGCCTGCCGATGCAGGGGACACGGGTTCGTGCTCTGGTCGGGGAAGATCCCACGTGCCGTGGAGCGGCTGGGCCCGTGAGCCATGGCCGCTGAGCCTGCGCGTCCAGAGCCTGTGCTCCGCAACGGGAGAGGCCACAGCAGTGACAGGCCCGCGTACCGCCAAAAAAAATAAAAAAAAATTTATTGACTTAAATAACTTTGTGTTACACATAATTAAAAAAAAAAAGACACAGAGACTAGAGCTGTTGAGCAAGCTGTCCCAAATCCCACAGCGAGTGAGTAGAGGAACCAGGATCCCAACACCCAGGACTGCCTGGCTTTAATGCCCATGGACATAACCTAGGCTGTTGCTAGGGCAACCGGTGACCAGAGCAGCAAGTTGTTTCTAGTAGGACACTGGCTGGAAGGGTCCAATACTCCAACAGCGAGCCACCTTGGTTCTCTAGGAGCCTGGTCCAGAGCCACATAGGAGGGTGCAGTGCGACCTAGCAGGTGTCCTTCCCTCAGTGTGCAGGTGAATGATTCCACTTCTTTCTTTATCTCTTCTCCCAGCCATCCTGTCCACCACCATCGTCTCTTCTCCTCCTCCTTTTCTTTCAGGGATTTAGACCTGCTTGTAGAAATCTCGACACAAAAGATCCAATTTAGGAGGTTGCAAAACATTGTAAGATTATGATCTAGAAAAGATTTCAAATCGCAGTTGCCTCAACTGCTGTTAGTTGAACCATACAAGCCGCTTAGAGGAGAATATGCTTTGAATAGGTGTCGCCTGTATGTTCAGCTTATCCATTTCCACGCCGTCGCCTTCATGTCCTGCTGGAACTTGGTAAATATCAGGCCTCATCTTCCATTGTGCCTTTCAGTTAGCTTCCGGCACATACTGCTGAGGGTTCGGACAAATGTTGCCATCTCTCACGAAGCTTTCTCTGATGCACGAAGATCGCAGTTTGTTCATTACAGGTGTGAAATGTTACTAATCACACTGTCTTTTTGGATTGCAAGCTGGGACACTTGGGGGAACTCAGGAGTAAATTATTGATATAGGTTATTTCCAGGGTGCTGAAGCCTGAGGACTTTGCACCATCCCAGATCACTGTTTATAATCTCAGAGCAGACTCATATTTCTAAGGACCTATTTCAGCCCAGAAGTCTGCTCTGCACAACTTTCCTAAGTTTGTGGAAGTTGAGTTTTCTAAGCTTCGCATCAAACCCCTCATTTTCTCACGGAGACACTCCCACCCTCAGCAGTCTCTCATGTCATTTTCTCCTGGGTAAAGAAATCTGGTTTCCACCCAAGTCATGTGTGCTGCGTTAGCTCCTGGATATTTGAAAATCTGCACGTTAAAAGAAGATAAAGTAGATAAACTGGGTCAATGGGTCAATCTAGCAACGATCCATGTTTATCTGAAAGGATTCACCCTAGAGATTCTTTACATTAAAATCTTTCCTTGAAACTTTGAGATGATTTACAAAACCCGATTTACACAAAACTTTTCAAGAGCTCATATTTTGAGTAAAGCACTATTCATTTGCATTTGAAATCATTGGTTAGCATAGCTTAAATGCAGATCTAAAAAGAAAAGAACCCCCCTCATATTGCATATGGCAACATGGCTCTCTATATTACAAGCAAACAAGAAGTTCACGAAATTTTTGGCTTGAGAGGAAGTGAATTCTTGTGGACTCAGGTATAGTTCCTGTATTTCATTTTTGTACTCATTGACATGTTTGTTGTGTCATCCTGTGAATCTGAAGGTGATCTGGAGGCCTCATGCAAGGACAAGCTGACAGAATCACGAGAGAAATGCGTTGCTTTGCCTTGTTTTCTTTTAAAGCCACCATTTTATTGGGTACTTGTTAAGGGCTGGAAGATGTGCACAGTCCCTCATATACCTCATTTCGTCCTTGCATGAGACTGATGCAGCTAGAATTGATTGTCCTCATCTCGCCCATGAGAAAACTGAGGCTCTGGGAGATGAAAGCATTTGTCCAAGATCACACAGTTTAATTTGTAGTTCTTGATTTAAATACGGGCTTTTGTGGTGTAAAAGGTCATACTCTGAGTCAGTGCACTGGCCACTTCACCTGCGCCTCCAGGCTGAGCCACTAAGTTGTTGAGTAGGGATTCAATGGATACCTATGTGTTACTTACCCAACAGGTATAATGAGGGCAATAGTATCTCTCATGATTGTGGTGAAGGCCAGGAGAGATCCTAGATGAGAAGATACTTTCAGAGCACCTTGATGTTGTGTAAGGAGTGACAATACGAGTGTAATGTCTCCCTCTGAAAGAGTAAGCGTCTCCCTCTGAAAGAGTGAATTTGTTTTATACCACCTTGTATTGTGCTTTTGTGTATGTACTCATACCATATTTTTTGAGAGGTCAGGAATGCATCTCATTTTAATATACTTCATAGAATCTAACAGGTTAATGAGTGCTAAGTAAATACGTATTGAATGAATGAATAATAGGGTTAACATTTTTTGAGCCCTTACTGAACTCAGGCAATGTTCTAAATCTTTTATATATTGTAAACACATTCAGTCCTTACAACCGCCCTATTTGGTAGGTTGTAACATCCTTCCCATTTCACAGATGAGGAATCTAAGGTACCAGGAGGTTAAATGCCTTGCCTAAGAACACACAGTTAGAAGATGGGAGAGGAGGGATAAGAACCTAGCTCCTTCAGCTCCAGAATCTTCTCCCCTAACCATTGTGCCCTGAAGCATCTCTATAAGATCCTGCCTCACCACTTTTCCCACTTCCATTGTACTGTATAGCTCCCCTCCCTACTTTATTTTTATCATAGCATTTCTCAGAGCTGACATACTTTGTACTTGTTTAATTATGTTATTTTGTTTTCCTTTTTGGTTTATCCTCCTACGCTAGAAATGTAAGCTCCAAGAGGGCAGAGAATCCTGTCTTCTTTGTTTACTGCTATATCCCTGGCATTGTTTTTCCTGGCACATCTATGAATTACTGGTAAGCATAGAACAGTGCCTGGCACATATCAGGCAGCGAATAGCTCTTCACTGAATGAGAATGATTGAATCATGGGCATATCTGTAAGTTCATCCGAACTGGTCACCATTCAGGATCCATCCCACTATAATTCTGCTGGTAGTGGTGCTTTTGAATACAACATAGTAGAATGGTAGGTATGTAAATCAAATTTCTCTAGGTTTAAGAATGAATAAGAAGTCAAGAAGTAACGCAGTTGAGGGGAGGAAAGATAGAGGATGGTAGCTGGAAGGGGTATCAGTGGTGGAAGAACATAATCTGTGGGTGGAAAGACTTCTAGACTACGAAGAAGGAAGATGTGAGTGGAGGTGATTGATGGCTCAGCAAAGGGAGATAGGAGCTGGGTTAAGAGTGCTAGTGGAGGGGTCAAACTTGGAGAAAGTGGAAGACTGCCACTCTTTCTGAAACAGGGCAAAAGGAGGTGAAGATTGGTAATTATGCAGAGAGATTGGAAGTACAGAGAAGTTGAGAAAGATCCTATTGCATGTCCCTGATCTTCCCAGGATAATAGGAGGAAGGTATCTACAGATAATACTGAAGAAAATTCTGATTTCAAAAAGTGACGTCAGATAAAATGATGGTTTGCCACTCCTGAAACAGGGAATAGGGGACTGAACTTCATCTCATTTAAGACATTCATTTCATGCAGGCAATCAGTAACAATGACAGGTGATCAAGACTGGGCTGTAATTAAGGTGAAATTGCTCTCTGTGGCACTGCTAGTAAAAGGAGATCTTGTTTGGTAAAAGAACGCTGACTTAGCACTGTTTTCATTGACCTCTTTCATCGGAACGAAGCAGTTGCTTCATGCCTTGATGTTCATACGGGATCAACCAAAGGTTCAAGACAGTTGGAAAAAGGACATCTTCCCTCCCAAAATGATGTAGTCACTGACTTTCTCAGACCAGGAGGGCACTTGTGATTCCCGGTTACTTGTGGCAATCAGATGCTGCGCTTACCAAGATCACCAACTACATTGTTCTAGTCAACATAAGATCTGCTTCCAGTTTATTACTTGAAGTTTGCTTCTGCCCCCTTTATCTTTCCAGTGGTCTCTGAGACACTAATCTTTTATCGTTCTTCTCTTATTGATACTTATTTCTGTTCTCCAGGAAGTCTCATACTCAAGAACACACTCTTTGTATTAGGTGTTGCTGAGTAACGACATTACCCCCAAATTTAGAGGCTTAAAACAGCAAACATTTATTATCTCACAGTTGCTGTGTCAGGAGTTTGAGAGCAGATTAGTTGATGCCTTTGGCTTAGGGCTTCTCACAAAGCTGTGATAGGAGTTCTGGCTGGGGCTGCAGTCTCATCTGAAAGCTCTACTGTGGGAGCATCAACTTCCAAGTTGGCTTCTCCATAGCACAGCTCACAACCTGGTAGCTGGCTTCCCTCAGTGAGCAAGAGAAGGCAAGAAAGATGGAAGTCAGGGTCTTTTTGTAACCTAATCTTAGAAGTGACATCTCATCACTTTGCCATATTATATTCATTAGGAGCAAGTCACTAGGTCCAGCCCACATTCAAGTAAAGAGAGAAACCTGAGTATCAAGAGGTGAGGATCTCTGGGGACCATCCTAGAAGCTGCCTGCCATCCTCACGTTGGTGTCTTCCCCCCCACCAACCAGCTGTTGTAAATCAGCTATAGCTGATTGTTGTAGTCACTCTGCATAGACAGGATGTACTCTCCCAACCTTCACCCCCCAAATTTGGTTCAGATGTTGAAACTGAGGGCACTGCACATGAACCAAGAGGACATGAAATGATTTATTACATAATAAGGCTCTCTGGGGAGATCAGGGCTGGCTCCCATGCTGATCCAAAAAAGGCTTGAAAGAGCAAGGAAAAGAGACTGGTGCAGAGCTTGATGGTGGTTAGGTGGTGGGTCTGGGATGAGGGTCCTTGTGTGTGGGTCAAGGCTTGTGTGATTTGCATTGCCTGCTGACAGCAAAGGAGGCCGTCTGTGGGCTTTCTTATCAGTTTTCCCAGATGTACAGCAGCAGGGGAAAAGGAAGTGGTAGGGCTTAAACTGTCAGCTGTCAACTACCAAAAGTGGAGTCAGACTCTTTATTACACTTGAACTTGAAATTCAGTGGATAATATTGAGTATTAAGATTTTAAAGCCTAATTCTGTGGTAGATCTGATGATTTCGTGTGTGTACTCACCCATGCATGGAAGCACATGCCTAAAAAAGTGAGTCGACTATAAATAAATGTGTCCGTATAGTTACAAAAACTTTTGAATATTTTTTTCCTCGCAGTGGCCACCTTGGGGAATTTTTCCTCCCCCAAATTACAACATTATGATTTAGCTAAAATATATTGGCATTTTGCCAGTTGTCCTCAGCAATTTTATATTTTGATAAAAACAACACGGTGTTGTTCAACTTTTGCCTTTCAGTTTTTTTTGTTTGTTTTTTTTTTGCGGTACACGGGCCTCTCACTGTTGTGACCTCTGCCGTTGCGGAAAACAGGCTCCGGACGCGCAGGCTCAGCGGCCACGGCTCATGGGCCCAGCCACTCCGCGGCACGTGGGATCTTCCAGGACCGGGGCACGAACCTGTGTCCCCTGCATCGGCAGGCGGACTCTCAACCGCTGTGCCACCAGGGAAGCCCTCTCTTCTTTTTTTAAAATCAACTTTATTAAGGTATAATTTACATACAGTAAATTGAATTTAAAGTATACATTTTGATGAATTATGACAAATGTGCATACCTGTGAAACTACAGCCAAAATAAAGACACAGAAAATTACCATCACAACAAAAATTTTCCTTGTGGACCTTTGCAATCCCTCCTTTCTTTTGCCCCCATCCAGATAAGGCAACCACTTAATCTGTTTTGTCACTATAGGTTGTTTACATTTTGGGGAATTTTACAAAAAACTAAATCCTGTAGTATGTTCCGTTTTGTGTGTTCTTTCACTTAACCTAATGATTTTAGATTCATTGATACACGCTGTCACGTGTATTAATAGTTAAAGCCTCTTTATTGTTGAATAGTATTCCGCTGCACAGAAATAACACAATTTGTTGATCCAGTCAGCTGTTGATGGACATTAGGGTTTTGTTCATTAATTAACTTTTTGTGGGCATTTGTGTATAAGTCTATAGATTGACATATACTTTCATTTTTCTTGGGTAAACACCTGGGATTGGAATGACTTGGATATATAGTAGGTAAGTGTCCAACTTTTAAAGAAACTGTCAAACTTTTCCAAAGTAAAGTTGCACTTTTGCATTCACACCATTTGTTGGCTTCTTATCCTCACCAGCAATGGGTGTAGTTCATCTTAATTTTAGCCACCCTAGAAGGTATATGTCGTAGTATCTCATTGTGGTTTTAATTTGTGCTTTCCTAATGACTAATTATGTTGAGCAGTTTTTCATGACATTATTTGTTCTCCAAATCTCTCTTCTCTGGTAGATTGTCTATTTAAATCTTTTGTCTCTTTTTAACTGGGTTGCTTGTTTTACTGTTGAGTTGTGTTTCTTGCATATTCTATTTACAAGTCTATTTCTCTATGTGTGTATATATAAAATGTTTTCTCCTAGTCTATGATTTGACTTCATTTTAACAATTCTTGAAGAGCAAAAGTTTATGATATTAAGTTCAGTTAGCTGATCTTTTTCTTTTATAGTTCATGCTTTTTGTGTTTAAGAAATCTTTGCCAAACCCCAGATCATTAAAATTTTCTCCTTTGTTTTCTTTTTGAAGTTTTATAGTTTTATTGAAGTCTATGATTCATTTCAAGTTAATTTTTGCGTATGGTGCAAGGTACTGTTGAGGTTCATTTTTTTGCATATAGCTAGCCAATTACTCCAGCACTATTTATTGAAAAGCTTATCCTTCCCCATTGAATTGCCCTTGTACCTTTGTCAAAAATCCATTTACACTGTATGTGTTGGTCTATTTCTGGACTCTCTGTTCCATTCTCCTCACTTATTTGTCTATCCTGATCCAACACAACATCGTATTGATTATTGTAGCTTTACAATATCCTTGAAATCAGAAAGAGTAAATCCTTTAACATTCTAATTCATTTGTAAGCTTGTTTCAGCTATACTCAGTTCTTTGCATTTCCATATCCTGTTGGTTTTTTATTGGGATTACATGGAGTTTATAGATCAATCTGGGGGAGAATTGACATCTTAACAGTGAGAAGTCCTCTGATCCAAGAACACAGTGTATTTCTCTATATATTATGTCTTCTTTAAATTCTCTTAGCAATGTTTTATAGTTTTCAGCATGCAGGTATTACACATCTATTGCCAAATACACTGCTAATTTCTCATATTTTTAAATGCTGTTGTCAGATATTTTTAAAAAATTTATTTTCTGATTGTATGTTGCTCACATATAAAAATATAAATAATTTTTGTGTATTGATCTTGTATCCTGCAACTTTATCAAAGCATTTAAAAATATATTTCTTAGGATTTTTTTTTACATGGAGAGTCATCACTTATGAATATAGCTGTAGGGTTTTTTTTTGTTTTTTTTTGTTTTTTTGCAGTTCGCGGGCCTGTCACTGTTGTGGCCTTTCCCGCCGCGGAGCACAGGCTCCGGATGCGCAGGCTCAGCGGCCATGGCTCACGGGCCCAGCCGCTCTGCGGCATGTGGGATCTTCCCGAACCGGGGCACGAACCCGTGTCCCCTGCATCGGCAGGCGGACTCTCAACCACTGAGCCACCAGGGAAGCCCCAGCTGTAGGGTTTTATAAATGCCCTTTATTAGGTTAAGGAAGTTTCCTTCTATTCTTAGTTTGCTGAGAATTTTTATCAGGACTAGCTTGGGGATTTTCTCAAATAAATGCCTTTTCAGCAGCCATTGAAACGATCATATGACATTTTGATTTTAGCCTGTTAAAATGGTGAATGATATTGATTTTCAAATATTAAAACAACCTTGAATTTCTGGGATAAACCCCATTTGGTAATTGTGTGCTGTCTTGTTATATGTTGCTAGATTTAATTTACTAAAATTTTGTTGAGAGTTTTTGCATCTACGATTATGAGAGATATTGGTCTGTAGTTTTTTATTGTTGTTAATGTTTCCTCTGTTATTTTTCTCTTGTCCATTTCATTATTTTCTGCTATTTATTATTTCCTTTCCTGTTTTCACCTTGGGTTTTATTGGCTCTTCAGTTCCTAGTTTCTTAAGGTGAAACTTTAGATCGTTAATTTCAGACCCTTATTCTTCAGTGCTATAAATTTTTTCTATGTACTTATTTAGCTTAATCCCATAAACTTCAATAATTTGTGTTTTCATTTTTACCAGTTCAAAATAATCTCTAGCTTCCCTTTTGATTTCTTCTTTGATCCATGGATTATTAGAAATCCATTATTTAGATCTCAGGATTTTCATCACATTTTCTGTTAATTCCTAATTTGTTTTTAATCCTTTAAAATTTGTTAAATCTTGTTTTGTGGCCCAGAATATGGTCTACCTTGACAAATATTTTATGTACATTGGAGAGAATGTGTATTATGTTGTTGCTTGGAGAGTTCTATAAATATTATTTAGGTCAAGTTAGTTGGTAGTCTTGTTAATCTTTCACATCTTGACCGAATTTTTATCTACCCTTATTTAAAAAAATTTTTTTTAACATCTTTTCCTCTCGGTTTTAATGAAAGGGATGATGAAATCTCCAACTCTAATTGTAGATGTGCCTATTTCTCTTTGAGCTCTGTCACATTTACTTTTTGTATTCTGAAGCTCTGTTATTAGGTGCATAAATATTTAGCATTCTAGATCCTTTTGATGAATAAACCCCTTTATTATTATAAAATAACTGGTAATATTCTTTGCTCTGAAATCCAATTTATTTGATATCAATATAGTCATTCCAGTTTTCTTTTGATTTGTGTTTACATGTTATATCTCTTCTTATCCTATTACTTTTAATATATTTGTGTCTTTATAGTGAATGTAGGTTTCTTATAGGCAGCCAAAAAATTGGCTTGCTGTGTCTCTGATGAAAATTCTGCTGTTACTTTTATATTGATTCCTTTATGTATAGTATGTCTTTATTCTTTGGCTATTTTAAAGATTTTTCTCTTTATCAGTGGTTTTAAACAGTTGACTATGTTGTACCTTAGTGTAGGATTTTTCATGTTTCTTTTATTGCAGCTTGTTGAGGTTCTTTAGCATTTTCATGAAATTTGGAAACTTTTGGACTTTTTTAATTCAAAATTTTAATAATTATACTCTGTTTAAAGTTATTATAATATACTGGTTATATTCCCTGTGCTGTACAATATATTCCCTGTGCTCAAGCTTATTTATTTTATGCATAGTAGTTTGTACCTCTTAATTCCATCCCCAAACCTTGCCCCACCTTTCCCTCTCCCCATTGGTAACCACTAATTTGTTCTCTGTATCTCTGAGTCTGTTTCTGTTTTGTTATATTCACTCGTTTCATTTTTTAGATTCCACATATAAGTGATAACAATGTATTTGTCTTTCTCTGTCTGACTTATTTCACTAAGCATAATACCTTCCAGGTCCATCCATGTTGTTGCAAATGGCAAAATTTCATTCTTTTTTATGGCTGGGTAGTATTCTATTGTATATATAAACCACTCTTCTTTATCCATTCATCTGTTGAAGGACACTTAGTTTGCTTGCATATCTTGGCTGTTGTAAATTATACTGCTATGAGCATTAGCAGTGTGTATGTATCTTTTTAAATGAGTGTTTTTGTTTTCTTTGGATATATACCCAGCAGTGGAATTGCTGGATCATATGGTACTTCTATTTTTTTTTTTAGATTTTTGAGGAAACTCCATACTGTTTTCCACAGTGGCTGTACCAATTTACATTCCCACCAACAGTGTACAAGGGTTCTCTTTTCTCCACATCCTTGCCAACATTCGTTCTTTGTGGTATTTTTGCTTATAGCCATTCTGACAGGCATGAGGTGATATCTCATGGTGGTTTTGATTTGCATTTCTCTGATGATTAGCAATGTTGAGCATCTTTTCATGTGCCTGTTGGCCATCTATGTGTCTTTGTTGGAAAAATGTCTATTCAGGTCTTCTGCTCATTTTTAAAATCAGGTTGTTTGTTTCTTGATATTGAATTGTATGAGCTATTTATATAGTTTGGATATTAACCCCTTATTGGTGATACCATTTACAAATATTTTCTCCCATTCGGTATGCTGTCTTTCCACTTTGTCAATGGTTTCCTTTGCTGTGCAAAAACTTTTAAGTTTACTTATGTCCCACTTGGTTATTTTTAATTTTGTTTCCTTTGCCTTAGGAGACAGATTAAAAAAATATTGCTATGATTTATGTCAAAGAGTATTCTGCCTATTTTTTCTTCTAGGAGTTTTATGGTTTCAGGGCTTCCATTTAGGTCTGTAATCCATTTTGAGTTTATTTTTATGTATGTGTAAGAGAATGTTCTAATTTCATCTTTTACACATAGCTTTCCACTTTTCCTAGCACCACTTATTGAAGAGACTGTCTCTTCTCCAATGTATATTATTGCCTCCTTTGTTTTTTTCATATTTTTTAATTTTTTCATTTTATATTCGTGTATAGTTTATATACAATGTTGTATTAGTTTCGGATGTACAGCCAAGTGATTCAGTTATACATATACATATGTTATTCTTTTTCAGATTCTTTTCCCATATAGGTTATTACAGAGTATTGAGTAGAGTTCCCTGTGCTATACAGTATGTCCTTGTTGATTATCTATTTTATATATAGTAGTGTGTATATGTTATTCCCAACCTCCTAATTTATCCCTCACCCTCCCCACTTCTTGCCACCTTTGTCATAGGTTAATTGACCATAAGTGTGTGGATTTATTTCTGGGCTCTCTATTCTGTTCCATTGATCTATGTGTCTGTTCTTATGCCAGTACCATACTGTTTTGATTACTATGGCTTTGTAGTATAGCCTGAAGTCAGGGAGCATGACACTTCCAGCTCTGTTCTTCTTTCTCAAGATTGCTTTGACAATTTGGGAAATTTTTAGTCATTCTCAAATATTTTTCCTCCTCCTCTTTTTAATGGACTCCATTAGTATATTAGACTGCCTGAATTTTCCCCTCATTGATTCTCTGTTCAATTTTTTTCAGTCATTTTTCTATGTTTCATTTTGTATAGTTTTTATTACTATTTCTTCAAAGTCACTAATCCTTTTTTCTACAGTGTCTATTCTGTTAATTCCACCTAGTAAATTTTTAAATTACAGTAATTGTATTTTTCACTTCTAGAAGTTCCATTTTGATTTTCTAAAAAAAATTAAATGTCTTTATGTAACACGTTGAATTTACCTTCTTTACCTATTGAATATAGTTATAATAGCTGTTTTAACATCTTTGTCCACTAGCTCTGTAGTCTTTGTCATTTATGGCTCTTTATCTATTGCGTTTTTCTCCTTCTAGTCATGTCCGAAATTTTTTAATTGGCTCCTGGACACTTTGAATTTTACATTGTTGGATATTTTTGTATCCCTGTATTCTTGAGATTTTTAAATAAGATGCAGTTATATTCTTTGGAAACAGTTTGCTCCTTTCAAGTCTTGTTTTTAAACTTTATTATGTATGTACAGAAAAGTCTTCATTCTCAGGCTAACTTTTTCCCATTGCTGAGGCAGTAATTTTATGAAGACCCTATGCAGTCCCCTTGATTACAAGGTTTACCACCATGGATAATGGAACACAAACTTCTCATCTTTGTGTGATCCCTGGGTATTAACACCTTGTTCTCTTTGTGTAGTTCTTTCCATAATCTCAGGTAGTTTGTTCACATGCATTCATTGAATAGTATTTACCTGAATATTCAACTCTCCAGAATGTCGAAGTTCTTTTTTTGTGTGTAGTTCTCTTCTCATAGGTGGCCTTTGAATTCTAGTCACCTTGACCTTTTTGGACAACCAGCGCCATCTTTTCAACTCAGGGAGACTGTAAAGCTTCACTTGGGTTTCCCCTCTCTGAACTGCAGCAAAGAATCTCTCTCCAAGCCTAGGCATTCAGGGGACTTATCTCACTTGTTTCCATTCTCTCAGGGACCACTGTCCTGAGCAGCCTGATGGTCAATGTCTGAAAATTTCTGTACCGTAACTGTTGTCTGTTTTTTAAATTTCATGTAGGAGGATAAATCCAGTACTTATGTTCCTTATCGGCTAGAAGGGGATACCTCTCAATGAGTTTTTAATTTGTTTTTCTCTTATTATGTGTGAGAGTGAAAATCTTGTATTTTATTTGTATTTCTTTTGCCTTTCTGTATGTTCTTGTTCTTTGACTTTTTTCCCATTGAGGAGTTGGTATTTTTCCTTCTTCATTTCTAGGAGTTCTTTAGATATGGTGATTAGCCCCCTCTTTTTTGTAAACCTATTTCAGTATCTTATTTGTGCTTTCACTTTGTTTATGGTGTTTTTTTATTCCATAAATGTGGTTTTCATTTTTATGTAGTAAAATTTATTAATGTTTTCTTTATTACACTTGGATTTTGAGTCATATTAGAAAGGCCTTCTTGTGGCATATTTTTAATATCTTCAGAGTTGAAATTCTTTGCCTGCTGAGGATGGTTTTATGTTTGCCAGTAGCCTAAAATTACTTGGAATAAAATCTGGTGAATAAAGTAGGACACGAAATTGAGTAGTGACAATTTTGATTAAATCATAAATTTTTTGTGTAGTTAAGGGGTTGGTTTTCATACCAAATGCATACATTTTTCTGAAGTTGATTCCAAAGTGAAATTATAGAAATATGTGACTGGATAATATTTTTAAATAATAAATTTCCCTTCTACTGTAGTTCCTTCTTTCCCTTTCCCCATTTAAGAAGGGAGTCTGGGGACTTCCCTGGCAATCCAGGAGTTAAGTGTCCATGCTTTCACTGCAGGGAGCACGGGTTCGATCCCTGGTCAGAGAACTAAGATCCTGCATGCTGCACAGTGCAGCAGGGGGGAAAAAAAAAAAGGGAATCTGTTCTAAACTTCCTGGCCTTGGAGGAAATATGTGATGAGTAACCATGGGGAAGTTGAAGGCTCTAGAGAGAAATAGCTATATGGTACCTTTAGGAAGAAAGGACTTAGGCAGACATAGGGGAGAGGTTCTATGGTCAAGCAACAGAGAACCACTGAACCCGAAGAAGCCATCAGAGAGGAACAATGGACGTTACTTGGGTAGCTTGTGTGGACAGATGATCAACACAGAGAGCACCCCCACTCCAGATGATGAAAGACTGAGGAAGAACCTGGAATCATGACAAATTCCCCAAATGGTTGGGTAGAAACACCAAGAATAACTGACATGAGATGTCTTACCAACCGGTTGTGTGGAGTCTTGAATTTGAAATTTAGTTTATAGAAAATAAATATGGCTTATACATTTATTTTTAAATTTTTTTTAATTTATTTTTTTAAATTGAAGTATAGTTGATTTACAGTGTTGTGTCATTTTCAGCTTATACATTCAAATGAGATCTACTTTTTAAACAAATATTCTGAGCTATGGTTAACATAAATTTGTAGCTTTCCCAAGTGAGGTATTTGAAGAGATGCATTCATTTGCTTGTCTGCTAAGAGGGGGAGGAGGGTGGGTCAACTGAATTTGTTTCTATCACCTTATCACAAGGGTTTTTAACTTGAAGTCCTTAGATCCCTTAGGGATCCCTCATATCCCTAGGAACTTGGAAGGCAAAAAAGATTACATCTTTACTAACTTCTAATTGAGATATAGAATTTTCTTCTATTATAAACGTAGGCAACAAACCCATAGGAGTGTTAGCAATGTAATTTCATCAAAAATAGACCGCCCACACACACACATTATCATAGCATGATACGGTTACTGTATCTCGGTATACTGTTTGCTACTCATTACTACTCAACAATACTTCAAAATTATGGTAGTTTTAAGACTTATTGCTAGATTTTCTTATTTAATAAGGAAGCACTATAATTACTATATCACAAATATTTTTAATATTTTGATAATTTATATTTTAACATAATTCATTTTCTTTGTAATCTCATATATTTTATCTTGAGCATTTACAAACATTATCCTGACAAATTGTCCATAGGCTTCAACAGATAGTTAAATGTGTTCTTGGCATAAAACAAGTTAGGAGCCCCTGTTTGGTTCAATTCCTGGCTCGAGTCACCTCAAGAAGGGACAAGATAGTAAGAAGGCAGTTACAAGCTTTTCTTTTCCACCTCCTAAGATTTGAGGATGTAACTTAACTCTAAGAGGAACTGACCTTCTACAGTCATTTCAGGCTCAATAAACCACAGGAGCCAGCAGTTTATCTGTCTGACTTGACAGCTTCCACCAGGAGCAGTGCTTACTAGGTTTGAGGGCCTGAAACTTCTCTGCAAGGCTTGGCTGATGATAGATTTGCTTCTCTTCTTAACTTATGAGCTGGTGCCAAGATGACTTTCCATATCAGTGAAATAGCTGTAAAGCTGACCTTCTGGGCTTGGGGGCTCTTCTCAATTTCATCAGCACCAATTCCATCCTGTCTTTGAATCCATTACATTCAGAGCACTGGGCCTATATCCTCTCATTCACCTCTGCGTCTGCCTCTGCCCTCCCAATACTCCTTCTTCTCTGTCCACATCCCCTCCAGCTGTGGCAGGTGATGGTGCCAGGAGGCTGGAGGATTCCAGCATCCAAGACTTGCAGGCCCCTGCTGAGACCAGCTATCAGCTTTCACCATTTGACAAGAAGAGAATGGAAACAAAATCAGGCCGAAAGCAAAGGCCGTGCTGAGTTGAAGTCTCTGATCTTATCGTTTTTTAAACACAAAAGTCTCTGACCCAGAACTCCCTTTTCTGAAGATCAACCTGAAAACAAAACTTTTCAGTCTCTGCTACCTAAGAACATTTTACCACATGCAACACCATCTTCTGTTTTAACTGTAGTAATGAGAACTAACATTTCACAGTGTATGAAGTGCTTTCTTAATTAGTATTTCATTTATCCTCAGGGCAATTGTGTCCATCAAGTTTTCTTGCTCCCATTTGACAGATGAGATATCTGAGCCCTGAAAGCTTTAAGTTAGATGGTATGTGAATTATCTAGATTGCCACAGTCCCCACCATTCCCTATTGAGCCCAAGCATTGAGACTGAATATCTGTTGTCATTTATTATTCTCTTCGTTCTATTTTTCTTATAGTGGAATTAAGAGGAAAGGAAAACATTTCTTAAACTCACTTATATCTCAAAAGTGGGAAAGTAAAATCTAGACCTCGAGAACTTTATTTTCAGCCTGATTTGCCTGGGTCCTGTAGGAATTTGAGATTCCTTATGGAGACAGTTGTTCCCCAATCTGGATGCCCACTGTAAACATCTTGGAAAATTTGAAAAAATACATGACTCTGCACTATACCACAGACCCATTGAGTCTGAATCTTCAGGCATGGGACCCAAGATTCTGCAATTTAAAAATTTCCCTAGATTATTTTGATTAGGAAGCCACTGATTTAACTCTCATGGCTCCTTATTTGTGAAGCCCTCTTATGGAAAGCAGACTCCACTTTCCCCTAAGGCTCCTTCAACAACCCAACACTACGAAACCCAGGTAAGCTGGAAACTGACTGACAGCCCAGGGCAGTCAGGTGAAAATGGTCCATTTGGAGTTTGTAATAAGTAGAATATCATTTGATTCACTGGTTTGGCCCTATTCAGTCACCAACAAAAGGGGCATCAGGAGACCATATCACTGCTGATTCCCATTAACCCATGGCGAATTCACAGAACCATATCCTGTTCACACTGAAAGAGACCTAGAAATCATTTAGAAAATTTGAGAAGTCACTTTCTCTCCTTGTTTCTAGCTTCTCCATCCAAAAAGCCAAAATGCAGGAAGAGATAGAGACAAAACAGGGTTTGAACATGGATTTCCTGATAATTTTTTTTTGAATTTTTGAATTTAATTTTATTTATTTTTTTATACAGCAAGTTCTTATTAGTCATCAATTTTATACACATCAGTGTATACATGTCAATCCCAATCGCCCAGTTCATCACACCACCATCCCCACCCCGCTACGGCTTTCCCCCTTGGTGTCCATACGTTTGTTCCCTACATCTCTGTCTCAATTTCTGCCCTGCAAACCTGTTCATCTGTACCATATTTTTAGGTTCCACATATATGTGTTAATATACGATATGTGTTTTTGGCTTTCTGACTTACTCCATTCTGTATGACAGTCTCTAAATCCATTCACGTCTCAACAAATGACCCACTTTCGTTCCTTTTTATGGCTGAGTAATATTCCATTGTATATATGTACCACACCTTCTTTATCCATTTGTCTTCAATGAGCATTTAGGTTGCTTCCATGACTTGGCTGTTGTAAATAGTGCTGCAGTGAACATTGGGGTGCATGTGTCTTTTTGAATTATGGTTTTCTTTGGGTATATGCCCAGTAGTGGGATTGCTGGGTCATATGGTAATTCTATTTTTAGTTTTTTAAGGAATCTCCATACTGTTCTCCATAGTGGCTGTATCAATTTACATTCCCACCAACAGTGCAAGAAGGTTCCCTTTTCTCCACACCCTCTCCAGCATATGTTGTTTGTAGATTTTCTGATGATGCCCATTCTACCTGGTGTGAGGTGATACCTCATTGTAGTTTTGATTTGCATTTCTCTAATGATTAGTGATGTTGTGCAGCTTTTCATGTGCTTCTTGGCCATCTGTATGTCTTCTTTGGAGAAATGTCATTTAGGTCTTCTGCCCATTTTTGGATTGGATTGTTTGTTTTTTTAATATTAAGCTGCATGAGCTGTTTGTATATTTTGGAGATTAATCCTTTGTCCATTGATTCGTTTGCAAATATTTTCTCCCATTCTGAAGGTTGTCTTTTCATCTTGTTTATGGTTTCCTTTGCTGTGCAAAAGCTTTGAAGTTTAATTAGGTCCCATTTGTTTATTTTTGTTTTATTTCCATTACTCTAGGAGGTGGATCAAAAAAGATCTTGCTGTGATTTATGTCAAAGAGTGTTCTGCCTATGTTTTCCTCTAAGAGTTTTATAGTGTCTGGTGTTACATTTAGGTCTTTAATCCATTTTGAGTTTATTTTTGTATATGGTGTTAGGGAGTCTTCTAATTTCATTCTTTTACATGTAGCTGTCCAGTTTTCCCAACACCACATATTGAAGAGACTGTCTTTTCTCCGTTGTATATCCTTGCCTCCTTTGTCATAGATTAGTTGACCATAGGTGCGTGGGTTTATCTCTGGGCTTACTATTCTGCTCCATTGAACTATGTTTCTGTTTTTGTGCCAGTACCATATTGTCTTGACTACTGTAGCTTTGTAGTATAGTCTGAAGGCAGGGAGTCTGATTCCTCCAACTCCGTTTTTTTCCTTCAAGACTGCTTTGGCTATTCGGGGTCTTTTGGGTCTCCATACAAATTTTAAGATTTTTTTTGTTCTAGTTCTGTAAAAAATGCCGTTGGTAATTTGATAGGGATTGCATTGAATCTGTAGATTGCTTTGGGTAGTAGAGTCATTTGCACAATGTTGATTCTTCCAATCCAAGAACATGGTATATCTGTCCATCTGTTGGTATCATCTTTAATTTCTTTCATCAGTGTCTTATAGTTTTCTGCATACAGGTCTTTTGTCTCCCTAGGTAGCTTTATTCCTAGGTATTTTATTCTTTTTGTTGCAATAGTAAATGAGAGTGTTTCCTTAATTTCTCTTTCAGAGTTTTCATCATTAGTGTATAGGAATGCCAGAGATTTCTGTGCATTAATTTTGTATCCTGCAACTTTACCAAATTCATTGATTAGCTGTAGTAGTTTTCAGGTGGCATCTTTAGGATTCTCTATGTATAGTATCATGTCATCTGCAAACAGTGACAGTTTTACTTCTTCTTTTCCAATTTGTATTCCTTTTATTACTTTTTCTTCTCTGATTGCCGTGGATAGGACTTCCAAAACTATGTTGAATAATAGTGGTGAGAGTGGACCTCCTTGTCTTGTTCCTGAGCTTAGAGGAAATGCTTTCAGTTTTTCACCATTGAGAATGATGTTTGCTGTGGGTTTGTCATATATGGGCTTTATTATGTTGAGGTAGATTCCCTCTATGCCTACCTTCTGGAGAGTTTTTATCATAAATTGGTGTTGAATTTATCAAAAGCTTTTTCTGCATCTATTGAGATGATCATATGGTTTTTCTTCTTCAGTTTGTTAAGATGGTGTATCACATTGATTGATTTGTGTATATTGAAGAATCCTTGCATCCCTGGGATAAATCCCACCTGATCATGGTGTATGATCCTTTTAATGTGTTGTTGGATTCTGTTTACTAGTATTTGGTTGAGGATTTTTGCATCTAGATTCATCAGTGATATTGGTCTGTAATTTTCTTTTTTTGTAGTGTCTTTGTCTGGTTTTGGTATCAGGGTGATGCTGGCCTCGTAGAATGAGTTTGGGAGTGTTCCTTCCTCTGCAGTTTTTTGGAAGAGTTTGAGAAGGATGGGTGTTAGCACTTCTCTACATGTTTGGTAGAATTCACCTGTGAAGCCATCTGGTCCTGGGCTTTTGTTTGTTGGAAGATTTTTAATCACAGTTTCAATTTCATTACTGTGATTGGTCAGTTCATATTTCTTCCTGGTTCAGTCTTGGAAGGTTATACCTTTCTAAGAATTTGTCCATTTTTTCCAGGTTGTCCATTTTATTGGCATAGAGCTGTTTGTAGTTGTCTCTTAGCATGCTTTGTATTTCTGCGGTGTCTGTTGTAACTTCTCCTTTTTCATTTCTAATTTTATTGATTTGAGTCCTCTCCCTCTTTTTCTTGATGAGTCTGGCTAATGGTTTATCAATTTTGTTTATCTTCTCAGAGAACCAGCTTTTAGTTTTATTGATCTTTGCTATTGTGTTCTTTGTTTCTATTTCATTTATTTCTGCTCTGATCTTTATGATTTCTTTCCTTCTGCTAACTTTGGGTTTTGTTTGTTCTTCTTTCTCTAGTTCCTTTAAGTGTGAGGTTAGATTGTTTATTTGAGATTTTTCTTGTTTCTTGAGGTAGGCTTATATAGCTATAAACTTCCCTCTTAGAACTGCTTTTCCTGCATCCCATAGGTTTTGGATCGTCATGTTTTCATTGTCATTTGTCTCTAGGTATTTCTTGATTTCTTCTTTGACTTCTTCAGTGATCCCCTGGTTATTTAGTAACGTATTGTTTAGCCTCTGTGTGTTTGTGTTTTTTACATTTTTCCTCTGTAATTCATTTCTAATCTCATAGCGTTGTGGTCAGAAAAGATGCTTGAAATGATTTCCATTTTCTTATATTTACTGAGGCTTGATTTGTGACCCAAGATGTGGTCTATCCTGGAGAATGTTCTGTGCACACTTGAGACAAAGTGTAATCTGCTGTTTTTGGATGGAATGTCCTATAAATATCAATTAAATTTATCTGGTCTATTGTGTCATTTAAAGCTTCTGTTTCCTTATTTATTTTCATTTTGAATGATCTGTCCATTGGTGTAAGTGAGGTGTTAAAGTCCCCCACAATTATTGTGTTACTGTCGATTTCCTCTTTTATAGCTGTTAGCAGTTGTCTTATGTATTGAGGTGCTCCTTATTGGGTGCATATGTATTTATAATTGTTATATCTTCTTCTTGGATTGATCCTTTGATCATTATGTAGTGTCCTTCCTTGTCTCTGTAACATTCTTTATTTTAAAGTCTATTTTATCTGATATGAGTATTGCTACTCCAGCTTTCTTTTTGTTTCCATTTGCATGGAATATCTTTTTCCATCCCCTCACTTTCAGTCTGTACGTGTCCCTAGGTCTGAAGTGGGTCTCTTGTTGACAGCATATATATGGGTCTTGTTTTTGTATCCATTCAGCAAGCCTGTGTCTTTTGGTTGGAGCCTTTAATCCATTCACGTTTAAGGTAATTATCGATATGTATGTTCCTATGACCATTTTCTTAATTGTTTTTTGTTTCTTTTTGTAGGTCCTTTTTTTCTCTTGTGTTTCCCACTTAAAGAAGTTCCTTTAGCATTTGTTGTAGAGCTGGTTTGGTGGTGCTGAATTCTCTTAGCCTTTGCTTGTCTTTTTGATTTCTCCATCTAATCTGAATGAGATCCTTGCCGGGTAGAGTAATCTTGGTTGTAGGTTCTTCCGTTTCATTACTTTAAGTATATCATTCCACTCCCTTCTGGCTTGTAGAGTTTCTGCTGAGAAATCAGCTGCTAACCTTATGGGAGTTCCCTTGTATGTTATCTGTCGTTTTCCCTTTGCTTGTTTCAATAATTTTTCTTTGTCTTTAATTTTTGCCAATTTGCTTACTATGCGTCTCGATGTGTTTCTCCTTGGGTTTATCCTGTATGGAACTCTGTGCACTTTGTGAACTTGGGTGGCTATTTCCATTCCCGTGGTAGGGAAGTTTTCAACTATAATCTCTTCAAATATTTTCTTGGGTCCTTTCTCTCTCTCTCTTCTCTTTCTGGGGCCCCTATAATGTGAATGTTGTTGTGTTTAATGTTGTCCCAGAGGTCTCTTAGGCTGTCTTCATTTCTTTTCATTCTTTTTTATTCTGTTCCACAGCAGTGAATTCCACCATTCTGTCTTCCAGGTCATTTATCCGTTCTTCTGCCTTAGTTATTCTGCTATTGATTCCTTCTAGTGTAGTTTTTATTTCAGTTATTGTATTATTCATCTCTGTTTGTTTGTTGTTTCATTCTTCTAGGTCTTTGTTAAACATTTCTTGCATCTTCTCGATCTTTGCCTCCATTCTTTTTCCGAGGTTCTGGATCCTCTTCACTATCATTATTCTGAATTCATTTTCTGGAAGGTTGCCTATCTCCACTTCATTCAGTTGTTTTTCTGGGGTTTTATCTTGTTCCTTCATCCGGTACATAGCCCTCTGCCTTTTCATCTTGTCTGTCTTTCTGTTAATGTGGTTTTTGTTCCACAGGCTGCAGGATTGTAGTTTGAGAATTTTTTTTAAACAAGATCATGATGGCCTACGTTGGATTAATATTTCTCTTTTGTCCTGAGGTAAACATGGAACATTGGGAGTTTCTTGTAATTTATTTGCTACCACTTTTCTTATATCAAGGATGAATCAGTTATAATGTTGGATACCCTGTTGTCTGGTCCAGCTATTTAAGGGAATCAGGGATATGTTTTCTTTCCTTCCTTTTTGGATAATAATATTGGTAGCAATAGTAGATACTCTTTATTGAGCAATAATTCTGAGTCACACAGTCTCCTATTCATTTTCTGTATATTACCTTATTTAATCTTTACAAAAAACCCCAGCAGCAGGTGTTTACTTCCATGTTTTAGATATGAGGAATTGGAGCTCTGCTATTCATTCAACCTCTATTTATTGAGCAGCGATCACGTGCTGGGTCAGAGAGCACATAAGCAGCAGAGCTAGTATTTAAATCCGACTTTCTGATTCTCAAACCCATGCATTTCGCCAGCTCTGAGAAACTTTTCTGTTTTTCTTTTTTTTGTTTGTTTGTTTTTTGTTTTGTTTTGTTTGTTTTTGCGGTACGCAGACCTCTCACTGTTGTGGCCTCTCCCATTGCGGAACACAGGCTCCAGACGCGCAGGCTCAGCGGCCATGGCTCACGGGCCCAGCCGCTCCGTGGCATGTGGGATCTTTCCGGACCAGGGCACGAACCCGTGTCCCCTGCATCGGCAGGCGGACTCTCAACCACTGCGCCACCAGGGAAGCCCACTTTTCTGTTTTTCTAGGACTTTCTTCCATTTCTCCCTTGGGCCCCAAGTTGATACTGATTCCAGTGTTGGTTCCCATAATACTTCTTTTCTTAATATTTCCTTGAATAAAGACCTTGTCCAGGTCAGGTCTCCTGAGGTTAGAGCCAGTGTGTGGGGTGCAGTTAATGTGAGGAGAGTATGACTGGAGGGACTTAGCTCCAGATGCTGGGGGCACCTGCCGGGAACTGCCACACGGAGGCTGCTGGGCTGGGGCAGGTGTGCTGGACACGTCTCCATGATGTTAGAGTTCACCTCCTGTGGACAGATCAGGTGAGACCCTTGTGCCATAATCCAGAGGGTCACTGGTCATGAAACACTCCCATATACCTTGGAAATAAACTACACCTAGTAAACAAAGGTAGGAGGTATCTTACAATGAATAATTATGACTCATTTCATTTTGGAGTTAATTTCCAAAGCAATTTTGTATATATGGTTTTTATTTCATGCTCAGGTATGTGTACTATAGCTAGCATAAGCAGAGATTCTGTACTTCCAGTGGGTCAGGGATTGTTAATAGCTGCTGTATGCTCTGCTCCCCTTAGCCTCTCAAGAACCACTTCCTCTCTACTAAAACATTGTAAAAAAAAAAAAAAAAGAAAGAAAGAAAAATCACTTAATAGGGACTTCCCTGGCAGTCCAGTGGTTAAGACTCCACACTTCCACTGCAGGGGTGTGGGTTCAATCCCTGGTTGGGGAACTAAGATCCCACATGCCACATGGTGCAGCCAAAAAATTTAAAAAGAGAGGAATGATGGGAGAAAAAAAAAATAATATTTTAAAAGATTACTTAATAGTATTCATAGTAAAAATAAGTTTGCTAGAGTACTGACATTATGTGAGGATCGTTGTGGAAGTGGCATGGTGTGGGACCAAGGTTGTGGTGGCAAAAGTAAAAAAGTTGGTCTGGACCTGGTTGGTGGATGAGCGTGAGGGTACTGAGATCATGGGAAACATCGTCAAATGTAAAAGTTGGGGAGAAAATAATTGAGGGTGGGGTTAGAAAACAAGATAATTTGAAAAGGAATTTAGTTATATGCCAAAGGGAATGGAGAGTTGGAACGTAATTGCCCTAGATTATACTTTACAATGTGATCCTGTAGGCAAGCTGCATATAATACAGTTTCTGTGTGAGGATAAGCCTGTATCATCTTCATGGATTTTTGATAGAATACCAACCTTTAAAAGTAACAGAGCTGTGCTTCTAACAAGAAGTAATTCTCCTCATAATCCACTTTTCATTTTAATGTGCTGTACGGTGGCTTGCTCATCACTCTTTTTTCTCTCTCATGACGACCCTAAGTCTATTTTTCCAAAAGACAACCACTGACAACCCCAAAGCCACTGTTCTGAGTTCTGACTCCTATGAGTGTTTCAGGTAATACTGTTCTTAGCACCCATGTCATCTTTCTTATCCTTCCATTTGCTTTCTTGGCTGCCAAACGGCTCCCATTTGTCTGTCTCCTCTTTCTTCTGTCCAGCCATTCTGAGTGGTCATTTTTCATCCTGTTTCCTTATTCCAGTGATCCATTCATTTTCTTTAGGCTCCCTTTCCTTCCTCCTCCACACCCCGTTCCTGACAGCACTTTCGCTAGTGACGTTTTGAAGCGTTTCAAGAGTTGGCAGCTGAAGATGGTGATGGAGCTGGAATGAGAAGATGAGTTTATTGAACAGCAATCCCAGGGTTTCACATTAGAGTTCTTGGCAGTCAGTGATGGAAAATCAACTCAGCTTAAGGAAAAGGGAATTTATTGGTTCACATATCAGAAGAGGAAAAGCAGGGTGGGAGGAATTACCGTAGGAACATGGACTTCACAAACTAGAATCAGAATTTAGTGAATTCAGTGCCACTAGGTCACTGCCTCCCTTTTCTCCACTTTTTTTTTGTTTTTTGATGTTTCTTTCTGCAGGTAGATTTCCCCTATGTGCTGGGAAATATGGCTACTGACTTTTAGCTCCAGGTTCATATCTTCCAGCAGACAAAGGGCTTCCTTTCTTTCCTGCCCACCCCCTCCAACCCCAGATCCATATAGCATTCCCAGGGAGGGCATCTGAGTGATTCTGATTAGTCATGTGTCATGAGGGCATGGGGTGGAAGGGACTAGGATATGGCACTCACAACCCCACCAGAACCATCAACAGGCAGAAGAGTGGCTCTTGAAAGGATGCTAGGATGATAAAAACAGTGTATAAGCACTGCAGAATAAAAACAAAAAAATTTTTTTTCCTGCATAATTACACAAGGACGAAATCTCTTCCTCTGTAGTTACCCTTACAATTAAAAAATTAACTTTGAAGAGAAGAATTATACTATTATAGTACAGGGGTTCCCAACTACAAGTTTGTTCATTTGTTTTTTTTTCCCTAAAACAATACCATATTAGATTTTAAAGAAAAAAGTCTGATATAATCTCCCTCTCTCAATCCACACTGGTTGAGTAGTCCTCTCCCACACTGACTCTGGGCTTGGCGGTTTGACTTGTTTTGGCCGGTGGGACAATAATACACATGATACAAAACAGAAGCTTGAAACGTGGGCATTGGGGCATGCCCTCACCTGCTGCTCTTGAGAACCCTGTTAAGCCTGGGTTAGCCAGCTGGACTATGAATAGCACACGGCCTAGATATATCCATCATTCCTACCAACAGACAACCAAATACTAGACATGGACCACCAGCTCACTGCAAAAACATGAGTGAGCAAAGATGACACCACATGGAGTAGCAGTGAGCCATCCTAACTGAATCAAGCCCAAATTTCTGAGGAAGGTGAGGGAGCGAACCACATGGACATCTAAGGGAAGATCATTCCAGACAAAGGAAGTTACCAGTATAATAATCCTGAAGTATGATGGGCCTAGCTTGTTCCAGGCATAGCAAGGAAGCCAGTGACTGAGTGCAATGAGCAAGGGGAAAGGAAGTAGGAAATGTGATCAAAGAGGTAGTGGAGGAGAGTGAATTTGCCCCGGGGCCAATGCCATTGTAATGACTGGTGTTTACTCTGAGTGAGATGGGAAGCCTTTGGAAGGTAGTGAACAGAGGAGTCATGTGATCTGACAAAGGTTTTAACATGATCCCTCTGGCTTCTGCGTTGGGGAGAGTTTGAAGGAGGGAGTTGGCTAACGTGAAAGGGAAACCAGTTGAGAGGCAGTGATCCAGGGAAAGAGATGATGGTAACTTGGATGGTAGCAATCAAGGTAGTAAAAAGTGGTTGAATTCTGGCTATATTTTGAAGACAAAGCAGCAGGATTTGTTGGAGGGTAAGAAGTAGGGTGTGTGAGAGAAATTGAGTCAAGGAGGACTCCAAGGTTGTGGGTTTGAGGAAATGGTAGTTCCATTGACTACGATGGTGAAGTTACAGGAGGAGCTCGTTTGTAGGTGAAGATCAGAAACTCAGCTCTGGACGTGTTAAATTTGAGATGTTCAGTACGTATCCCAGGGGACAGATCAAGAGGGCAGCCCGAGTTCAGGATTGAAGTCAGCTGGAGGTATAGAGTTGAGTTATCAGCACGTGGATGCTATTTAAAGCAATGCGACTGGAAGAAATTACCAAGGGAATGTGCACGTAGGAAAAAACCTTTCAAGGACTGAGCCTTGGGGCATTCCAGTGTTAAGGACAGGGAGATGGGGACTCAACAAAGAAATCTGAGAACCAGCTTGTAGTGAGGTGGGAAAGACAAACAGCTGAGAGAGCAAATATCCCAGAAGCCAGGTCAGAATGTATTTCAAGGATGAACCCAGAGATCAAATGAGAGAATGCACTAATTAGGACAACAAAATCATTATCATGTGATGATCATGTTTCTGCGAACAAAATGACAAACTGGATTTCTGGTTTAAGTCTTCTGTGAGTTGGATACTCCAAGTTGGACTCTGAGCAATGATTCTGCTTTGGGTCTGCTGACCAGATCGGGTAAGACTGAGGGTCAGGCCTTGGACTGTAGTAAATTCATGTGACCTTGTGAGGTGATTTGGCAATCCCTCTGCTTGTATCTGCTTTTAGTGACTTTTTAGCTTTGTCACGTGCAGGGTCTGCTTGGGAATTCCGTCCTCACATCTGCCTCTCACCAGCCTGCCCTGTCAGAGCTACTCTATCAGCTGTCTTTAAGAGATGTCCCATATGGGCTGGGTTTTTCATGCATGGGTTTTTGGAGTCATTGCCACACACATGGTGAATGGTGAAATAGAAACTATGGCCCTTATCTCAGTCAGATTGGAATTTGTGCAGGAGAAAGACTTGCCTGGAAACCAGAAAGTTTTGGTTCCAATTCTAACTCAATCACTTAATTAGATCTATTATTTAAGGTAAGTTACTAAACTTCTTAGGGCCTCAGTGTACTATCAGGATAGGTTAGATTATGGAGCTGTTAATAAATTAACTTTGAAGTCTCAGTGGCTTAACACAACAAAGGCTTATCCCTTGCTCCTGGTATACGTTTATCCCAAGCTTATGAACAGGCTCTGCTCCCCTCAGTTGCTCAGGGACCAGCCTGTTGGAGCTGATGGAGATTCTACCAGCTAGGAGCTTCTGTGGCACTCCCACCCTCCTTAATCCCTGAGCTTGGGGGAAGAGAGGAAAGGGGAGGAAAGTTCATACGGGCTTTTCACTGCCTCAGTTCTGAAGAACTGTGCTTTGTTTCTGCTTAGAGCCCGTTGGTCACAGCTAGTTACATGACCTCACCTAACTACCATCAGAGCCGTGAAATGTAGAGAAACAAATGAAATCTTCACTGACCATTGTAGTCTACGTCACACTCAGTTTCTACATCTGTTGATAAGGTTAATAATAATACTATTATTATTATCATAGAGATACTATTATTTATCTCACAGAGATGTTAGGAGGATTAAATGAGGTAACACAGGTGACACGCTTAATGTAGAGCCTGACTCCTAGCAAATGTTGGACAAATTCTAGCCATGATAAATGTATTATTATTATTAAGTGGGCAACAAATTGTACTATTATTATTCTTTTTTTTTTTTTTTTTTTTTTTTTGCGGTACGCGGGCCTCTCACCGCTGTGGCCTCTCCCACTGCGGAGCACGGGCTCCGGACGCGCAGGCTCAGTGGCCATGGCTCACGGGCCCAGCCGCTCCACGGCATGTGGGATCTTCCCGGACCGGGGCACGAACCCGTGTCCCCTGCATCGGCAGGCGGACTCTCAACCACTGTGCCACCAGGGAAGCCCACTATTATTATTCTTATCATCATCATTTTATGATTCTCCTAAAAGCAAAAGTGATTTTGCCGAAGCTCTAAACCATTTGTCACCTTTGGGCCGTTACAAAGTCATTCTGCCCTGAACTTCGGCTCAGGATCAAGACAAGGGCCACTGACAAAAAAAATTCCAGGAAAACTGGAATTTGACGAGGCTTCTCTTTACCCTCTACCCCTGGCCTACCCCTTTTGCCAATACTCCTGGCCACGAATGCCTCTGTCAGCAACCCAGGAAGAAGTCTGAAGACATTGGAAGCTTTCAGCTCTTTCTCCTCCTAAATGATTTTCCAGGGCCCAGAATGATTCCTACACATCCAGGCTCTAAGAGTGTGAGACACGGGAGGCTGCTGGGACAGCTCAGTTTTCCCGGCAGTAAGGCTCCCATGTAAACAGTGGAACCAGAAGGACTTAGAAAAGTGGTCATACTCAACAAGCAGACTCGCTCTTGTCTGGAAATATTTTTCAGCTTTCTATTTTCTATCTGGTGGTTCAAGGTATGAAGTTCCTACGTGACCTGGTTAAAAGCAGAAAGGTCTGTTGAGAGGCCCTATTTGTTGGTAAATATAGGAATGCGGAGAAGGAAGGAAAAATGCCAGGTGGTCCTTCAGCCTAGACTCTCTAGAAAGTCCAGCAAGACTGCTTAGCCTGAGAGTTGATCCTGTCCACTGCCTGCTACCTTGGCTTTGCCTCCTTACATTTGGCTCCCAAATCAACCCTCCTTCTTTTTACCTCCACGCCTTTGCCTGTGCTATTCTTTCTTCCTGGAACACCCTGCCCTTCTGGCTTCTGTATTCCACCTGCCAAATGAAATCACACTCATTCTTCAAGGTCTGGTTCAAGTGCCACTCACTACTTCCTTGACACCTTTGAAGAGGTAATTGCAAGGACTATGTTTTTGTATGCTATTAGCAGTGTCTGATGTTCAGTAAATGTGTGTCAAGTTGAAAATCTCCCTCTTTGTTAATTTTATCCTTTAGTGTCTGTTTTTTGGAAGCCATTGACTGTGTCAAAGTTTCAAAAAGTTTGTGGAAAGTTGTTTCTTCCCCAGAGTCTCATCAGGAAAAGCATTAAGTGCTGAAATTCCCCCAAACTGTTATGTTTATAAAACTTGCAACAGTTGCCCAAGAAATCAACCTTAATTATGTGGTATCCTCTTACCATCTGTGAAACTGACTTGTAGATTAAGACCTAACCTCATCTTCACCTAATATGCTCACTCTTCTTCCTGAGGAAGCTGTGTTATTAACTGCGTTTGTGGAGCTCTCCAGATAGCAAAGTCTGTGAACATACGTAACCTCATTTAGTGCCCATCATGATCAGGGGGCTTGGTAAAGTGGGGGATAACATTTCATATGCAGCTTTTATAATCAAGCAAATATGGCCATCTCTGTTATTTCAGCAGAGTCAATCTGAACACATTTGGGATTGCTTGGGTAAGAAACTCAGGATTTACGACCTGCTATTGCATTTCAAACAGCATGAAGAAAGTGACACTGTTGTTTCCTAGAAGGCAAAGCTTCTTTTGTTTTTTTCATTACACAGCATCTTTATTTTATGATGCAAAAAAAAATTATAAATCACTTTTTGGACTGTTTTGATGTCTGTAAAACAACTTGTAAAAAATGGAGTCAGTCTTTTTCAAGAAGTCCTTGTGTGCGCTGACCTTCTGGGCACCCATCCGCATGGCCCAAGGTGCTGGGAGTCTATGTTTGTCAAGGAGAAAACCTCTCTCTGGCACCCTGATGGCTGTCACTGTGACCTGGGGTTGGCAAGACTGTGTAGGCATTAGAGGTCTGGTCTACTCAGCGGGGGGCCTGGGAAACATTGTTCTGGAAGCGGGCAAGGTGGATTCCTTGTTCATCTTGCCACCCCTCTCCTGGTTGAGCACCGGAATTGCTCTGTTTTCCCATCCAGTGTACTCAGCACATTTGTCCCCCACAAAAAATTATTGTGGGGATTTAGAATCCCAAGTCAAGTATTCTTCTGTATCTGACCACTTATTTAAACTCTGAAGGGCGGGCTCTCTTCTAAACTGGTAAAAGTATTACCTGAATCTTGGGCCTTTGGCTGTTTGTTCTGATCCAGCTACCTCTGCTAGGTGGGCTTTGCACCAGCCTTACAGGCGCAAACCCTACCAGAGCCTTCAGCCTCCTGCCTTGGGGCATTTCCCAGAAGAGATGGGTAGTTAATGTCCCATGGAGCAAACCTTTGCCCACTGGGAGATGGAAGCTGGCAGATAAATTATTCTTCCTTCCTGTTAGTTTTTCTTCTTTCCTTACTTTTTAAGGCAAGATTATGAGTCTTTAAGAACCATAAGAATTCATATTCTACTCTTAAGACCAATATCTACAGACATTGGCTTGATGAGTTACTTTATTTTCATCCTTTGCCACTGGCGATGCTGAATACAATAAAAACGATCACACCCCGCTCAGAGTGACTCACCGGGCTAGGGAGTTCTGCGATTACAGACAAGTCCTCCAGAAGTTCATGTCAAGTAGTCAGAAGAAGGACAAGTAAGCAGGTAAATTACAGTATATTGTGATGTTTCATTAAAGAGGTATAGGGACTTCCCCGGTGGCGCAGTTGTTAAGACTGCGTGCTCCCAGTGCAGGGGGCCTGGGTTTGATCCCTGGTCAGGAAACTAGATCCCACATGCATGCCAAAACTAAGAGTCCACCTGCTGCAACTAAGGAGCCCGCGAGCTGCAACTGAGGAGCCCGCCTGCTGCAACTAAGACCTGGTGCAATGAAAAAAAAAAAAGGTATAAATAAAATATAGTGGAAACAGAGAAGACAGGGGAAATAATTCCTTTGGGGGAATCAAAGAAGGATTTATTTCTTTGGAGAAGCTGTCCTGATTCCCTTGAACTTACCAGAAACGTAGCTCTATGAGGCCAGGAACCATGTTTATTTTGTTCATGTCAGTATACCAGGCAGCTAGAATCATGCCTTGCTCAGAGTAAAGCCCTCAAATATTTGTAGCCTGAACAACAGCTAATAGATAAAGAGCAGTGACCACAGGCCAAGCACTATGATAAGTGCTTTGTTTGCATTATATTATTTAATCCTCATGGGATCCTTATGAGATTTTGCAGTAGAGAAGCAAGACTTAGAGAAGTTAAGGTGGTCTCCATGGTTTCTAGTTAGAGACAGAGCTTTTATTCAACCCACCTTCTGCTTATTCCAATCCCATGCCCTCAGCTAGGCCAAACTCAATAAAGAGAATCTATCAATTTTGTATTAATTTCCGGTGTACAGTAAAGTGATTCAGTTATACATATACATATATTCATTCTTTTTCAGATTCTTTTTCCATATAGGCTATTACAGAATACTGAGTAGAGTTCTCTGTGCTATGTAGTAGGTCCTCGTTGGTTATCTATTTTATGTGTAGTAGTGTGTATATGTCAATCCCAAGCTCCTAATTTATCCT
The DNA here is from genome assembly GCF_949987515.2 of Delphinus delphis. Lineage (NCBI taxonomy): Eukaryota > Metazoa > Chordata > Mammalia > Artiodactyla > Delphinidae > Delphinus > Delphinus delphis. The sequence continues at coordinate 59,179,404 of NC_082699.1, forward strand.
CCTTCCCACTATGTTTCCCCTTTGGTAACCATAAGTGTATTTTTGAAATCTGTCAGTCTGTTTCTGTTTTGTAATTAAATTCATTTGTATCATTTTTAAAAAATAGATTCCACATATGAGTGATATCATATGATATTTTTCTCTGACTTCACTTAGTATACCTCTCGATGTTTTGATGATTGCCGTTGACATGATTATTTTCCATCCACTGGCTCTCTTACTCATTCACCTAGCATGTAGGAGACCACCAGCAGCTGGGATAATTAGAGTGGGACTTGAACCCCTTTGACCAGATGCCCTCTGGAAATAACCCTGTATCGGTTTGCTGGACTTGGGGAGCTTCATTCCATCTTTGAAATGTATGGGAATTTCCCACTGAGCAGCTGTTGGCCAACTGAGACCTAATTAGTCCTAGAGCATAAATAATAAGTGATCACAGAGGGCTCCTCCTCCCTCCAGTTGGGGCTCCAGATGCTGGCCAAGTGTTCCAAAGGCAACTCTGAGGATGAGGCTAAATTGTGGTATCTAAAAATGTCATCTGGGAATTGCCTGCCTCAGAACCACAGGAATGCTCATTAAAAAGGCAGATACCTGGGCCAAATTTCAAGCCTGCAGATTCACAGTCTCCCCCATGACTGCTTCATTCGTAACATCTGAGAATCACTGCATCGTTGGGCTTTGGGAAATTTGACAGGATGAGACTTGTGTCCCTAGGTTTAATTTTTTTCTAGCCCTGCTTCTAAGAAGAGGTTTCCGTTAGCTTATGTGCTCATATAATGGTTACACAGTGGTTATCACACAAGGTAGTAGCAGGCCATAAGCTGAAGCATAAAGTCAAGTAAGAATTCTCCCTCTGGGCCTAAAGAACCAAATAAAGGCCTTGGGAAAAATGAAGACTGTACTTTGAAGAAGCAGCAGCCAACCTGTGGTCTTTGAAGCTGTGACAGAGAAAAGAGCTCTGGAAGCTTTGCTTTAGTGGCTCAAAATCGCTTTCCTTACAGCCTTCACACAGCTCAACAGAAGCCACAAACCTGAGGGTAATGGGCTGGGTCTGCGTGAGGTTGAAAACAATTTTGGATAATACATCACATTTGAAAATCAGGAGTAGGGGCTTCCCTGGTGGCGCAGTGGTTGAGAGTCCGCCTGCCGATGCAGGGGACACGGGTTCCTGCCCTGGTCCGGGAAGATCCCACATGCCGCGGAGCGGCTGGGCCCGTGAGCCATGGCCGCTGAGCCTGTGTGTCCGGAGCCTGTGCTCCGCAACGGGAGAGGCCGCAACAGTGAGAGGCCCGCGTACCGCAAAAAAAAAAAAAAAAAAAAATCAGGAGTATTCACATAAGAATCTGGATTCCTGGCGTCTCTTGATAAACCCCTAAATGTGGCAATGCTGGGTCTTTTCTGAACCAGCAGTTGGTGAGACTTTAGCAGACACCGCCCACCCCTCCCACCTCTGTTTATCCAACACCGGGCCACTTCACTCATTTCCATTACCTGCAGAGGCTAAGCATTTGCACTCCTGACAGAAGCACAGCTGGGAGAGAAGCAGGAGGAATACTGAACAGGAAGCAGACGCTTCTGGAAGGAAGCATGTTCTTGATATAAAAGCCTCCCTGGCCTGCCACCATTTTAAATTCCTATGTTGATTTACTAGTTGACAATAACTTAAGAATGTTTAGAGGAAACAGCATGCAAGCAAGACTATAAGGCAGGAACAGAGTGATATCACTTACATGTGGAATCTAAAAAAAGCGCACAAATGAACTTATCTACAAAACAGAAATAGAGTCACAGATGTAGAAAACAAACTTACGGTTACCAGGGGGGAAGGGAAGGGGAGGGATAAATTGGGAGATTGGGATTGACATATACACACTACTATATATAAAATAGATAACTTTACTAAGAACCTGCTGTATAGCACAGGGAACTCAATACTCTGCAATAGCCTATATGGGAAAAGAATCTAAAAAAGAGTGGATATATGTATATGTGTAACTGATTCACTTTGCTGTACACCTGAAACTAACACAACATTGTAAATCAACTATACTCCAGTAAAATTTTTTAAAAAGGTAATATAAAAAAAAGAAGATAGTCAAAATAAGTGGCTCCAGATACCTACTAATACCCCAGGGCCCCCAGCTCCACCTGAGAGGTCATGTCCAGGGATTGCTTCCTATTTTTATGGAACAGAGCTATTTGTCTGTGTATGCCCTTAGCCTCCAGGGTTTATAAGCGATAAATTCTTAAATTACTTTTATAGGAGAAGCTTAGAGACTTGTAGAAATTAACTGCCTTTTGTGATAATGTGTATATAGTGACAAAAGAAAGAAATGCTTGGATGGATGTAGCTACGTACTTCCTGATACTTTCTAGGTACCAGCCTGGCTGGACGCCTGTTGCATTCACAGAGTATTACATTTGATCCTCACAAACCCCATGAGGTAGGTCTTGCTACCCAACCTTATGGATGAGGAAACTGAGGTTCAGAGAAGGGAAGAGGTTTGCCCAAGGCACACTAGTGGTAAGTGACAGAGCTGGGCTTTAAATCCAACTGTGCCTGATTGTGAAGTTAGCAATTTTTCTACCCGGGGGTGTCATGTGATATTTTCTCATGTTTTACATGGTTTCAAGAGACATGTTATGACAGGAGACATATATAATGGTACTTATTGGATTGTATTATACTAACCAGTAGGTCATGCCACCTTAGAAATTTAACAGCATTTTTCTAAATGGTGTGAATGTTTACCTGCCTTTGGGTTAGGACTATCACAGGTGACCCCTTCTGACTTCTAAAAAATTGTGATTATTTTTCAATTATTTAGCACTATATAGTTTAATTTTTTTGGAGAAAGATCCTTAAAAGAATGTATATTAAAGCCTGCAATTTCTTTAGAAGAAAGAGGGAAAGTTTTGCCAATTAACTATAGCAATCATTCATTCATTTCACTTCATTCATTTTTAGTTTTATTTTCCCCTAGGTTTATTGAGATAATATTGACATATAACATTGTATAATTTAAGGTGCACAGCACGTTGATTTGATACACTTATCTATTACACAATTATTACCACCATAGTGTTAGCTAACACCTCCATCTCTTCACATAATTACCATTTCTTTTTTGTGGGGAGAACATTTAATATCTACACTCTCAGCAACTTTCAAGAATATAATAAAATATTATTAACAGTAATCACCGTAGTATACATTAGATTCCCAGATTCATCTAATAACTGAAAGTTTATACTCTCACCAACATCTCCCCTTTTCCCCCACCTCTCAGCCCCTGGTTCTACCAGCCTACTCTCTGCTTCTGTGAGTTCAGTTCTTTTAGATTCCACGGGTAAGTGATATCATACAGTATTTGTCTTTCTCTGACTTATTTCACTTAGTATAATGCCCTCAAGGTCCATCCATGTTATGGCAAACAGCAGGATTTCCTCCTTCTCATGACTGAATAATATTCCACTGTGTGTGTTGTGTATTTACCACATTTTCTTTACCCATTTATTGACAAACACTTAAGTTGTTTTCATATCTTGGCTTATTCTTTGATGATAGCCATTCTAGCTGTTGTGAGGTGATATCTCATCGTGGTTTTGATTTACATTTCCCTGATAGTTACAGATGCTGAACACCTTTTTATGTACCTTTGGCCATTTGTATGTCTTTTTTGAAAAAAATGTCTATTCAGTTCCTCTGTCCTTTTTTAAAAAAAAAATTTTTTTTTGCCCTTGAGTTGTATCAGTGCTTTGTATAATTTGAATATTAACCTCTTATCAAATAGATGATTTACAAATATTTTCTCCCATTCTGTAGGTTGCCTTTTCAGGTTTTTGATGGTTTCCTTTGTGCAGAAGGTTTTTTCTTTGATGTAGTCTCACTTACTTATTTTTGCTTTTGGTGTCAAATCCAAAAATCATTTCCAAGACCAATGTCGAGGAGTTTATACTCTATGTTTTCTTCTAGGAGTTTCACAGTTTGAAGTCTTACATTCAAGTCTTTAATCCATTTTGAGTTAATTTTTGTGTATGGTATAAGATAGGGGTCCATTTTCATTCTTTTGCAGGTGCTACCCAATTATCCCAATGCCATTTATTGAGACTATCCTTTCCCTATTGAGTATTCTTGGTGCCTTTGTTGTAAATCAAATGACTGTATATGAGTGGGTTTATCTCTGATCTCCCTGTTCTAGTTCATTGATCTGTGCGTCTGTTTTCATGCCAACCCTGTGCTGTTTTAATTACTAGAGCTCTGTAATATAGTTTGAAATCAGGACATGTGATGCCTCCAGCTTTGCTCTTTCTCAAAACTGCTTTGGCTATTCAGGGTCTTTTGTCATTCCATACAAATTTTAGGATTGTTTTATTTCTGTTGGAATTTTGATAAGGATTACATTGAATCTGTATTTTGCATTGGGTAGTATGGATATTTAACAATATTCTTCTAATTCATATGCTCAGAGTATCTTTCCATTTTTCATGTCTTCTTCAATTTCTTTCATCAATATTGTATAGTTTTCAATGTATAGGTCTTTCACCTCCTTGGTAAAATTTATTCCTAGGTATTTTATTCTTTTTGATGCAATTGTAAATCAGATTGTTTTCTTAATTTCTCATTCCAATAGTTCATTGTTAGTGTGTTGAAACACAGCTGATTTTGTATCCTGCAACTTTACTAAATTTGTTTATTCTAACAATTTTTTGGGGGGAGAATCTGTAGGGTTTTCTATATATGTCACCTGTAAATAGATAAAACTTTACTTCTTATTTTCTGATTTGGATGCCTTTTCTTTCCTTTTCTTGCCTAAATGCCCTGGGTAGGACTTCTAGTACTATTTTTAATAAAAGTTTAAAGAGGGCTTCCCTGGTGCCACAGTGGTTAAGAATCCGCCTGCCAATGTGGGGGACACGGGTTCAAGCCCTGGTCTGGGAAGATCCCACATGCTGTGGAGCATCTAAGCCCATGTGCCACAACTACTGAGCCTGCGCTCTAGAGCCCCCGAGCCACAACTACTGAGCCTGCACACTGCAACTACTGAAGCCCGCGCGGCTAGAGCCCGTGCTCTGCAACAGGAGAAGCCACCGCAATGAGAAGCCCGCACAGTGAAGAGTAGCCCCCATTAGCCACAACTAGAGAAAGCCCATGCACAGCAACGAAGACCCAATGCAGCCAAAAATAAAATAAAAATAAATTTTTTTAAAAAAAGAGGGCTTCTCTGGTGGTGCAGCAGTTAAGAATCCACCTGCCAATGCAGGGGGCATGGGTTCGAGACCTGGTCCGGGAAGATCCCACATGCTGCAGAGCAACTAAGCCCATGTGCCACAACTACTGAGCCTGCGCTCTAGAGCCCATGAGCCACAACTACTGAAGCCCACATGCCACAACTACTGAAGCCCATGTGCCTAGAGCCCGTGCTCTGCAACAAGAGAAGCCACTGCAATGAGAAGCCTGGCCATTGCAACGAAGAGTAGCCCCTGCTCACTGCAACTAGAGAAAGCCCGTGCATGGTAATGAAGACCCAATGCAGGAAGGAAGGAGGGAGGGAGGGAGGAAGGAAGGAAGGAAAAAGGAGGGAAGGAAAGAAGGAAAAAGGAAGGAAGGGAAGTAAGTTAAGTAAGCTAAGTAAGTAAGTTAAGTAAGTAATTAAAGTAAGGGCATTCTTGCCTTGTTCCTGATCTTAGAGAAAAAAGTTTTCAGCCTTTCACCATTTAGTATGATGTTAGCTGTGGGCTTGTCATATACGGCCTTTATTATGTTGAGGTACATTGCCTCTATACCCATTTTGTTGAGAGTTTTTATAGTGAAAGATGTTGAATTTTGTCAAATGCATTCTCTGCATCTATTGATTTTTATCCTTTTGTTAATGAAGTGTATCACATTAATTGATTTGCAGATGTGGATCCATCCTTACGTCCCTGGAATAAATCTCACTTGATGATGGCATATGATCCTTTTAATATGCTGTTATAATCAGTTTGCTAATATTTTGTTGAGGATTTTTGTGTTTATGTTCCTCAGGGTTATTGGTCTATAGTTTTCTTATAGTATCCTTGTCTGTTTTTGGTATCAGGGTAATGCTGGCCTGGTAAGATGAATTTGCACGTGTTCCCTCCTCTTCTATTTTTTGGAAAGGTTGAGAAAGATTGGTTTTAATTCCTCTTCAAATGTTTGGTGGAATTCACCAGTGAATCTATTTGCTCCTGGGCTTTTTTTGTTATTGGATGGTTTTTGATTACTGACTCAATCTCACCACTCATGATTTTTCTGTTCAGATTTTCTATTTATTCATAATTCAGTCTTGGTAGGTTGTAGAAATTTATCCACTATTCTAAGTTGGCATGTATTTATTATTCATAATATTCTCTTATAATACTTTGTATTTCTGTGTTATCAATTGTAATATCTCCCCTTTCATTTCTAATATTATTTCTAATAAGTTCTTTATTAGTTAGCCTACCTAAAGGTTTGCCTATTTTATTTATCTTTTCAAAAAACAGCTCTTAAGTTCATTGATTTTTTTCCTAATGTCTTTTTTAGTTTCTATTTCATTGATTTCCACTTGAATTTGTTATTTCCTTCCTTCTACTAAACTTAGATTTAGTTTTTTCTTTTTTATAGTTCCTTAACGTGTAAAGTTAGGTTGGCTATTTGAGATCTTTCTTTTTTCTTTTTTTAAAAAATTAATTAATTTATTTGTATTTAGTTTTGGCTGTGTTGGGTCTTTGTTGCTGTGCGCAGGCTTTCTCTAGTTGCAGAGAGTGAGGACTACTCTTTGTTGCAGTGTGCAGGCTTTGCATTGTCATGGCTTCTCTTGGTGAAGAGCATGGGCTCTAGGCATGTGGGCTTCAGTAGTTGTGGTACATGGGCTCAGTAGTTGTGGCGCACAGGCTTAGTTGCTCCGCAGCATGTGGGATCTTCCTGGGCCAGGGATCGAACCCGTGTCCCCTGCATTGGCAGGCAGATTCTTAACCACTGCGCCACCAGGGAAGCCCTTTCTTTTTTCTTTATGTAAGTGTTTACTGCTGTAAAATTCCCTCTTATAACTGCTTCTGCTGCATCCTGTAAGTTTTGGTATGTTGTATTTCCAATTTTTATTTGCCCCAAGATACTTTTGATTTCTCTTTCAATTTCTTTTTCAACCCATTGATTGCTTAGGAACATTTTGTTTTATCTCCACGTATTTGTGCATATTGTAGTTTTCCTCTTGTAATGGATTTCTAGTTTCATGCCACTGTGGTCAGAAAAGATGATTGATACAATTTCAGTCTTCTTAAATTTATTGACTTGTTTAATGGCCTAATATATAGCTATCCTTGAAGAACGTTCCATGTGTATTTGAGAAGAATGTGTATTCTGCTGCTTTTGGATGGAATGTTCTGTAAATGTCTAAGTCCATCTGGTCTAATGTATAGCTGAAGTCCAATGTTTCAGTTTTGAATTTTGGTCTAGATGATCTATCCAATGTTGAATGTGGGGTACTAAAGCTCCCTACTATTACTGTCTCTTTCTCCCTTCAGAGATGTTTATATTTGCTATATAGCAATATATATATTTGGGTGCTTTGATGTTGGGTATATGTGTATTTATGATTGCTATATCTTCTTGATGAATCGAGCCCCTTTATCCTTACATATTGACCTTCTTCGTCTCTTATTAATGTTTTTGGCTTAAAGTCTATTGTGTTTGATACAAGTATAGCTACCTCCACATACTTTTTGTTTCCACTGGCAAGGAATATATTTTTCCATCCCTTCACTCTGAGCCTATGTGTGTCCTTAAACCTGAAGTGAGTCTCTTGTAGGCAGCATATAATGGGGTCTTGATTTTAATCCATCCAGCCATGCTGGGTCTTTTCATTGGTGAATTCAACCCACACATATTTAGACTTATTACTGATACGTAAGGACTTAACTAATGCAATCTTATTAATAGTTCTCTGTTTGTTTTATATTTCCATTGTTTATTTTTAACCTCTGTTTCTGGCTACCTTTATAAATTGGTGATTTTTTATGATAGTGTATTCTGTTTTCCCTTTATCTTTTGTGCTTTTACTATAGGTTTTTGCCTTGTGGTTATTATGATGCTTACATAAGATATCTGATAGATAAAACAGTCTATTTTAAGCTGATAGCAACTTCAATTTTCTACAAGACCTTCCCCCTTTTACTTTCCCTCTTTTAAGATTTTGATGCATTATTTACTGTTTATATTGTGTATTCATTAACAAATTATAGTAGCTATAATTTTTTTTGCTATAATTATTTTTAATACTCTTTTCTTTTGACGTTTATACTGTAGTTAAGTGGTTAACACACCATCCTACTACAGAATTAGTTTTTTAAGTTTGACTGAATATTTACTTTTACCCGTATGCTGTATACTTTTGTATGCTATCATGTTACTAATTGGCATCTTTAAATTTCAGCTTGAAAAAAACCCTTTTAGCATGTCTTGCAAAGCAGGTCTAGTGGTGATGAACTCCTTCAGATTTCGTTTTTCTGCTCTAGGAAAATCTTTATGTCTCCTTCGTATCTATATCTGAAGGATAACTTTGCTGGATGGAATATTTTGGGCTGGCAATTTTTTTCTTTCAGCACTTTCAATATATCATTGCTTCTCTCCTGACCTAGAGTTTTAGCTGAGAAATCTGCTGAGAGCAGGCCTAATGGGACTTTCTTTATAGGTTACTATCTTTTTTACCTTGGCTGTTAGGATTATCTTTTTTTTTTTTTTTTTTTTTTTTTGTGGTACGCGGGCCTCTCACTGTCGTGGCCTCTCCCATTGCGGAGCACAGGCTCCGGATGCGCAGGCTCAGCAGCCATGGCTCACGGGCCTAGCCGCTCCGCGGCATGTGGGATCTTCCCGGACCGGGGCACGAACCTGTGTCCCCTGCATCGGCAGGCAGACTCTCAACCACTGCGCCACCAGGGAAGCCCCATCTCTTTATTTTTGATTTTTGACAGGTTCATTATAATGTGTCTTGGATAAGGTTTTATTTGCACTGAGATAATAGCGTTATATTAGCTTTGTGAACTTGGATGTATAATTCTCTCCCCAGGTTTGGAAAGTTCTCAGCTATTATTTCTTTATTTTAAATTGAAGTATAATTGACATATATCATTGTATTAGTTTCAGGTGTACAACATAATGATTTGATATTTGTATATATTGCAAAATGATCACCACAAGTTAACATCTGTCACCATATGCAGTTACAGATTTTTTTCTTGTGATGAGAACTTTTAAGATATACTCTCTTAGCAACTTTCAATTATGCGATACAGTATTAACAACTATAGTCACCGTGCTGTACGTTACTTCCCCATGACTTATTTTATAACTCAAAGTTTGTACATTTTGACCTCCTTCACCCATTTTACCAACCCCTCCCCTCCACCTACCTCTGGCAACCACTAATCTGTTCCCTATATCTGTGAATTTGAAGATTTTTGTTTGCTTATCTGTTTAGATTCCACATATAAGTGATGTCACATGGTATTTGATTTTCTCTGACCTATTTCATTTAGCATAATGTTCTCAAGTTCCATCTGTGTTTTCGCAAATGGAGAAATTTCATGTCATTTGTTTTTTATGGCAGAATAATATTCCACTGTGTGTGTTTGTGTATAAAATATACATATACACACCATATCTTCTTTATCTATTCATCCATCATAGACACTTAGGTTGTTTCCATATGTTGGCTATTGTAAATAATGCTGCAGTGAATTTGGAAATGTGTATCTTCTTGAGTTAATGTTTTCGATTTCTTCACATAAATAAATACCCAGAGGCAGACTTGCTGGATCATATGGAAACTCTGTTTTTAATTTTCTTAGGAACCTCCATACTGTTTTTCATAGTGGCTGCACCAATTCACATTCTCACTAACAGTGTACAAAGTATTCCCTTTTCTCCACATCTTCACCAACATTTGTTATTTCTTGTCTTTTTGATAATAGCCATTCTGGCAGGTGTGAGGTGGTATCTCATTGTGGTTTTGATTTTCATTCCCCTGATCATTAGTGATGATGAGCATATTTTCATGTACCTGTTGGCCATCTGTATTTCTTTTTTGGAAAAATGTCTACTCAGACACTCTGCCCATTTTTAAATTAGATTGTTTGTTTTGATATTGAGTTGTATGATTTCTTCATGTTTCAGATATTAATCCCTTATCAGATATATATTTTGCAAATATTTTCTCCCATTCTTTTTGTTTTCTTTTCATTTTGTTGATGGTTTCCTTTGCTGTGCAGAAGGCTTTTGATTTGATGTAGTCCTCCTTGTTAGTATTGCTTGTTGCCTTTGCTTTTAAGGTCAGCTCTAAAAAGTCTTAGCCAAGACTGATGTCAAGGTGCTTATCACCTATGTTTTCTTCCAGGAGTTTTATGGTTTCAGGTCTTACACTCAAACTTTAATTGATTTATAGTTAATTATCATGTAATTTCCAGCTTCATTCTTTTGCATGTGGTTGTTCAGTTTTCCCAATACCATTTTTGAAGACACTGTCCTTTCCCAATTGTATATTCTTGGCTCCTTTGTCATAAGTTAATTGGCCATATATGCATGGGTTTAATTTTGGGCTCTCTATCCTGTTCCATTGATCTATGTGTCTGTTGTTATGACAATACCATACTGCTTTGATTACTATAGCTTTGTAATATAGTTTGAAATCACAGAGTGTGATGCCTCCAGCTTTATTCTTTATCAAGATTGCTTTGGCTTTTCAGGGTTTTTGTGGTTCCATGCAAATTTTAGGATTGTTTGTTCTATTTCTGTTAAAAAAAAAAAAAGCAGCAGAATTTTGATAGGGATTGCATTGAATCTGTATATTGCTTTGGGTAGTATGGACATTTTAACAATATTAATTATTCCAATCCATGAGCATGAAATATCTTTCCATTTATTTATTCAAGCGGGGTATTAAAGTCCCTACCTTTATTGTTTTGCTGTCTATTTCTCCTTTTAGTTCAATTAATTTGTCTTATATATTTAGGTACTCCTATCTTGGGTGCATAAATATTTACAAATGTTTTGTCTTCTTGTTGGATTGACCTCTGTCATTATGTAATGTCCTTTTTGTCTCTTAATGAAGTGTTTATTTTAAAGTCTATTTTGTCTGATATAAGTATAGCTATCTCAGCTTTCTTCTGGTTTCCATTTGCATGGAATATCTTTTCCCATCCCTTTACTTTTAGTCTGTGTGTGTCCTTATATCTGGAGTCTCCTATAGGCACTGTAGAGATAGGGTGGCTGAATGGATTAAAAAAAAAGAGAGACCTATTTCTTTTTACTGGAGAATTTAGTCCATTTACATTTGAAGAAATTATTGATATGTGTGTGTTTATTGTGTGGTAATTGTTTTCTGACTGTTTTGTAGTTCCTCTGTTCCTTTCTTTTTCTCTTGTTCTCTTCCTTTGTGGTTTGATTTTCTTTAGTAGTATCCTTCAATTCCTTTCTCTTTATCTTTTTTGTATCTGCTATAGACTTTTGCTTTGTGGTTACCATGAGCCTTACATATAACACCTTATATCTATAGCAGTCTATTTTAATTTGATAACAAGTTTGAGTGCATTCTAAAAGCTCTACATTTTTATTGTCTCCCCCACCTCCAAATTTTGTATTTTTGATGTCACATTTTACATCTTTTTATCTTTTGTATCCCTTAATTATTGTAGTTATAATTGTTTTTTTACTAAAACTTTTGTCTTTTAACCTTCACTACTAGGTTAGGAAATTTTTCAGCCATTACTTCTCCAAATACATTTTCTGTCACTTTTTATTTCTCTTCCCTACTGAGACCTCTATAATGCAAACGTTGGTCTGCTTGATGTTGTCCCATAAGTCCCTTAAACTACCTTCATTTATTTTTTATTTTTTCCTGCTCTGTTAATGTACTATAGTCTAGTACATTTTTTCCAGTTCAGTTATTGTATTCTTCATTAATATGACTTATGTTTGGTACCTTTTTTTTTTTTTTTTTTGCGGTACGCAGGCCTCTCACTGTTGTGGCCTCTCCCGTTGTGGAGCACAGGCTCCAGACGCGCAGGCTCAGCGGCCATGGCTCACGGGCCCAGCCGCTCCGTGGCATGTGGGATATTCCCGGACCGGGGCATGAACTCACATCCCCTGCATCAGCAGCATTAGCAGGCGGACTCTCAACCACTGCGCACCAGGGAAGCCCTTTGGTACTTTTTTATACAGCATTTTCTTTTTTTTTTTTTTGAAGTTCTCACTGGGTTCATCCATTCTTCTCCTGCGTTCAGTGAGCACCTTTATGAACATTACTTTAAACTCTTTATCAGATAAATCACTTATTTTTGTCTCATTAAGGATATTTTCCTGAGATTTTATCTTGTTCTTTCATTTGGAACATAGTTCTCTTTTTCTTCATTTTCCTTGACTTTCTGTGTTGGTTTCTGTGCATTAGGTAGAAGAGTCACTTCTCCTAGCCTTGAAGGAGTGGCCTCATGTAGGACAGGAACCTTATCATTTAACCCTGTTTAGCTCTTTGTTGTCTTTCAAACTTTTGTGATTGTCCAAGAAGATTTATTTTTAGTGGCTCCCAGTAGTTGAGAGTGTGCCAAGACCTGTATGTGTCCCAAAGAGGAGAATCTCAGTCAGCATCTGGATTTAGGCTGACTGGAAGCCAGAAACTCAGGCAGCAGCTTTTAAAGTATTCAAATGTATACAGTCCAGTGGGACCAGGTTAGGGAAGTTTTCAGCCATGACTTCTTTGAACAAGCTTTCTGCCTCTCTCTCTCTCTCTTCTTTTTTTGGGACCCCTATAATATGTATATTGATCCTCTTAATGACTTCCCATAAGTCCCTCACACTATTGTCTCTCTTTCTCTTTCTGTTCCCCAGCCCAGATGAATTCTACTCCCTGGATTTGAGTTAGCTGATTCTTCCTTCTGCTTGACTAGTCTGCTGTTGAACCCCTCTATTGAATTTTTCAGTACAGTTATTGTATTCGTACACTCTGTGATTTCTATTTGGTACTTTAAAATATTTTTTCTCTTTATGGAAATTCTCACTTTGTTCATGCAATGTTTTCCTGACTTCAGTGAACATCTGTATATTATTTTGAAATGTCTATTGGGTCATCACTTATATCTGTTTCAGTAAGATCTGTTTCTGGATATTTGTCTTGTTCTTTTGTTTGTAACGTATTTCTGTTTCTTCATTTTCTTTGACTGTGTTGGTGTCTGTGCTTAGACAGAACAGTCACCTCTCCCAGTCCTGACAAAGTGGTCTTGTGTAAGAGATGAGCCTCAGCAGTAAGCCTAGCCCTTGCTCCTAGTTGTTTCTCAAGCCTTTGTGATTGTCCAGGCTGCTTTCTTTGTTCCTACTGGCTCTCAGTAGTTGAGGGTGTACCCAGATATGACAGTGTCCCAAAGGGAAGGACTGCAATCAGCACATAGATACAGGCTGGTTGGAAGCTGGACCTTTAGGCAGCAGCTGGTTAAAGTATTTAGACCTTCCAGGTGGGTGTTTTGCCTGCTCCCTCTGATTTGGGCCTGGGTCTATGGCAGTGGGGTGTGTGTGCACGTGTGCGTGCTTCTGAGTCTAAGCTAAGAACTCCTTTGTTGTTTGCTACAGTTCTGTGGGACTTGTGAATGTCAACTTGTGAACCCTGTTGGCTCTCAGAGTCAGGTGATCCAAGGGTCTTTCCCTCAGGCAGCAGCCGTAAAAGCTGGGGCATAAGACACTTGTGAAAGCTCCTTTCAGGGATATACTGGTGACTTGAAGCAAGCTAGAGGGAGAGAGCGGGGGGAGGCGTCTGCTGGTTTCCCTAGTCTGAGGAGGATTGCAGTCAGCCCCTGTAAGTGTGCTCAATTAGAAACCTGACCCTTAGGAATCAGATTTTTTTTTTTTTTTTTTTTTTTTCCCGGTACGCAGGCCCTCACTGCTGTGGCCTCTCCCGTTGCGGAGCACAGGCTCCGGACGCGCAGGCTCAGCAGCCATGGCTCACGGGCCCAGCCGCTCCGTGGCATGTGGGATCTTCCCGGACTGGGGCACGAACCCGTGTCCCCTGCATCGGCAGGCGGACTCTCAACCACTGCACCACCAGGAAAGCCCAGAAATCAGCTTTTAAAGTACACAAATAAGAGCCTTTCTTTGCTCCCTTTGCATTGAACCCTGGGAGGATAGCTGTGGCAAGTGCTCGCACACCTGTTAAAAACGTTTGCTAGTCTTGTGGGTCTCCCGGATGCAAGCCCCATTGGCTTTTAGAATTAGGTATTTTGGGAGCCTGTCCCTTGGGTGGCGTCTTAAGAGTTGTGGTGGTGAATGTGGGGTCCAAGTCCTCCACTCTTCAAGGAGAAGTTGGAGTTCTCTCCTGATTATATATTGCTGTGCTGGGGGTGAGGTTTATGTCAAGCATGTCTCAGCCTTTCCTACCCACTTTGACGTGGGTATGTTCTGGTTTTACCCAATGTATGGGAGTCGCTTAGGGTTTCTGGATTTCTTTCAAAGGAAACTGCTCCATGTGCAGCTGTACATTTGGTATGTCCATGGGAGGAGGGGAGTTCAGGAGCCTCCTATGTCACCATCTTTGCAGCCAGGATTGCTCATGTCATAGGGCACTGAGGCAGAAGGAAGGTAATGTGCTGAAAGGGAGGGAATGTTCAGAGAGAGACCATCTCCTAGGTTCCTTCTGGCATCTTACTCAGATTCCCTAGTGTTTACAAAGACCTTTAGTCTCTTCATAATCCTTTCTTGCATCCCACTCTTTCAGATTCATATCTTGAAAACTCCATTTTCTAATATGAATCCCTTGCTTTAAACATTTTTACAACCGCCACAATTTACTGAGTGCCCACTTTTAGGAACCCTTCGCCAATACTCTGCAAGTTCTGTACCAACCACCCAGATTGATGGTTGAGGAAATGGAGTCTCAAGGCAACCCTGGGCTATTTAACTGTAAATACCAGTTTACTTTTCACTTGACGGATTTTTCTCAAATTCTGCGACTGGTGGCAGCATGTCAGGCATTACTCCAAACCACACAGTAAATAAGATACGCCTCGCAGGCGCACTAATGTTGACTCTCAGATTGTTGTGGGAGATCTATTACTTTATTTCCTTCCATCCATTCAGTTATTTTGTATTCAGTGGGCATTAGCAATCCAGAAGAACATTCTGCAGGAAATAGGACCCAGACATCCAGTATTTTCTAAAGCTCCTCAGGTGACCACAAAGGGCAGCGAGGTTGAGAACCTCTGCTTGTATACGATCTGGCCCAGATAGAGAATAAAGCTTCTTGGGCTTTAGGCTCCATAATCAAATTAAGATTTTGAAGCTGAGTTTCTACACCCCTGGCCCATGGCTCTACTGCACCCGCCCCCCTTTTTAAAAATTAATTAATTTTTGGCTGTGTTGGGTCTTTGTTGCTGCATGCGGGCTTTCTCTAGTTGCGGCGAGCGGGGGCGACTCTTCGTTGTGGTGCATGTGCTTCTCATTGCAGTGGCTTCTCTTGTTGCAGAGCACGGGCTCTAGGCACACGAGCTCAGTAGTTGTGGCACGCGGGCTCTAGAGCACAGGTTCAGCAGTTGTGGCGCACGGGCTTAGGAGCTCCGCGGCACGTGGGATCTTCCCGGAGCAGGGCTTGAACCTGTGTCCCCTGCATCGGCAGGTGAACCACTGTGCCACCAGGAAAGCCCTACTGCACCCTTTTTGTTAGCTCTAAGTTGAGGAAGGAAGTCAAGGGGCAGGATTCCACTTTCACATCTCTACCTAGGCTTTTTAGTCCCAAGTTGAATACTCATGGTTCTGCTATACCTGATAATAAAACCATTACCACACTGAATTATCTTTCAAATCTTAGCAAAAGCTTGTCTCGTTGGACTATCTGCAGGTACTTTGGCATGCTGTATTCTAGGCTCCCATGACTTCCATATTAGGCTGCAATTCTTTACTAGGCTGTCTTTACCACAGGTGGTGAGCCTCAAATTAAAGCATCTTCGGGTTGAGGCTAATTGGTGTTTAGTAAACATTGGTTTTTCTATTATAAACAGTATTAAACTATTTATGCGGAAGATACAGCACGGCTTACTTAAACCATAAAGTCTTGAATGTCTTAAAGCTCACAGCTGGTGGCAGGACAAGTCAGATGCTTGAGTGAAAAGGTGGATACATTCCAAGTTACCTACCGAAAGCCCTGGCTAAGGTAGGCTTCTCAGATGGCCCCAGAAAATCTCCAGGACGTTGCCCATGGGCTACAATTGTTTAGGGCGCCAAGAACCATAGGCATGTCGTAATTTGTTATGTACTTAGCAGTTACAGGCCTGACCTATGCCCCAGAGATTCCTCAGTACCATAACGATTTGTTTTTTACTCTAAGACCTCTTGAAAAGTTCACTTACTATTTGTATGGATAATTATTCAAGATAGGGCAAAAAAGATGAAGCGATGTTTTCTTGGGGAGTGCCACCAACTGAATACCAATACCTCAAAATTTACAGCTTATAACACAACTTTTATTAGAAAAGTTATACATAACATAGCATCAACTATTTTCAAGAACAATATTAAACCTGATAAGCAACAAAAACCAGACTAACAAAATGTGTAACAAGAAACTAATGACCTTTCTATAATCAAACATTCAATTATCTACAATGTCTTTATACAAAGGGAGAAAAAACCATGGTTTACAGGCACATCATATTGAAAATAAAGCGGCAACAGCAATTTTATACAATTACCATTCTCAAGAAACTGAATCATCAAAACAGTAATTACGAGTTCACAGATTTAAAACATCTCACATAATTTAAAATTATTGGGTATACACTGAAGTCTGAGTGATTTTTGTTTTCCACAAAAGTGCCAACACTTAAAAGCTAGAACTTTTCAGTGTGTAATTTTGCCCTAAAATGTTAAGACATGTATTGATAATCGTAACAGTCACATAATTCCTGGTGCTATCTGATCTGTTAATATTAAAGCCTTTATTTGGATGTGTTTTTCTTCACTTAAATTATAGGAAACCGGATACTGGATTTCTGTTGCAAAGCTATTAGAGTTCCAAACACAGGAGTGTGCAAGCACTGGAAAAAATGATCAGTACTAAAACATAATAAATATCAGAGAAGCCATTAGTTTTTACAGCACTGTCTGCTTAAAGGTTAAGTCAACCAGTTGTACGATTTCCCATCAGTTTGTCCTTTCAGTTGGCATAGCAATTTCTATTTTCATGATCTGAATACTCAAATATATCCAAACATCTTTTTAAAACTTTGATTTATAGCTCCTGGAAAGTTATAAATGCTTTTTATATTCATTCTACGCTAAAAAGTCTATTTCTGCTCATGTTAGAGCCTCACTAAAACAATAGATTTCAGGATAGTAAGATTCATTAAAAAGGTTCAAATGGAATGATTTACAAAAAATAGGGCACTTTAAACCAAGTCCTATTTTTTTGTAGCTGAAAGGGATTAGTTACAGTACAATTTCACACAACCCCATGATCAAGTGTGGAATTATACTTTAAAACCTAAGAGGACAATCTCTGCTTTGGGCACCATCCCTAAAGCACAATGGTTACGAAGAAGACTGCCCGGTGCTGGTGGGAAAAGACGATTCACACTATAGTTATTAACTGTCAGGCATTTTTTCCTGAAAAGTTCTCCTTTACAATGCATTAATGGAGAACTAAGATAAAAACCCTGACTTTCCACTGCTACTCAACAGTATTATATGCGCCAATATTGCACAAATCTGTTCTGGACTGTTAAAATAAACTTGGGGTACTTGTTTTCTCCATCAGAGCACAAACACCATACAAGCAGTTTCCCTTAATAAATTTAAAATACCAGAAAACATGAAGAAAGAGGCAGGGACTTTGTACACACAAAAATCTAAATTTTCTTGAAGGGTTCTGAAGGGTTCTGTGTGCCCTACACATGGGGGCAATTTGTACACACTAGTGAAATGAACACTAGCTATAATGCTTCTAGCTGCTCAAATGATGTGGAACCTTGGTCCGGGGGTTGCAATGATATCGCTGTACGGTTCTTCCTGTGTCAGCTCAATAGCCTGCTGCTTTTTAAGAACCAGGAAGCTGTAGAACTTTGCTGCAGCCTGCTTTCTGTTCGTGTTTCGACACAACTCAAGCAAACTGATAGACTCAGCTCCAGTTTTAGCAAGAGCTCGCTGAAATGAAAGGAAGAATTAAATGAAAATAATCTACACAATGAAGTAGTAATTTTAAAAGGATACTACTTTTGGATACTGAAAAAAGTATACTGTATATTCTGTTGGGGGCTAGGAGTAGATTTTTGAACAGTACCAGGGTGTTTCTCACATTAAAAAAGGCAAGGGGGCAAAGTTAACATTTGTTGGGGCAACCTAATATAGATGATTCATTTTTTCTAATTAATAAAATCAGTTCATCTATCAATTTCATCTAGCACTTACAGCTCTGAAAACTGTCAACTCTCCTTTGAATTTATTTTAGGAGACCTGAGCACCTTGCCTGGTATTTCATAGACACTCAAGGTATCTCCTCTGTATCTGACACATTAAGGCCCAAGGATAAATGACACTGTACAATGATTTGACAAATTTAGTGATTCAACCCATTAAATTTGCTCAACCAAAAGTAAGAAAATGTGCACACACAAAGGAGCTCTGCTTTGCAGGGTAACCACGGGAAAGTGTTCACCTGGATGCTTTCCAGGCTTACTCTTAGCCCAACAGCTTATGTATTAAAATAGTTTAAGGTGTGTGGTTTTGCAAAAAGTTTCACAAAAGGTTTTCTGGTTAATTTTTTTTTTTTTTTTTTAAGGAAACACTGCCAAAAGCCTTTGATGCAATTTTTTCTCTAAGACTTTACCTGAAGACCATGAAGCATCTGCTGAGTCCTTTTGTTCCATCTTCTTTCCTCTTGATCCTGATCACCCCCTGAGGCATCTTCATCCTGAGTGAAAATGACCCCCACACAAAAACAAAAAACTGCCAAAACTGCTACAAAATGAAGCATTTCCGTATCTCCTGAAAGCTCTAAATTGTGTGCATTTTGACCAATGGAAAAATCACTTAGCATCTAGTTCGACATCCTTCTTAAATTACAAAAGAAAATCCTCTGTACCTGCAAGCAGTTAACTGAATATATGACTCTGTACTGGTCTATAAGTGTGTGATCTACACGGTCTGGTCCATGGACTATCGCTGGTTGGCGAGCTATGCATTACCGGCCCTTGCTAAGGTAAGAAACTTAAGCAAGGAAATAAACCAACTATGTCACTAAGCATACTGTTTATTTTAACTGAATGTATATTTATGTATATTTATGTATTTTTTTTGTAGCATGATTTTCTGGACGATGGTATTCCAGAAAATTCCTCATCTCACTATGGACCACTACCAAAGAGCCTGCAGGCTAGCAAAGATGAGTAAGTAATACTGTTCCATACAGTGTTTTAAAAGCAATGGGCTATAATTATAATACATATTTAACTGGAGTGGCGTGGCTGCCAGTCACCTGCCACCTACAAGACTGTCCTAAGTTGGCATGGGGCAACAGCTGAGATGCTTCCAGGCTATGCTGCAACTATCACCACATCCAAAGAGCCAGGAGTTAATAACAGCTTAACATAGAAAGTATAATTTTAAATGCTAATTGAACACTAAGGCTGAGATACTCTAGCACACAGGCTGGAAGAGCTTTGGGGCTACATTCTGACTTTAAAACAGTATAAGGCTCATGTTAAGCACTAAATGGTTATGAAGTCTATGCTGGCATAAATTACAAACACGACCAGACGGTAATGAAAATTGGAAGAAACTTTAAAATATTTGACAGAACATCACATAGAAGAATACACATTCTAATATACAACCTTAAAGATCCAGGAAAAGAGGGAAAGAAAAAACTTGAACAGCCAAAACATGCCCCAGGACAAACCACTCCAGTCTAATGAAAAAGCAAAATCCACACAAATAGATTAGAGGCAGATGCTAATAGCTGACCACACAATAACAAAAGCAGCTCACAAACAATTCAGAAGTCAAGAAATCAGTGAAAGGGCAAGTCCCATGTCCTTGAAAAGCCCCCAAGGGACAAATAAGAGAGAACACAGCACATCTGAAGTTCTTAATGATGGTCTAGATCACTAAGAATTTGGCTAAGTTCTGCTTATATTCAAAATTTTTTCATCACTCTGATGCTCCACCACAATGAACTCAGCTCCAAGGTGAAAAATAGTAAGAGCTGGTTGAAGACTTTCGCTAAACCTAGAATGGGAATTTATTCATCAGATCTTTTTTTTACAACGTTTTCTTACCTCCTCCTCTTCATCATCTTCTTTCTCCTTCTCTTTCTCCTTTTCTTTTTCTGGTAAAAGTTCTAACTCTGGAATTAATTGACAAATATTTGGAGGCTCTTCTGGGGGCAGCTCTACAGGAGGTATTTCCATCTGCTCTACCTGCTGAGGCTTAAAGCAATAAAGATAAGGCAAGTTCAGATGCACATTTCCAGGGTAGCTTCTCTTAACTATGCAAACATGCATGTAGTTGCTGCAGTTTTCAAAATGGAAAGAAATACTTTATCTTCACACTTCCTCATAATCAAAACCTGATTACACATCTTGTTCTTTTACTGTAAAGCCACAACATTAAAGTACTTTACAAAGGAAATTAATCCATTCATTATCTTAGAACAAAAGTGTTTTGTTTAATTCTATGTTAGGAATTTGCAAACAAGAAAAAACCCTCAACACTTTCTGTATTAGCATTTTAGGACTAAACAGAACCCACTGACTCCAGGGCAACGCAAAAGGGCTCGAACATTAATTAGCCTGGTACTGTCGACCACTGCTGTATAAGGGCTACTGCAACTCAGCCTGAGCTCGAAATAAGAGCCTTTGTGCTCTTCCAGCAGCAAATATTAGGAAGGAGGAGACTATTTTTCTGGGTCCATTTCTTGAATTTCTTTCTTCTCGGACTTAATACTAACACATGAGAACATTAAAAGAGTGACAAGGGAACAACTACCCGGAGAGTGGTACTAGAGTAACCCACTAATTACTTGTTCCTGTTCCTGAACTCAAAAACGCTTTTTTTTTTACAACTCCTTACCATCCGAGGGCATAGAGAACTAGTTGTTAAAATTGGCAAAGAATATTCTTTTGCCAATGTCTTGATGATGGAGGCTGAACCAAGAGCCTAAGGTACCGAAAAGCCTCCCTTTGCCCAGAGTTAATTTATTCTATAGACTTAAGCTTGGGAAGCCTTAAACCAGACCACCTCCTTCCTTTATACTCAGGATAGGAACACGAAGTGAACTTAATGGTAGCCAGTCTAAATGAAGTAGCAAGACGTTGCTTTACCTTTTTTCAGCAACTGGATGAGTATATAAGATAGCCTAAAACTGCTTAGTATTAAAGATATACAGGAATATTTATAAGGAATAAACCAGAACACGGAAGAGAATAGAGTCTAGGAATAAACCTCTGCATATATGGTCAATTAATTTAGCACAAAGCAGCATACAATGAGGAAAGGACAATCTCTTCAATAAATGGTGTTGGGAAAACTGGACAGACGCATGCAAAAGACTAAAATGGATTAACGACTTGAATCTAAGACCTGAAACCATAAAAATCCTAGAAGAAAACATTGGTCCTGACAACTTTGGATTTGACACCAAAGGCAAAAATAAACAAGTAGGACTTCATCAAACTAATATATCTGCAAATCAGAGATTAATATCCAAAATATATAAAGAATGCAACACAACTTAAGAGCAAAACAAACTGATTAAAATGGGCAGAGGATCTGAACAGACATTTTCCCGAAGACAGCAATACTGATGGCCAACAGGTACATGAAAAGGTGCTCAACATCTCTAATCAGGGGCACGTAAATAAGAACCACAATAAAGCATCACCCAAAAAACAAGAGATAACAAGTGTTGGCAAGGATGAGGAGAAAAGGGGAATCCTCTTGCACTGTTGGTGGGAATGTATATTGGTGCAGCCACTATTTATCCAAAGGAAATAAAATTGCTATCTGAAAAAGGTATCTGCACTTCCATGTTCACTGCAGCATTATTTATAATAGCTAAGCTATGGAAACAACCTAAGTATCCATCAACACATACATGGATAAAGAAAATATGATATACGTGCACAACGAAATATCATTCACCGTAAGAAGGAAATTCTGCCTTTTGTGACAACATGGATGGACCCTGAAGGCATTATGCTAAGTGAAATAAATCAGAGAACGCTCAATCCTGCATGATAGATACATCACTTACATGTGGAATCTTAAGTATCTTAAAAAGCTCACACTCACAGAAGCAGAGAGTAGAATGGTGGTTACTAGGGGGTGGGGGAAACGAGTAGATACTGGTCACAGTCGGTTTTGGGGATCTAATACACAGTATGATGATTACAATTAACAATACAGCTGTCCCTCAGTATCTACAGGGGATTGGTTTCAGGATCCCCTGTGAATACTAAAATTTACAGATGCTCAAGTCTCGTACTGCAGACAGCCCTCAGTATACATCCATGGATAAGGAGGTTCAACTATATACTATGTACTTGAAAGGTGCTAAGAGTAGATCTTAAAAGTTCTCGTGACAAGAAAAAAATCTAATTCTGTGAGGTGATGGATGTTAACTGAACTTACCATGGTAATAATCATTTCACAATATATACATCTATCAAATCATTATCTATTGCACACCCAAAACTAATACAATTTATATATGTCAATTATATCAATAAAACCAGAGAAAAAATGTTCCATCTTGCTGACAAAGTTATTATTAGCAGGAAGTTTGTTTCATTTTACTCACAATGTACTTAACAGGTTCCATATGCTGCTTTACTTTTCTATCTAGACTGTCGGATTCACCGTGGGCTAATATGGGCTAATGTTTGAGAAGTAAAGTAAAAACCAGAACCAAGTTCAGAGTCAAGGAGTCCACATTAGCCAAGGATGCTCACTTTAGTCCACTGTGAAGCAGAGTCAGAAAAACTCCTAAGAACACCTCCCACTTACATGATATTGTGTTTTGATCCTCAGCTGTCATTCTTTCTGGACCCATTCCTTACTATTTTCTGCCCAAACCAAGACACTTCAAAAGGTCTCCTTAAATAACACTTGCTGTTACTAGGGATCTAAAACATTGCCCGCACACCCACACCCCAAACATCTTGGAGAGCTGTGCTTACAGGGATCATGGGTTCTGGGTCCATCTGTCCCACTTTTCGCTTAACTCCCTGAGGTGGTGGTGGAGGCATGGCTGACTCATCCAGGTTTGTTCTGCTGGTCTCCATTGACTCCTGGAGGCGGCTTGGCTCTTCCAAAATGGGCTCATCTGCAATCGATCATATGAAGAGGGGACAACGGTCATACAGTCCTCAACATTCTAGAACCATTTAATACTAATATGCTAAGACTTTCCCTAATGAAGAAGGCTGAATAAAATTTTACCTCCACAAAGGTTACTAAATTTATAATACATTTAAAGGTGGGAAGAGGTTTTTAGAAGGATACGTCCCACCTCCAAGGCAGGACAATCCTTTAGTAGACTATCACTCGGCCAAGTCCTAGACCTTTCTGAAAACAGAAAACTTCCCAGCTAACAAAGGAATCAGAGAATATAAGGCATGTATTTCCCTGTCCAAACGTTTGAGAATACGTCTTTGTTCCTGATTTCTTTTACTCTGGCAATATACAGGTAAATTCTAAGCCAATGTTCACTGCGATCGTATCAGGGAACTATTCCAGTGGAACAGACCGATGACATCACGCTGCTGCTGCTGAGGCTGCTGGTCCTCTCTGGGAACCTCCGGATTTTCGAATTCTTTGAGGAATTCATCCAAATTATCAGCCTCTCCTCCTTTCCTCCTTTTTCTAAGATCTTCTGGTACTAGTGGTGTAAGACAGCGTGTAAACAGCTATTAAATAAAGAAATAAATATCAATTATAAAATCTCTACTATAAATCACATGAACCGAAAACCTACCACTGGCATTACTATTTTCCATAAGTATGTTTTAACTATCTGTATATATAATTTAGCATGATTTCTACTTAATGCTATATTCATGCTTCATTCTACTTTATAATTTGAAATCCTCTATGTAAAAATTATTTTCACTTGCAATTTTAGAAAAGTTGAGAATGAAATTTTTAACCATTGTCTCATAACTTGGAGATAACCCTAAAGTTCTAAATTTATTTACCTGCAGTTTATTTTCATATTCATACACTTAAAACAATCTAACTGAAATCATACCCAACAGCTTTGCATACTGCCTTTTTCACTTAATATTGTACAGTAATTTCATTAACTATCATTTCTAGTATTTTTAATGATTGAATATTCCACTGAGTGGAAGTAAATATATATGTGCGTGTATATATATGCCACACTTGAATGATTCTTCACTATTTTAAGTTTCTTTTAACTGTAAATAATAATTAATGGACATCTTTATAGAAGTGGCTTTTTCCATATTTTGAATTACTCCTTAAGAAAAATTCCTGACAATGAGACCACTGAGTCAAAAAAAAAAAAAAAACCACTTCAAAACCTTCTTCCAAATGATTCTACGATTGTGCTTCCAATATACAGCAGTTTTACCAAAGCCTTGCTGCTTTAAACACTTTATAGTAAAAATCAATTGGTTCTACGATGCCTCAGAACTTTGCTTTAGAATAGTCTGGAACCTAAAGTGAGCAGAAAGGGCCTGTAAGTGAAAAAAAACTCTCATAAAGCCAGATTTCTGTACTGTGGGAAAAGCAGAACGACCCCTTGTTTTAGCCAGAAAGCAACATCTAAAGATTGCAGACTGGAACCACAGTACACACCAAGGCAACAGAAGTGGTAATGTATCATAGAAAGTTGAGGAGAGAGAACTGTTATTAAAGACATCAGTGGCTTTTTAGAATAGTGAAGATTAATTCTACATCTTTTAGAAATGCAGGTGTCACTTATCATGATCTTTCAGATCAGGTTTATGTTCAGTATACTGTTGTTTAAGGGAGGAAAAAAAAGAGAAGATGCTATATCACTGAGCAATACCTGATCAAAAATGATTCAAACAGAAGTTTTTAAAGTTTATTTTAAAAAATGATCAAAATCTATATGAAATTTAAAATTCTGCAAACTATATTACCTTCAGTAGTCTGTTATTCCACAAAGGCTGAGCAGGTAAAGAGAAAAGTTTTTCCACTCCCCCGGTCTCTTTCCACATCATCAATTTCTTGGTGGGTGGCGCCAGATCCAAAGTAGTAACAATATCGGAGTAATCACTAAGCTGGGCTCTAATCGTCTTGCTATCCAACTCTTTGACACTGTCAACAATTAGCTTCCTCTTCCTCTTGGCTTTTGTTTCTTTGACTGGCATGATATAAGAAAATAAGGTCATTTTTTCTGAGGCCAGCATGAAACATACAACTACCAGATTTGGTCTCATTATATTCCTGCTTTTCTAAACACCTAGAAGAGAAGTTAAGTTTTCATGAGGGTAGAATCTGTTTTAAGTGATGTTTCCCAAGTACCATATAGAGGCTAGCGTACAATAGGTGTTCAATAAAAATTTGCTGAATGAATGAATGTTGACTTTTAGCACAAAATGAGCAAAATAATGGCAAGAGCCAATTCATTTTTGCCCATGTAGCTTTATATTGTAAACACATCACACTTGGTTCAGAGTTGGGCTCAAGTCCTAGGTTCTGCCGCTTATTAAGTGAGTGACCATTAAGAAAAGTTAACTTCATTTTGCTAACCTCTTCATTTTCTCATTTGAAATATGGCCAACCACTCATAGGGGATTGTAAAATATTTAGTACGATGTCTGACATAGATTGAGGACTCCATAAAAGGTTGCAACTACCATGATTTTTATTGGAAGTTGCAATTCATGTATGGCAGCTGCACAAGCAGCTTGATAAAGTGAAACAAGCCCAAACCCAGTCAGATGAACCCAGAACTCCATCCTGTACACTTTTTGTATCCTCATTTCTAATCCTTACTAAACTCTTACAAAGAGGTAACATTATCTCAATTTCTTAAGATACAGAAAAGCTCATGGTATTAAATAAATTCCTCAAGATTTCCTTGTCATACATGTTATATACCCCATAGGTTTTAAAAATATTCATGTGGTTCAAAATTCAAGATTCAAAAAGATGTTATACAGTGACAGCCTCTGTCCAGGCCCTGTCCTCCAGCTACTGAGTTCCCTTCCTTGAAATTAAAAAGTTCAAGTTTTTGTAACAGCTGGCTAAGCTCAATTATCCTATTTTAAACACTGCAGTTTATGTCCCTCTTACCTTGTTTATAGATCTCTGTAATATCTGTCAATAATATAGTATATAATTTACTTAATTACCCATGTTCCCCTATTATTTAAGTTCCACAAGGATAAAGACTTGTTCATTTTTATATTTTTAGTTCCTAAATATAGCTACACAGTAAGTACTCTTTTTAAACCAGAAGCCCAAATCAGAATTTTTGGTGATCAGATTCTAAGTAGGAAACCCAAAAAGTTAATCTTGTTTTACTTAGAAGTAATAACAGTAACTTGAATTATACTGTAAATGACTTAAAGTATTCTACCCCATTGTACCCATACACCATGTAGAAATTTTAAAGTTTCTCATCCAAATTACATACTGCCTCTTTTACTCAGAAGCAGCACCCCCAATTAAATATGCTTTGCTGTGCTTCTTAATAAGCAGTATAAGAAAAATACTGATTTTAGAACCTTTGATATTTCCAGCTAAAAGTATTTTTAGATTTTCCCAGATTGTAGCCCAAACCATACACAGAAATCTAGAATTTTGGAAGATAACTGATCAATCTTGTACTTTACTGAAAAATGCCTTGCAATGCTTTCTGTTACACATGTGACCTGTTGGCATTTTTGTAACCCCCAAAGACTACGATATTTATTAGCAGAAAGCTTGTTCCATACTTTTATTTCACAGCAACTTGTAAAGATACTCTGTAAGATATTCGAATTATAAGTGAATTAAAGTTTCCATAATAGATAACTAACAAAGGAGAAAAGAAGTTTAGTTATATTTAAAATGAGCAGCAGATTAGTGGACATGAGCCAGAACTAGAAAAAGTTCTAAGTCGAAAAGTTTGTTTGCTCACCAGTGATATCAATAGGTTCCAAAGCAAACGCTTCTTCCTCATTTGGAACAAGTGTTGTTTGATCAGTCATAGTTGGCATCGGTTCGACAGGATCCACTGAATCAGGACTATCAGGCCCACCCACTGTAAAAGCAGAAATTTGGTCACAAAAGGCTTGGCTATTTAATAATATATATCCAGCAAATGAGGGGAAAAAAATCCCTTTGAGTAACTGAAAGAAACCCACGGGTTCCAAAGAAAAAACACTTTTCTAGTTATAAGGAGGTCTCTCCAGTTGACCTATTGCCCAAAAAAGGGGGCGGAACACTGGGTTAAACAGACTCAATCATAAGCACTGTTTTTAAGGAGATTTACAGCTCATTAAAAGCTGAAACTTTTAGTTTTTGGTCTTCTACAGTAAATATCTTTTTGGATGCCATACGTCATGCCCAGGATCACTGAACATGAAATGCTTACTTGATACATTATCATCCTCATCCATGTCATCATGCGCAGGCTGTTCTGGCAACATCACCCCCGCCTCAGACAGGGCAGGGGGATCGTCAAAGATACCGCCGTCATTATTACTAATAAGTTTGTCATCTGAAATACGGAATGTAATTTAGTTACAATTTGAAAAAGAAATGCTAAAAGAACAATAGCCAATCACTGGAAAAATAATGTTAAAATGGATTAAATTAAAAAATTTAAATCTGTATTCATTATGCATCTGTTCTCTTCAAGGTAGTACACAAAAGTATAAAACACTTAACATATGAAAAAAATCTCTTAATTTTAAAACATATATTTACTTAAACACAAATAGAGCACTTCGAAGAATTAGTAAAACTTAAAACTCCAAGACAAGCAGTTTTAAACAAAATTAGGTATTGTTAAAACATTTTTAGGCTACAGGTTTACAGAAAACTTTTACTGAACCAACTGGTGACAATTCACACATATATACCTAGAGAGATGCTCAAGACTAAGAATTAGCAACTGCTCTAAAACCCCGCAACTAAATAAAGAAATTATGTTAGAATAATCACCTTGTTGTGACTTACCTAATATACCACCATCATTTCCTTCTCCAAAATTGTCATCCTTATATTGGTCTTCATATTCTAAATGGTTAATCTTCTCATTCAGATTGCTGGTGCTCTGTTCAGGCTCTAATAGGAGGTTAGAAGCACCAGTGCTCACTAACATGTCATCATCCTCGAAAGCGCTACCTTCTCTCATTATTTCACGATCATCCATTCCAAAGTCACCTAAACAAATTTTAGTTGGTCATTAGTTGAAAAAAAGTTAGAAACATCACCGAATCAAAAGAAAATGGCTAATGATTTATTTTAATTATAATGTCACATTTGCTTACTGAAGTCTTATTTATCTTTGAATATTAAAACATCTAGTTTAAACTTTAAATCTTTATTATATTTCATAAACTGATTCTGGTGCATGAGAAAATTCAAATATAAGATCCAAATTTAGGTTACCCTAAATATATTACATAACATAATTTTAACATTATAGCTAGTGGCTAATGATATGTTTCTCTATTACCAAAATCATTTTCTTGTAGAATACTGATGTTTCCAACTTCTTCTCTCATGGTTATCTCTTCCACTCTACTCTGGTTCAGGCTGAACTGCTGGGCCACATCGATGTCACTTTAAGAGAATTTCAAATACAATGTAGTCTCAAGTCTCATTGTAATGTATTTATAAGGGAACACACATCTCAATTCTTTATATAAGCAAGAAAAAAAACCATACATACAACCTATGGAGCCTAAATATTTAATATTAAATAAATACAATCCAAGAATCTAAATGATGTGGAAGTTAATTTGTATTTAAATTTTAAAACTGTTAATGACCAGCAAGCAAAATATAATATGCTGAAATCACTACATAAGGCAACATGGTATACAGCGCAAAAACTTAGAGATGCATGGGCTAGATAGGCATGGGTTTTCATCAGGGCCCTGCAACTTACAGGCTATGTGAACACTGAAGTTACTGGCTTTTCTGAGACTGTTTAGTACAAATGTGGAACATCATCGACCAAATTCAGAATGTAAATACTTCCAAACAAATCACCAGGTTTGTTCAGCAAATAAATGGCAAGGACAAACACACAAAAAACATGTAGCTCTGTTACAGGTTCTTACGAGAGACTTCTGAGACATATCAACCAAATGCAGGCTGGAAACTCTGTATAGACCGTAGCTGAAACAAAGCAGGGCGGGGGGAGCCTAAGCGTCAACTGGGGGCATTTGATTGCTGATTGTATATTATACTAAAGAATTATTGTAATTTTTAAAAAACTGTGGTAGTGTTATGGCTTTGTTTTAAAAATTCCTTGCCTCTAAAGAGATACATTCCAAGGTATTTACAGATGAAATAAAATATTTGTTATTTGCTTTAAAATAATCCGTTGTTAGAAGATCAATTGGAGAAATACAGCTGAGACCTTGAGCAATGTGGGATTTAGGGATTTTGACCCTGAAGTCAAAAATCCACATATAACTTTACAGACAGCCCTCTGTAACTGTGGTTCTGCATCCACTAATTCAACCAACCTCAGACTGTGTAGTACTGTAGCATGTATTTAGTGAAAAACTATCTGCACATAAGTAGACCCTCCCAGGTGAAACCTGTCTAAGGGCCAATGGTACACATGAAATAAAACTGGCAATATATTGATAATGAAAGAAGCTGGATGATCAGTACCTGGGGTTCATAATATTTACTAATCTCTCTACTGTTCAGCTATGTTAAAAAATTCCACCATAAAAATATTTTAAAAATAAAATAGGAGTATAAAGAAAAGGAGGAAAAAGTAAAGCAGCCAAATAGTGCCTAGCACTAATTAACACAATAAATGCAAAATAAATCATAAATTTACTCCTATAATTAAAAGTCAAAGATCATTTTTTAAAAGAGCAGACAAATTTGTCAAAAAGTAAATGGGGATTGGTGGAGAGGGTTTCTCGGATAACCGTGCTACTCAATCACTTGGAAAGTGACAGTCACTTCCCTGTCATGGTAATCATAGCTGAATTCTGAAGACTTGAGAAGAGGGAAACATACCACAGTATTCTGCTGTAATGGCCATCTCTGTACAACTTTCTCTTCTTAAATGTTGTGTGACAATGACCCTTTCTTGCTCTTTATAGAAAGTTATCTCATATGTTTATTAAAAAAAGAAAAGAACAAAAATTGTGGCTGAGTATAGCTTGGCCAAGATGATAAACTGGTAGATGACTTTACTATATACCTCTGAAAAAAATCATGAAGCAACAGTTCAAGTTTTACTGATATCATTATGTAAAGCAAACAGCTAGGCTGCTGTTCAGTTTACACAATGGCCTAAGCAAATCAGAATTCTCTTAGCTGTGTTAAAGCTGGCATCTTCTACATGATCTTATAGAAGAAACACTTCTAGGTTATGTGTTTCATATTTATACGCTAAATGAAAGCACATGCATTCTAGCTACATGTTAACGCAATGTCAAAACATCCCAAGAAAACTATGCATTTGGTAAGCCAATAATGTTTTTTGCACACCAAGTCAAAAAAAAAAAAAGAAGAGACAGAGAGAGAGAGACATACTCTAAGTCAGGCAATGGCTGATCAAAATCATGAAATTCTTCAGGTAAAGTAATAGCATTGTAAGCAGCTTCTCGATTTTCCTCAGGCAGGTCAACAACACCTGGAAAAGAAACGGTAAGCTTGAAGACCTGTGGCTACACCAAAAATTATCAAGGGGTCAAGGAAGGTAAAGTCAGTATAGGGAGGGAGGGAGACACAAAAGGGAAGAGATATGGGGACATATGTATATGTATAACTAATTCACTTTGTTATAAAGCAGAAACAAACACACCATTGTAAAGCAATTATACTCCAATAAAGATGTTAAAAAAAAGTATAATTTCTTAAGGTTATTTTCCAGAAGGTTGATAATATTTGCAAAGTACCACTGAAGCTCAAGTACTTTTGTTTTTTTAATAATCATTAGCCACATTACTTGTGTTACAAGAGGTCAAAGCACTAATTATGCATTAAACTGAGAAGTCTTTAAAAGGACGTATCAACAAGTAAATAAATATTAATAACAGTTTTCTAAATAAGCATGAAATTTATGAGGAAAAGGGATGACTGCAAGAAAATACCCCAAATGTTAAGAGGAACTGGTTATTTTAGGAAAGTGGGATTAAATTATTTCAATTTTCTTTACATTTTCCCCTATATTTTTCAAGTGGTCTATAATAAAAATGCATTGCTTTACAAGATAAAAAGAAACAAAACATGTTATTTAAGCAAAATACACTTAGTAGCCACATATAAGAAACCATCGGCCGCTGCCTAAATATTTTACTTTTAACCAAATCTTAGATCTCAAAGATTTCACTATTTATATATTAAAATAAATGGAAGTATAAGACTATAACAACAGTAGAAATTACGGTATAAGGCATCTCTCCTACACATTGAGATTATTTTAATCAGAATAAAATTTTGTCAATGCTTTAAAAAATTATACAATAGTAATTATCTATGCAGATGCAAGTTTGGTTGCTAGAGTCCAATTTAGAATTAACTATTACCTAAAACAAAACAACAACGAAGAACTATAGAGAACATTTAATAAAGTCTCAACAACTTAAGCTAAAAGTGAATTTGATTTTAAGACTACACTAAGGGCTTCCCTGGTGGCGCAGTGGTTGAGAGTCTGCCTGCCGATGCAGGGGACATGGGTTCGTGCCCCGGTCTGGGAAGATCTCACATGCCAAGGAGCAGCTAGGCCCGTGAGCCATGGCCGCTGAGCCTGCGCGTCCGGAGCCTGTGCTCCGCAACGGGAGAGGCCACAACGGTGAGAGGCCCGCGTACCGCAAAAAAAAAAAAAAAAAAAAAAAAAAAAAGCATACACTAAAATTATTCAGGAAAAAATTAAAAGTCTAATATTTCCTTTCCTGAGCTTTTTAAAAATCACAGAACAATTAGTTTTCCACACTTCAACCTCTGATGATTGCTGAAAAAGGGGTTAAAAGAAAAAGGCAACTCCAAAGGATTAACAAAAAAGGTGTAACTGTCATAATTCCATATGTAGAACAAAAATAAAATCGGTTTTCTCCCTTGAAACACTGCCTCTCTAAGCTCTGCCCCGTTTTTAAGGGGTTCCCTGTACTGCAATTAAAACAAAACAAACTACGCTCATCTAGCATATTTGCTTAGCAGTTTTTAAACTAAACACGATTAACTCCAAAGTTAAAAACAAAACAAAGAAGTCAACAATACCTGGCCGAAAAGCCATCTTTATCTTAATGAATGCTTCATTACAGTCTGCCAGGAGATATTTGGCTTTTCTGTGATAGATTCGAACTACTCCCAGTAAGAGATGTCCTGACGTTCGGAGTGCCATCTTCACCTGTGAATTAACATTACTCTAATTTATAAAGTTAATTTTCTGGATTTAGAGACTACTTCAAAGCTTGTATGTTGTGCAATTCACAGGCAATTTATATCTCTCCATACTTTTAACCATTTATTTGAAGTTACCTCACAGTCATGTATATTTTATTTCTCACTGCCTTTACCTGTAAATTTCCTGAGTATACCCAAAGAATAGACTGGCAGAAATTCATGAATAAATATAGATGTGAAGGTAGCTATGAAGCAAGTATTAAGGCAATCCATGAACTGTTGTCATTAGCACATTAAGAAGTATGTGGCACTTTTGGTTGCCAATCTAGAGTCATTGCTCCTTGCTGGCTAACTGAACTCTGAGTTTATTTGGGAAGTGAAATGTCCCCAGTCTTGAAGGATGACTGTCTCATTCTTCTCTGCTGGTGCTCGTTTTTGAGCGGGCATGTAACCCAGTTCAGCCAACGAGAAGTTGGCTTGACTGAGCCAACTTCTCAGTCAAGTAGGTCAGAGAATTTCTGAGGAAGATTTTCCCAATTAAAACAAAACAAAACAACGAATACCCCTCCCTTCCTTCTCCCCTTCCTGCACTGTGAGTAGGTGGGGCCTGTAGCTGCCTGCAGTACCCCCGTAACTGCAAGGCTGTCTGCATGAGGACAAGAAGCCATTAAACTAAGAAAGGTGAGTCCTTGGATGACATCTTTGAACTGCTGAACCTAGATCTTCCTATTTCTAAACTTCTAGTTAAATAAGACTGTTAATTTCCTTATTGTTTAAGCCACTTTTCACTGAGTTTTTATTACCTGACTCGAAAGCATACTAACTGATAAAGGATAATGGTATCCATCTTTCTTCACAAGAAAATACATTCCTCAGCCTGTATTTTATCAAGGTAGATCTTCATCAGTGCTTAGGGGGATCCAGTATGTGGGATGAGACAGAGTAGTTGGAAAAGAATGAGAGAAGTAAATACCCAATCTAAATAGAATGATTCAAAATTCCTCTGGTTATAATAAGAATTTTTTTTTTTAAGAACAAGAAAACATGAGCTCAACTTTACCAGATTGTTTTCCAGATAACACCATAAAAACATCAAATTTTTAAGTAGCAAAGAAAGCTGTTAAATATTTGCTTAAAGTTTAAATTATGCTTAGTACACTATGTTCCTTATAACTTACAAATACAATGTGTTGTCTTATTTAATATGGGTACTCTCTATAGCAGTCTAGAATCCGATTTACAATAACTCTCAGGCTCTATATTTATGGTCACATCTCATAACAGCATAAATTATGAAGTTTAGTGTTATAAATTCTTAAGTATCTAAAACTGTAATAAATTTATAACTAAATCTAGGACTTATCTGATGATAAATCCCTGATATGAAAAATAATACCCAATTAAAATACTGCTCATAATGGAAAATGAGAATCTCCCTTTATGGTGTAGTCTTAGGAAATTTAAAATTACTGCTGACTGCACCTTCACCTAAGAAAAAAGGAGGGAAAAAACCCCCAATCTTGGCATGCCATTACCTTGTCCAGAATTAGCAACTTTTAAAAGGTGGTGTTTAAACAAAAACATGGAGATACAGAGAAGAGAGTAGTGGTTACCTTAGGAGAAGGGGTGGGGGAAAGGCAAAATGGCTAAAGGGGATCAACTGTATGGTAATGGATGAAAACTAAATTTTTGGTGGTGAGCACACTGTGGGGTATACAGAAGTAGAAATATAAAACCTATATAATGTTATAAATCAATGTTACCTCAAAGTAAATTTCTTAAAAATGCAGATAATAAAGTAGTCACCTCATTAAATAAAAAGGTGGTGTTTGGGCCAAGTCTTTCTTTCTGGATTAGTTTGGTTCAGAGTTCAGTCCCAGAATAGGTAAAATGAGGTGTGGCATTTTTGCTGTTGAACTAGCTCATGTTAAGAGTGGAGGTATAATCAAGAACACAGGCTATACATCCAAGGAAAACTCTGATCTGCAGGGATTTAAGAGGGGCTGTTCCAACCAGAGACGGAGAGGGGAAGGGGGGAGAGAGAACGCGTGCAGCTGCAAGGAGCAATTTGTCTGCCACTTGTTCTAAACGACTAAACCAACATTTCACCCACAAGAACTGCACAACAAAAGCAGACATTAGAAATTTTCAGGTCAGTTCACCCTGTGGAGATATCTATTGTGATATATTCTATCACAATAAAACAAAATCAATCAATCAAATAAAAACACACTTAGAAATGGTTTTTAAAGTTGTAGTGTCCCTAATGGGGTACAAAGTACTCTGCACATATTATGAAAAAGTTTGTTATCCTTTTAAGCCAAATCACCCTCAATACTTGCTTATGGATGTTAAAGTTAGCCACACTTAGCAATTTCAAGAAAAGAGTTCAATTTCTCCTTTCTCCATTCACCTAACTCAGTAAGCAGACCTATAAAAAGAAAATATCATCTTCTCAAACAATTCCACCAGCAGTGCACACTGGTGCAATTTCCCCACAGAACAATTGTTAATGCACATCAGAAATCTTAAAATAAGTATATCACCTGCTCCAATAATTATATTCCTAAACATCAACATTAAGGAAAGACAGAGAACAAAAGATTTTACAAGTAACAGTTACTAAATGGCTGTTTTTTAAAAAGAGGAAAACAAAAACTTGTAATCCTACCACCTAGAGAAACCTTTAGTAATATTTTAATATGCCTTCTAGGCTTTTATATATGCATAAACACAATTTTTCTTTTTGTGTGCATGTGTACACAAAAAACTGTATTATATTGTTTTGTAATGAGCCTGCAGCCAGGAAAAGCTCTGTTCATAGCATTATCATAATTTTTAATGGTTGCATTATACAGACCAGAGGAATTAAATTCAAAAAATTTGGAAAAAATATGGATTACTTCCCTCCCTCCCAAAAGAAGCTGGTCAAACAAATCATACACAATCAAAATGATAAATTTCAGGTCCATAATCCTTTATATGAAGTCCTAGGGGCCAAATGTGTTTTGGAATTCAGAGCTTTTTGAATATTATAAAGGTAATGCAGTGCACATGCCGTTTATTAAAACATTCCCAAGAGTGTCTGCAGCAGCTCCCCATAACCATACACATTAGAATTTATGAAAACACAAATAACCTCACTTCAATTTTGGTCTAGTTGTGTTTCTGGGTTTTTTTGTGTATTTAAGTTCTGTGGGTAAAAGACTATGACAATGTACAATGCAACCATTAAAAATGATGGCAGAGTTATGAACAGAGCTTTTCCTGAATGCAGTCCTGTTACAAAACTTACAGTGCAGTTTTTTTATACATGCATAAAAAAGGAGAAAAATTACATGTATAACACATGCACCCATAAAAGTCTAGAAGACACAGCAAAATACTAAAGGTTTCTCTAGGTGGTAGAACTACAGGTCACTTATTTCCCCCTGTTTGTAAAGTTTTCTAATTAGTATTGTCTTAGAAATAACATAATAGAAACATCTTTAACACCAATAAATTCTACACTATAACTCTAAGACTAGTTGAATTTCCATATACAGATAGAAATTTTATAATTTAATCTAATTCCAAATACAAACTTTCACTTCTCTCCTGTGAAACATTTATTTTCCCAGAAAACTTTTCTGAACAAGTCTCTGCTACATCCCACCTTTGTTCCTGGGATGCCCTTGCTCCTTCAGCAGTAAAGAACTACTCTTATTTAACACACTATACCAGCATTGTCCAAACTGTTAATTCTAAGAGGAGCTCCCAATGCTGATGCAGGGAGCTGCAATCTGGAATGCTTTCAAAATAGGAAAACTGGTACATGTATGTGTGTATGCATATGCATAAATACAAAGCCCAGGAAAGGACCTTTAAAACACAGATGTGATATGTGTGTGTATGTGGATATATAAAAATTATATTCAAGGACTATACCTTTGAGATTAGCCCTTCATACATTTTTAAAGTCAACCTGTCTGTTCCTCAATGAAATGCTCATGATGTTAGTAGCTATAATTGTGACTGTTTGTTTGAATGGTCTTTCCTTGGCAACACAAAAAACACATATTAAGTCATACTATTTGTGAAATAGAAGGGTGGAAACCACTGCTTCAGAAGTTTCAGAGGATATCAATAAAATCTCCTCTAGAAACAGAGTAGTAAGCAAGGCAGATAAGGTAAGGACATTCATAAGGCTTCCATTCTAGGGGAACACAGTAATTAAATATTTAGGGAAAGATGGCCAAGTACAAAAGTTCTACGATGGGGAAAAGTTCTGGTATCTTCAAGAAACGGCAAGTAGGCCTGGGAAGCTGAGGTGGAGCAAGTGTTCTGGATACTATTTGCTACGTGGATAAAGTATCAATAGTTAGATCTGGCCCCTGCAACATTTTCTAACTAATGGGTCCTTATTTTGAAAACTTTGTAAATTCCTCAATCAGGAATACCTATACACATATTTAGTATAAAAAACATCTAGAAAGTTAAATATAAAATATTTGGGTACTGTCCGACCATACTTATCTGCCACTGAAAGAGGCAAATGAAGATATCTGTATACTCAACAGAATTTTTAAAGAGAAGAAAGTATCAAATTGAAACTCTGGCTATGGATTTTCTTTACCTCCAGTATACATCGGTGCCTACCTAAGAAGCTGTTTTTATAGAATTCTATTTCACACATCAATGAACAATCAACGAAGTGAATAAAAATATCAACATCAAACATACCTTCGGTGAGATGATACTCTCCACACTGCTCTCTAAATTACACTCAAACACATGGGCTTTGGTTAGCTTCTTATCCCAGTGGGCCGCTAGCCAAATTTTGGCCAGAGGCCCTCTTTTACTGAGGACAAAATGTGCGTAGAACATTGTTCTGGTTGACTATGAAACAGGAGGAAACCTGAAGGGGACAAAAAGTTAATGCAAACAACACCACATGAGAACTGAATTATTTATCAAGACATACAAGAAACCTGAAAATAAAAGTCTCCTATTCTTCTAAATATGAAAACTATGAAAGGCTTGAGTGAAGTATAGTATGCATATAAAAAACAATCTATTGTTTAATTTTGAGAAGGTAAGAAAAGATCCCCCCAAATGCTAAGCTGAAAGGTAAGGGGACAAGTCAGGTCACTTCCATGCCTTACTGTCATCTTAAAAGTGCTAGTTTGGTTTTTTTCCTTTAAGTAAAAACTGTCTTCAGAAAACTCTTCTTTTTGAAGTTCCATCAAGTGTTAATTCCATTCCTATCCTGATTACTAACTGTAAAAATAAGTCTGCTTCTGGCCAAAAGCCAGAAAATATATTCTTCATGACAAGAAAAGAATGTCCAAGAAGAAGAACACTCAGGCACAGATATTAATCAATGAGGAAATTTCCATGTTTAGAACCCCATTAAAAACTGAGATTCTTAGCTAAATGCATTATATAATAATTGCTACCTCATGACAAGCATTTCATATTTCACCAAGCAGATAAGTAAGTGGGTTGGCCCCATTTTACAGGTAAGCAGTTTTCAAAAGCTGAGCCTTAAAAAGATAAGCATTGTATAGTTTTCTCAACTCAGGAATCTGAAAAGCACTTGATCACTAAATTCAGGACAATGATACAGTATACAATTTAACTCATGACTGAAACAGTCTTAGTAGAAACACAAGTATGTTATTCTTTTATTTTCCTTTTAGTAACCTAATGTATTAATACCTAAGAAAAAAAAGGCAGCCTGCAGAACTCCAGCTTGGAGAGCATGTGAACGGTGTAAAAAGATAATTTCCCTTATATCATGTATTTTCCCTTTTCCACAGAAAACTTTAGAAAATCTATTTTGCCAACTGAATTTTTTCTGAAATGTCCGTAACACTAAAAAAAGGTAAGTCATGCTTTTACAGAAAGAAACTCAAGCACACCCAAAACACATGAAAACTAATTAAAATTTAAAAACTTTTAAAACTTATGTCACACACCTATCCCTTGCTCCCTACCATTCCTAAGTCCTGGCAACCACCGCTCTGTTCTTTACTCAAATTTTAGCATTTTGAGAATGTTATATAAACGGAATCATACAGTATGTGACTTTTTGGAACAGCTTCTTGGATTCAGCATCATGATACAAATTCATCCAAGTGTTTGTTGCATGTCTTAACAGTATGTTCCCTTTCATTGCTGAGCAGCATTCCATGGGGGTGGTTATAGTATCACAATTTGCTTAGCCATTTACCTATTGAAGGACATTCGGTTGTTTCCAGTTTTTCGCTATTTCAAATAAAGCTACTGTAAATATTAGTGTACACAGACTTGGCGAATGTTAATTTTTCATTTTTCCAAGACAAATGTTCTGTGGTGTTATTGGACAGCATGATAAGTGTTCCTTTAGCTTTTAAAGAAACTTTAACACTGCTCCTATCAAAACTCTAATGAGGTTTTTTAATAGCTACTGACAAGATTTTTCTAAAACTCATAAGGGAAGGCAAAAGACCCAGAATAGCTAAAAGTATTTTGAAAAAGAAAAATAAAGTGGGAAGAATCAGTCTACCCAATTTTAAGACTTATTATATAGCTACAACAGTCAATACTGTGTGAAGAGAAAGATACACAGATCAATCACAGATCAATGGAGCAGAGAACCCAGAAATAGATACACACAATTAAGTCCAACTGATTTTTCACAAAGATACAGAAGCAATTCAAAGAAGGAAGGTAGTCTTTTAGTCTTTGACAAATGGCGCTTGAGTGATCAGACATCACCCATAGGCCAAAAAAAAAAAAAGAAGACCTCAACCCAAACCTCACATATTATATAAAAATTAAGTCAAAATAAATCGCAGACTTAAACGTAAAACTATAAAATTTTAAGGAGAAAACCACAAAGGAACACCTTTGATATCTAAAGCTTGGTAAGAATTTTTAGACATTGTACCAAAAACATGTCCTATAAAGGAAAAGAACCTAACATGAAGGAGTCCACTGAGGATGCAAAGACAAGACAGAAGATGGGAAAAAATATTTGCAAACCACATATCTGAAAAGGACCTGGATCCAGAATATATAAAGAACTGTCAAAACTAAAAGAGTTAAAAAAAAAAAAAATCCAACTAGAAATGGGCAAAAAAAAAAAGGACATTTCAAGGAAGAGAATATACCGATGGCAAATTAAAAACAAGAAAGATGCTCAGCATCACTAGTCATTAGGAAAATGCAAATTAAGACCCAATAAGATATCACTGCACACCTCTTATAGGAGCTAAAATAGAACATAATGGCAACAGGAAGCAAATGCTGGTGGGGATACAGAGACACTGCCATTTCTCATACACTGCTACTGGGAATGCACAATTTCTTTTGAATTAGCTTAAGAAAAAAGATCCAGAGTAAGTTAACTTGAATTTTCATGTTTTTACAAAGGGACTGTAAATTTTAAACAAGAAGTTTGCTTATTGTACTTTCAATTAAAAACTATACTCATTCTTTCCAATAAGGTACAGAAAATAATACATATTAGTTAATGTATCCCAGGCAAGAGATTTTATGCCTGTCAAAAATGTTTGGGAGGGGGCTTCCCTGGTGGCGCAGTGGTTCAGAGTCCACCTGCCGATGCAGGGGACACGGGTTCGGGCCCCGGTCCGGGAAGATCCCATATGCCGCAGAGCGGCTGGGCCCGTGAGCCATGGCCGCCGAGCCTGCGCGTCCAGAGCCTGTGCTCCGCAACGGGAGAGGCCCACATACCGCAAAAAAAAAAAAAAAAAAAAAAAAAAAAAAAATGTTTGGGAGGGTGGTGCAAGAGTAATTCAGTCAGGTTTGCCTCATCTCCAGTTTCCATCACTTAATGGAATTTTCAATCTCTGAACCAGATGCTTCCAGGGGATCATTAATTCACACTAGGAAAATTTTCTCTGAAGAAAAAAATAAAATAGGCTTCATCAACTGCCTAATGATGTGAACTTTTTCTCTCAAATGTGGAGTTAAGAAAAGAACTAAGGAATACTAAACTAGGAAGAATTCGGATCAAATGCTCTAAGGTAAAAGCATTAAATAACAACACCTCAAGTGCACCTTCTATTCCACTTAGCAGATCAAAATTTGCTTCCTATAATCAAAGAGAGCCTCCTACTTCAAGCCTTAAAGTTTGTTAGCATAAAAATTAAGCTGCCTCTACAGCATTATAAATATAATCTACAGGATTTTGTAGAAATCCAATATAGCTCTATGTTCTCAGAAATACAATCACTGTCATACACAATAAGCTCCAAGTATCACTATAGAAGATAGTCATGTTCCAAATAAGTAAAAAAAACTCTTACTAGAATAAGAGAATACTCCTAGGATACTCCCTGCTGCGTGTCAACTACTAAATAAGTGTTTAATGAACAAGGAAATGAAATACACCAAGTGATCTCATAATTGATACATGTAAAAAATTCTGGAAATTTTAGAAATTGAAACTGGCACATC
The DNA here is from genome assembly GCF_949987515.2 of Delphinus delphis. NCBI lineage: Eukaryota > Metazoa > Chordata > Mammalia > Artiodactyla > Delphinidae > Delphinus > Delphinus delphis. Next base: position 59,220,406 of record NC_082699.1, read on the forward strand.
TCAACAGGTGTCAGCAGTTCATGGCCAGCACTTCAGCTGCTAGTCAAGAGTACCATGCCTAAAATATCCCAGCTATGCCCAGGCAGAGATTCCTAAACGGATGCTTTCTTGGCATTGGATGGGGAGTAACTAAAGCAGAGTGGTGCTAAAATTAATCTGGGAAACAACTAGCAAGAGGAAATCACCTTAATAACTAAAGGAAGCCTGATGTACAGCAGTGGGTCAACTATTGGCTTGTACCTAAATAAGAATAAAGTGTAATCGTTGTTGCCTTTTAAACCATTTTTTTCCCTTAGTAATACCAAACCTTTAACCAATCTTTAAAGAAGATTGGTTCAAAGTTTTAAAGATTCTAAATTTTGCTAATTCTTTACAAAAGATCTTAGCAGAAAGTCTGCATTTGGTCAAAAAGCACAGCTTACCAATTTCATGATTGCTCAATTTTTTTCTAAAGCAGCAAACAACTTTTAAAAATTGATCCTAAAAAGTAATTTAAATCTGATGTGAAATGACAGACTGATAATTTAGAACATATTCAGGAACGCAAAAACGGCGATTTCTTTAAGATGTTTCTAAAAAACCAAAGTCAAATTACAGCTCATGTTTCTACAATGATGTTAAATCATTATAATATTTCACTCATCTGTTAAAAAGCAGGGCAGGATACTGGTTGCATAAATTGGTATGACCTCTTTGAAGGGCAATGTGGCAACATCTCATACTTTCCAGCAAGAAACTGCACTTCCAGTAATAAACCAAAAGTATATTTGAGGATGTATAATAACAATTAAAAAAAAAAAACCAAAAACTTACTAAGCTCTAAGTATTTTATGTGTCCATCCTCTTCGTGATAGTCTTAGAAGATAAATACTGGCCCATTTTACAAACCAGGAAAAGGAGAAAAGGAGAGGATAAGGAATGTGGCAAAGGTCACCAGCATTTAATGCGAGTGGAACTTGAACTTCAGAGCCCACAAGTCTAACTAAACACTATGTTGCCTTGCCAGCATGACTTTTAATAGCAAAGTATTAGAAATAACCTACCTAGCCCTTAATAGTGACTTTTAGCAAATTAATACAATCATACAATAGAATTCCCATGCACTCTTAAACAATGATAAAAGAGAGCTCTCTCTATACATGTATACAAACACGCACTTGCATGAGCAAAAAATATCTATGGAGTGCAAACAAAACTGATGACACCGGTCACCTTTGGAACCTGTGTCCAGTGAGAAAGTGAGGACTAACCTTCTGTACTGTTGGACTTCTTTTCTTTTGTAACTTATGGCATACACAAACGTCATCTATTCAAAGTAAAAACAATTATTTTGGGAGTGCTTTGCCAGTAACTAGCATGTTAAGCTGCTTAATCTGTGTAGTTCACTTTCCCTAACTATAAAAAACTGGAAGGTGGAAATTCAGTGATAACTAACCTTAGAAAACATCAACATCGAACTCAGATAAGAATGGAACCATCTCTTTGGGGGTGCTTGGGGAGTGTCTCAGGGACAGAAGGTATTTCCAACCCTGCACCCTAGAGCTCCCCTCCCTTTTGATACTAATGTTCTTTGAAGAAGAGTTTTACAATCGGACAGTCCTAGGTTCAAACTCAGCTCCCTCCACAGTTGTTTTGTAAGGGTTAAAAGTGAATTAACATCTGAGTCTTAGCCTTCTCATCTATAAAATGGGGATGTTTCCCGAACAGTATTATGAGAATTAAACAGAACATCATACCCAACACAATGCCACTACAGACACAAATAGTTACTTTGGAAAAAAAATCTCCCACAGAGCACATACCAGCTATCATGATCATGCCTACCAATTCTGACATCACAACATTTAAACAAAAACCACAAAATCTTTATTTCTGATATTAGAAATTTCCCTTCTGTACCAAACTATAAAGATAAAACTTCTCAGAATCTTTATGTTCCAATAAATAGGAACTCACCAGGAAAGAAATTCTCATCCTTAAGAAAAGTTAATCCTAGATTGTACTAATGCGTTGCCTCTATAAACACAAGAAAGGTAAAAGCTATGCTCTATCAATGTAATTCTGACTTGTATACAAAAAGGTATTATGTCCACTGAGTTATGCACTGCTGTCACCTCATCTACAAACTGGTAATAATTTAATCATTGGGTATGGCATACATCCTCATCAATGCCTTTTTAAAAGTAATTGATTAGTTGCTTCCAACATGAAACAAAGTAATTTAGTGACGCTACAACTTAGGAAAGCTTCTGCAGCCTGTCTTCAACATTCCGCACAACCACACAGCTCCCTGGCATTTACATTCGTTGGAAGAAAATGGGAATTTGTTTCTGGAATTCAATGATCATTCTAAACAATATACGGAGAGCAGATGTTAACTTTCGCTTGCAAAGGGAAGCCGATGAACAGTAGCCTTTACCAGAAACCCTTAAAAACTCAAGCGCGTTTTTGAACACTGAAAGCCTAACAAATCGTAAGGCGGCCAAACCCTCCAGCGTTTCCCTCTTTCAAATTTGAAGAAGGCCGCTAAGTCTGGCAGCAGCACAGCTCGACAGTGTCACCCCACACTATCACAGCAGATCATTCTCAAAGCCTTTCTCAGCGAGGAAGGAGACACCAGGCATTTGTCAGAAACGCCCCCCCCCCCGCACCAAATACAACACCCAATATCCTCAATCGCTAGGAAAGCCAGGGAGGAAAACCAATTATGCTAATTTCCTAAGAATCAGAGGCAACTTCCCTTGATCGCGTTTTCTATGGGTCTGGCCAATATTTGATATCTCCAGCGTAACCATTTTCCTTTTAAAAAACAAAAAAAAAAAAAAAAAAAAAAAACGGGGAAGGGGGAGCAACACTGGTCCCTGGCGAGGGGCCCGCCCTGTTCTCCGGCCCCACCGTGGCCGCGATGGCAGGGCCCGCGTGCCTTCCACCCCCGCACCCACGCTCGGCGGACGGCTGCGGCCCCTCGGAGCTGGCGTCGCGGGCGGCCACCCCGCCGCCCTCTCCCGCCCCGAATCCCGCGTCTTCCCAGACAGCCATTTTCACCCGAAGAGTAGGCGGCCCGGTGCCCAGAGCGCGCTCGTTCAAACCTCCTCCTCGCCCTCCGGTGCCCAGAGCCGCGTCTCCCCGAGAGACCGACCGAGTAACTGTTTCTTTGGCCTTGAAATAGACCTGAACCATTTGTTACCCAATAGACAATGATGCGGGCCCAGGCTGCGCGGGTCCCGGCTGAGGGTGGGCACCTGGGCAAGGGGCCTGGGCGGCGGCGCAGCGGTTCGGGAGCTCGGAGGGTGGCAGCACTGCCCCGACCCGGGGCGCAGGCAGTGCCGACGTCTCCCTCGCCCTCCCCCCCACCCTCCTCCGGAGTCCGGCTCCCCGACGGCAAGACGGCAGGGAACGGGTGGGGGGAAGAGAGCCGGAGGAAAAGAAGGGGTCGGCCGACTATCTTACCTTGTTCTCCGCCGGGAGTTGGGCGGGCTGGGTGGCCTGGGGAGGGGAAAAGGGTCGGGGGAGGGGGCGGGGAAAGGGGGGGAGCACTTGTGAGGTGTAGCTTCGGAGCTGCTCCCGCCGCCGCCACGGCCGCCGCCTCCTTCCCGATTCACTCAAACAAACAAGATGGCTGCCGTTACGCCGCGGCTCTTCCTGCCGCCCAAATCCTCGGTTCAAATCGGCAGGATGTTTACGGTCAAAATGGTACCTGTGCGCCTGCGCAGCCAGCCTAAGACCCAGAAGGAGCAACGCAGGCGCAGCGACCATTTCCTTTTCTTTGGAACCCGCCTTCTGGTTGAGCAGTCCCGAACTGAGCAAGCGCAAAGGTGATTCTCTTGCTAGAGGGTCTTCTAGCGTCGCGGAACTGGCAAGCGGCGCGCGCGCAGTGCTTGCCAAGGAAGCGCTGATTGGATGTAACTTTATTCTTGGGCTTGTTTTAAAGGGAAAAAGACCTTTGTGTAGTTTTATGTGCCCCTTACATAAAAATTCATTTAAATGGTTCTGTAGCAACGAATGTAACATAAATCCCTTAAATAAGTTCTCTAAAATGTAGGGGTTCATTCATTCAGTCAACCTATATTTATAGACGGTCTTCTCTGAACCGCATACTAAGATAGCTAGGGTCTGGGATATAATGACGATATAGTGAGATAGTATCTGCCTATGTGCTATTACCCAAAGTACTTAAGATGATACAATGATCCAGCCCCTGTCTCCTGACCCTCTTGCCCCTCTCTTCCTCACTGTGCTCCAGTCATCAAACCAACAGAGCTCAAGAGTTTTGCACTCACTGTTCTCTGTGCTTAGAATAGTCTTGCATTTCCATCCCGTCTCCTTTTGTCTAATTCTTAATCTTACACTCTTAGCTCAAAAGTCACTTACACAAGAGAGTCTTCCCTGATCCTCTGTATTATTGATATTTAGGATAACACTATTAATGTAAAAAAAAAGGTCCCCATCCCGCCCCAAACTTAAGGGCTTTACAAAACGGCCCTGCCAATTTCTGCCTTTATGACCATGAGTAACAGCCTCTCTGTGCTTTCGGTTTCTCACCTGAGGATTGTTGTGAGGATTCATGAATACGTGTAGAAGCATTTGGAATGGTGCATGGCATGTTACAAGTAATCTAAGTTATTTTTATTACTATCTTCATTGTCATTATCACAATTATTCTCCCCTATTTTTTTTTTTCCCTAAAGAATGGCACCCTGAGCTAGACAAAATGCTCCTAGCCAGAGTAGAGGATAAGATTACCATCGTTTGATGTGGACACCTAGCAGTTTTAATCCAGCCCAGGTGTATGCTAGTTTTTCAACTGCCCTGGACCCTTCGAGGGTTTTAACACTATACAACACAACTCACTTTTAACCTTCCTATGTTGTAGCAACAGGTGGATAAGAAAGTGGGCAGCCTTGTGCTCCATTTATTCTGTGTCACCTGATTTTTGCTTGGGGCAGGGTTTAACTCACAAGCAGGAGTCCATTAGCCAAGTGGTCATGGCAGCTGGAACTCAAAGCTTCATCAAGTGACTATCCTGGGGCTTCCCTGGTGGCGCAGTGGTTGAGAGTCCGCCTGCCGATGCAGGGGACAGGGGTTCATACCGGAGTCCGGGAAGATCCCACATGCCGCGGAGCGGCTGGGCCCATGAGCCATGGCCGCTGAGAGGCCCGCGTACCGCAAAAAAAAAAAAAAAAAAAAAAAAGAAAAAGAAAAAAAAAGTGATTATCCTATTTTAATTGGGCAATTTTTTGTTTATTTGTTCTTTTCTTTGTGTGTTTTTTTTTTTTTTTGCGGTACGCGGGCCTCTCACTGTTGTGGCCTCTGCCGTTGCGGAGCACAGGCTCCGGACGCGCAGGCTCAGCGGCCATGGCTCACGGGCCCAGCCGCTCCGCGGCATGTGGGATCTTCCCGGACTGGGGTATGAACCCCTGTCCCCTGCATCGGCAGGCGGACTCTCAACCACTGCGCCACCAGGGAAGCCCCCTTTGTTTTTTTAATGGGGACTTTAAGAGGCTGCCATTAAGGATAGTTGTTGAAATCCCAAGCTAAGTAGGGAAGGGGTGCAAGCACTTTTATTATTTTCATTGTGATTTCCCTCAACCAATACAGATTAAATGTTTAAAACATTTAAATCCTTCCTGCTGGTGTGGCTTTTCATAAACTCAACTCTGGCAATTGTGTCATCATCTCCAAAAAACAAAAACAAAACCAAAAACCCACCCCCCCAAAAACAAACAAACAAAAACCCAACCAACCAACCAAACACAGACTCACTCATTAACAAACTCTTTACAACAGAAAAATTCAATTTCTGCCAGTGAACGATTTAATTCAACACTTCGAAATAATTTAAGCATATTAGCTACAAAGTAATCTAAAACTAATCGCCTGGGAAGAGTTTTGAGTCAGGTTAAGGATTACATGGATAAGACTACATTGCATGGTGAATCCTTCTTCATTGTTAATATTAAATTTCAGTTTAAATCTGTCTCCATTTCAAAATATGTTCAGATGAATATGCATTGCCACTTCCTGTCTTGCTTACATTACATTAGTTTTTAGAGTTTTTGTCAGTGGGACCACATAGATTTCCTCTTAATTTGAATAAAAACAATTCTGTTTTACTAATTTCTAATAACAAATCTAACATTTAAATCAACAGCTTACTTTTTTATCTAAGACTTTTTTCCCTCTATCTTTGAAGGATGTTTATGAATATGGGCTTTGGGTTCAAATCCATCTCTTCTACTTCCCAGCTGTTTTACCATATGCAATTTATTATACTTCTCTGGGTTTTGATTTCTTTATCTACAAAAATGGAGGCCATACTCTTTATGACTGATGAAAGAATTAAATAAGATCATATATATGAAATACTTAGCATAGTGGCTGAAACTGAGTAATTACTCAATAAATTGTGACTATTACTCTTGAACCTTCTAGCTTCTGAGTAATGAAATAGCTGGCAAGGTATGGCAAATATTTATCAAATATTCAGCTTTTAAGAACATCAGTAAATACCTAATACTCTAAATGCCCCTCTTAACTATACTTCGCTCTATGCCCATTTTGTAATCCTTATTTGATTACAATTGTAATGTCTCTCTCTCTCCAGTACTGAACTCCCAAGGTACTATCACTTCTTTTCTCTTGAACCATTTATTCTTACCCAGTAGCTCTCCACTGCAGCCCACTTTCCCTTTCATGGGTTTCTTTAATATTTTCTTCACATATAACCCTAATTCCCTAAATCTGTGGATTTGATTCTTTTGAACAAGGTATATATTCTGTTCTGGCTTGAAGTCCCATCCTATCAACATATTCATTCATTTCCTTACACACAACGTTGAGCTAGTTAATTTTTCTTGCTACAGAACTTAGCTGCAGTTAATATCTCCTTCACCTGGAAATACTTATTTGGTGAGTGTGCAATTTTGCAATGTAAAATTTGCAATTTTAATAATTGTGAATTTGTTTGACTAAAACCATGGCAGGACAGACTTAAATTGCAGATCTAATCTTCCTCCAGTTGGAATACTCTGCTTTTCTTTCCTGCTTCCTCAGTTAATGACTTGTATGATTTGGGATAATCACTGTCTGAAGAACTGGATGCTGCCTCTGTCTTAAGCATGTTTATAAAGCAGCTGTGTTCTATGTCTTATTATTTCAGGAACACACACACACATTCACACAACTGAGACTTTTCATGAGATAAAAACTGTTACAGAAATAGATGATCAACACATAGTAACAGAGTTGTTTAAGGTTTAAACACAATTTCATAGATTTGTTTCTCTGAATTGCTAAACTTTCAAAACATAATGCTCTATGACATAAAAAATATATCGTAAGTAGGAGGGGTTAGATTAAGAGAGGAATAAGGCAAATGGATAGATTTTCAGGAGTATTTCAATATTAATAATGGATGAGTATTAAGTATGTTGCACCAGAATTTAAAAATTATTTAAATAAAGAAAAATCAAAGTATAAAATATTTGTTGCCTGTGGTTTCTAAAGTTCATTAAAGTCCAGAAAGAGTGACTAGCCCCTTTCAGATTGTGGGCTAAATAGAGAAAAATGGACAGAAAATGACTGAAAAAAATTGTAGATTCTTGCTTTTCTTCTACTGTCAACAATATTTTTTTTATCCCTAAAAAGGATTGGTAATATTTTGATGAAAAAGGGAACACATTTTAAGGACAACAGTCATAGTCAAAAATGTTATAATCAGATGCATTATATTTAAGAAGCGGCGGGATTAAAGACAAAACATTGGTATTCAATTCTTAATATTCTAGATATTAAATAAGTTAGTGATAACGGCATGTGTGAGAGAGGGTTTTATAAATCAGAGAAATGGTAGATTTCATTCATAGTCACATGCTCAGCTTCAGGCATGTCATTTTGAATCAGGATTCTGCTCTGGAGAGGGGCTGCAAACATCCCTGTCAAGGCTGCACGGTCTGTTCAGACAGGTAGGTGTCAGCAAAGAAAAATTACTAGGGGCCAGGAGTGGCCTCAGGGATGTGCAGTTCTCTGGGCCTCATGGGAATGTGAATTTGTCAATGACTGAGGTTGAGGCCAGTGGAAGCTGCAGAAGCAGAAGCTGGGTCAGGGTCTATGATAATCACTTTGACTTTTCTTAGAAAATTTCATTATGCTAACAACATTTCCATGCTGGGAGCACTTTTAACTCCTTAGCTGGACGTTTTTGTCCTTGACTGTTTTGATGCATTTCCTCTACTTTGAAGCCCATGATCTCTTCTGTAATAATGAGGCATCTTTGGGCTTCCCTGGTGGCGCGGTGGTTGAGAGTCCGCCTGCCGATGCAGGGGACATGGGTTTGTGCCCCTGTCCGGGAAGATCCCACATGCCACGGAGCGGCTGGGCCCGTGAGCCACAGCCGCTGAGCCTGCGCGTCCGGAGCCTGTGCTCCGCAACGGGAGAGGCCACAACGGTGAGAGGCCCGCGTACCGCAAAAAAAAAAAAAGAGAGACATCTTTGACAATAATGGGTGCTTACCCAAAAGCAGATGGATAGTGTTTCCTCTGAACCCCTCCAGTCATTCCAGAATGCAGGTGTTTTTGTTATAATGTAATATACATTGTTCTTTTCATCCTGCAAATTGCTTACTAAAAATAGTAGGGCAAACTGCAGGAAAATAGGGCTGGGGTAGAGCTCTTAAAGCCAATGCAGAGAACAAAAATGGTAACATCTTAATAAAAAATCCTTGCAAACTTCAAAGATGTTAAATTACCACTAATCAAGGAAGTAATATAGTAGATACAGTATAAAAAGTAGGTGAGGGCTTCCCTGGTGGCGCAGTGGTTGAGAGTCTGCCTGCCGATGCAGGGGACACGGGTTCGTGCCCCGGTCCGGGAAGATCCCACATGCCGCGGAGCGGCTGGGCCCGTGAGCCATGGCTGCTGAGCCTGCGTGTCCAGAGCCTGTGCTCCACAGCGGGAGAGGCCACAACAGTGAGAGGCCCGCGAAAAAAAGTAGGTGGAAGTAGCTTGATGGAAAAGGTGTAAAGAAAGATAGAAGCTGCTAGGTTATGAGATAAGGGAAACTCCTGCAGTAAGCACTTGAAAGACACAGTGCGGGGCTCAATGGAGCCAAGAGCTGAGTGGAAGGAAATGGGCATCATGTACAGTCCTGTGTTAATGGGCTTTGCATTAACTTGATGGGGGCAAAAAATTAATGTGTTAGGGAAAAAAGAAATCACATCTGAACTAATGTAACTTCTGTGTCATTTGGAAATCATTCCCCTATCTGCCAATTGTAAGTGAGGAATTAATATTACTATAGAAACTCACACTGTAACAAAATAGATCAAAATTCTTTCCCTAAGACTAGAGTTGATGTTTTATTATCAGTGAGGCCTGGTATATTCATAGTAGGGTGGAAGAGAGTGATTTTCCACTTTTAATGGGTTTAAAACGCATCCCGGTATTCTGTTAAATTGCAGATTTGCATTCAGCTGCTTGGGACGGGGCCCAAGAATTTGCCTTTTTTTTTTTTTTTTTCCTTCCTTTAGCAAGCTTCCAGGTAATTCAGAAGCTGTTGGTACGTGGACCACAGAAAGAGGAAAGGATTTTTAGAGAACAGACTTTGGAACCAGGTAGACCTGGGTTTGCATCATGGCTCTTCCCATTTAGTAGCTGTGTGACCTTGAGTAAGCTGCTTAACTTCATGAGGCTCAGTTTTTTCATCTGTAAAATCAGGCTACTTATATCTACACCTTCGCGGCTGTGGTGCTCATTACATGAGATGACATATCTAGAGCATCTAGAATGGTGCTTGGCACATTGTTTGAGCTCAGTAAATAGTAGTTATTCTTTTAATATTATTGTAGTTACTATTAGTGATATTTGGGTATCTAATGACATACTTATTTTCCTCAACACATTCACCATTCATTTCTCCTGAGATCTGCTGATTTTCTCCTTTACTGTTAATCTTTATTCTATATTGAGTTCCGTGACAAAAACTGCGTATTACTTCCCAATATCTTTCCCTTTTTCTTTAGATTGGCATATGGCACCCAGCTAAAAGATGACATTTACCAACCTCCTATGCATCTAGGTGTGGCCAGGTTAATATGTCTTGCTCAGTGTTATGTGGGCATTCCTAGATTTCTTAAAAAGAGCAGCGTTTTCCAACTGGACAAACTCTATCCACTAGCTAATGGAAGGTAGGGTTCAAAAAGATGATACCAAGGAATTGTTTATTTTAGGTGTGAAATGGTATTGTGGTTATATTTTAAAAGAGTGCCACTATCCTTTAGAGATTCATACTAAAATATTCACAGGTTAAAACATAAGATGTTTGGGATGTATTATAAAATAATCCTCAAGAAGTGGAAAGAGGAGTGGGTGAGGGGATAGAAACAGGATTAGCAGTGAGTTGACAATTGTTGAAGGTGGGTGAAGTGTACATGAGGAAATCACTCTCTCTACCTCTGCATATGTTTGAAATTTTCCAAAACAAAACATCAAAAAAATTTTTTTAATGAAATCAACACATGAAGAATAATTTTAATCTTTTTTTTTTTTTTTTTTTTTTGCGGTACGCGGGCCTCTCACCGTTGTGGCCTCTCCCATTGCGGAGCACAGGCTCTGGACGCGCAGGCTCAGAGGCCATGGCTCACGGGCCCAGCCGCTCCGCGGCACGTGGGATCTTCCCGGACCAGGGCACGAACCCGTGTCCCCTGCATCGGCAGGCAGACTCTCAACCACTGCGCCACCAGGGAAGCCCTAATTTTAATCTTAAATAAGCAAATTTCCAAAGATTCACAGAACGTTTTTTTAACCAGCATTTATTCTAGAACATTTGGAATTTATAAAGTATATTTATATGTAACCATCCAATTCTCCAAGTTATTCATCTGTTCTATTTGGCAATGATTAATCTAATTGGAAATGGGACTTCTCATTCATACATCTTACTGGTAGCACAAAATCAGTGACCTTTATGCACACTTGGAAAGACAAACTGAGGTGAAATCTAATATTTTAAGCAACACATCAGTTAGTCTCTATGGTCTTCCATATTTTATCTTGCTTCCCGACTGTCATCACTCATTTCTTTCGCACAGTGAGACCATGAGTATCAGAGGCGAAGGTGGGTCATGGTATCTTCTGTTTAGGTTCTAACAGATCAGTGGCTATTAATCCAACGCTGCCACCCTCTATGTCTGTCTGGTAACCATACACCACATTACCATTCACCAAGGACCTATTTGATAATTATTACATAACACTATTTTCAATATTTTAAAAACTTTCCTTTCTCTCTACATCCCTTTCCAGCTACGGCACCACTTCTCAACTACCATTTACAGCAAAATTTCTTCAAAGAATTGTTCATGTTTTCTACCTCCAGTTCCTTCCCTTCCATAATCTTTTCATTGCAGTAAAATATATATAATACAGAATTCACCATTTTAACCACTTTAAAGTATACAGTTCAGTGGCATTTAGTATATTTACAATGTTGTGCAACTATCACTATTATCTAATTCTAGAACATTCTTATCACCCAAAAAGGAAAACTTATACCCATTCAGCTATCTCTCCCTATTCCATCCTCCCTCCAGCCCCTATCACTAATCTCTGGATTTTCCTGTTCTGGATTTTTTTTTTTTTTTTTTTTTTTGCGGTACGCGGGCCTCTCACTGTTGTGGCCTCTCCAGTTGCGGAGCACAGGCTCCGGATGCACAGGCTCAGTGGCCATGGCTCATGGGCCCAGCCACTCTGCAGCATGTGGGATCTTCCCAGAACGGGGCACAAACCCGTGATCCCTGCCTTGGCAGGCGGACTCTCAACCACTGAGCCACCAGGGAAGCCCTGGATATTTTATATAAATGGAATTATACAATATGTGACCTTTTGTGCCTAATTCTTTAACTTAGCATAATGTTTTCTAGGTTCAGCCACAATGTAGTGTATAGCTGTACTTCATTCCTTTTTCCTGGATATATAATATTCCATTGTATGGATATACCACATTTTGTTTAACCATTCATCAGTTGATGGACATTTGGGTTGTTTCAACCTTTTGGCTATTGTGAATAGTGTTGCTATGAACATATGCATACTGATATTTGTTTGAACACCTGTTTTCAATTCTTTGGGGTTTTTACCTAGGAGTGGAATTACTGAGTCATTTGGTAATTACTGAGTAATAGCCAAACTCTTTATCCAGTGTCTGTGCTATTTTGTATTCCTACCAGCAATGTATGAGGGTTCCAAGTTCTCTAGATCCTCACCATGACTAGTTATTTTCTGTTATTATTATTTCTTAATTCTATCCATCCAAGTGGGTGTGAAATGGTATCTCATTGTGGTTTTGATTTGTATTTCTTTAATGGCATTGAGCATTTTTTCATATGCTTGTTGGCCATTTATGTCTCCTCTTTGGAGAATGTGTATTCAAATACTTTGTCCACTTTTAATTGGGTTGTTTACCTTATGTTGTTGACTTGTATGAATTCTTAATATATTATGGACATGACTCTTATCAGGTATATTATTTGTAAATATTTTCTCTACTTGGGTCATTCTTGACAAAGGATAGCACAGAACCTAAAAATCTCAAATGTTCTGATATTCAATTGTGTGGGTTGAAAGTATAGCTTTTTAAAAATTTAGTTTGCCTATAGGCTCATTATTAGTAGAGATAAAAAATTTCAAATCCTTGAATTGCAGGCAATACCAGAGTCCATTTCTAATACCCAAATACTTCCCTAAACACTGAAGTATTTACATGTGCAATTTCGTTCTCAGACTATTTGAAATATTACCTTGGAACTACAATTAAATTAAATGTTTAATTAAATTAAATTAAATTAAATGGGTTTAAGGAAGGCTACCACAACAGAAATTCAATGTCTTTGAATATTTCCTGATTCCTGGACCTTTGCAAAATAATATATACTATTTAATTTTAATGTACTGGATTACCAGGCTTGGAAATTTGGCCTTACATGTTTAACATTACAACTGATAGGCTGATTTATTTTGGAAGTCAGTAGACTCCTGACATTTTTGTAAAATAAAGATAGCCCATGCAGAATTCCTATGAATGACCTAAAGAAGATGTGTCAGTCAGGGTCTAGCCAGGAGACATAAATAGCTCAGTAAATTGAGTGGAACATTTCAATATAAAGAATTATTATCTAATAATGAACTAATAGCAGGGAGTAACTATTAAGGGATAAATAATTAATAGTTAACTAAATAACAGGAGATTACAGCTTAGCAATAAAGTGAACTCAACAGAACACAAGAATAGCAGAGGTAGGGAGGAGCTACTACTTCTACAGCTGAGTCTCATACCCATGGAAGGAAAAGACTTGGAAGGAGGCCAACACTGCTATCCAGACCCTGTTGGAGAGGGTGTGGCTGTGGCCTACTTAGTAACAGAGAATTTGCTGAAGTGCCACCAGCCAGGTCTGGCTGGAAACCACCTGTTGGGGCCCTAGCAAAACTAGTTGGGAATCAGCCCTCTGGGATACTGGTGAGGCTCACTGGTAAGTCACTTTCTGAGCTGCTAGTGAGATTCTGCGTGGTGCTGGCTAAACTTGTTGGTGCATGAGTGCTACTGGGTGTCCCATATGCTGCTTTCTATTCCACGCCCCCTGCGGACAAAGCCTAACATTGCACTAGCTGACAAGAGAAAATATTTGCATGGTCCAGCTCCTGTATCACAAAGCAAAACAAAGGTGAACTTGGAGCTCAGAGACAATAAATTGATAACTGGCACAGATGGTGATGTATGACTATTTGAGGGAAGAACCCAGGTTTATGGTTTATGAGGGAAAGTTTTAGAGGTGGTTATTTATGTAATACAAAGAAGCAGAGTGATTAGTTTGAGAACAAAAGCTTAGCAATGGCTGAACCAGGAAACCTGTAATAACCGAAAAATAGATATGTTGAGGGTTATCTGAATTTGCAAGCCCAGACGTTCCTAAAACAGGAAATTCTCTCTTGGAGCAGACCCAAAGATAATGCCAAAAGCAGGTGCTATACAATTAAGTATGAGAGTCAATATCACATGTTCTAGATAAAGTGTTCTGTTGCATGAAGAATTGCAGACATCAGCAAACAGGTAATTTTGTTTGTTTGTTTGTTTATCTGGGGGTGCTGCTGTGAAATCAGACCAGGCCTATTTTTCAGGACCTGGAAAAAAGATACAGTTTTCCTTTTAGGGGTGTATCAATGAATGCTTTTTTCTGCAAGTAATAAATAACCTTTTTTTTTTTTTCCTACAAGTAATAAATAACAGTGGTTTCAGGGAAAAAGAATATCCAACATTTATGTTGGATATTAATCCCTTATGGGTCATATCATTTGCAAATATTTTCTCCCATTCAGTAGTTTGTCTTTTCATTTTGCTGATGGTTTCCTTTGTTGCATAAAAGCTTTTAAGTTTAATTAGGTCCAATTTGTTTATTTTTGTTTTTATTTCCTTTGCTTTAAGAGATGGATCCAAAAAAATATTGCTACAATTTATGTCAAAGAGTGTTCTGCCTATGTTTTCCTCTAAGAGTTTTATAGTATCTGGTCTTACACTTAGGCCTTTAGTCCATTTTGAATTTATTTTTGTATATGGTGGTATAGAATGTTCTAATTTCATTCTTTTACATGTAGCTGTCCCATTTTCCCAGCATCACTTGTTGAAGAGACTGTCTTTTCTCCATTGTGTATTCTTGCCTCCTTTGTCATAGATTAATTGACCATAAGTGTGTGGGTTTATTTTTGGGGGCTCTCTATCCTGTTTCATTGATCTATGTGTTTGTTTTTGTTCTAGTACCATACTGTTTTGATTGCTGTAGTTTTGTAGTATAGTCTGAAGCCAGGAAGTGTGATTTCTTCAGATCTGTTCTGCTTTCTCAAGATTGTTTTGGCTATTCAGGGTCTTCTGTGTTTCCATACAAATTTTAAAATTATTTGTTCTAGTTCTATGAAAAATGCCATTAGTATTTTGACAGGGATTGCACTGAATCTGTAGATTGCCTTGGGTAGTATGGTCATTTGAATAATACTGATTCTTCCAGTGCAAGAGCACGGTATATCTTTCCATCTATTTGTATCGTCTTCAATTTCTTTCATCAGTGTCTTACAGTTTTCTGAGTACAGGTCTTTTACCTCCACAGCTCATACAGCTCAACATCAAAAAAACAAACAACCCAATTAAAAATTGGGCAGAAGGACTGAATAGATATTTTTCCAAAGAAGAAATACAGATGGCTAACAGGCACATGAAAAGGTGCTCAACATTGCTAATTAGCAGGGAAATACAAATCAAAATCACAATGAGATATCAAATCATCCCTGTCAGAATGGCTATCATAAAAAAGTCTACAAATAACAAATGTTGGTGAGAATGTGGAGAAGGAAAACTTGTATGATGTTGGTAGGAATGTAAATTGGTGCAGCCACTGTGAAAAACAGTATGGAGGTTTCTTAAAAGACTAAAAATAGAACTACCATATGACTCAGCAATTCCACTCCTGGGTATACATCCAAAAAAAACAAAAACAGTATTTCAAAAAGATATCTGCACCCCAATGTTCATAGCAGCACTATTTATAATTGCCAAGATATGGAAGCAACCTAAGTGTCCATCAACAGATGAATGGATAAAAAGATGTCATACACACACACACACACACACACACACACACACACAATGGAACACTACTCAGCCGTAAAAAAGAATGTAATTTTGCCATTCGCAGCAACATGGATGGACTTTATGCTAAGTGAAATAACTCAGAGAAAGATAAATACTGTGTGATATCACTTATATGTGGAATCTAAAAAATACAACAAAATAGTGAATATAATAAAAAAGAAGCAGATTCACAAATATAGAGAACAAACTAGCGCTTACCAATGGGGAGAGGGAAGAGGGGAGGGCAATATAGGGGTAGGGAATTAAGGGGCACAAACTGTTAGGTATAAAATAAGCTACAAGGATATATTGTACAACATAGGGAATAGAGTCAATATTTTATAATATATTATAAAACTATAATAACTATAAAGGAAGTATAACCCTTAAAATTTGTGAATCACTATATTGTACACCTGTAACATGTAATACTGTACAGCAACTATACTTCAATAAAAAAGAGGGAAAAAAACCCCAAATATAAATTTGCACTCAAAAGGAAAAAAAAAAAAAGGGGAATAAAATATTTAAGTACTCACATAACAAAACATCTGGAGGAAACAGCTCCTTGATAACCTCAAAGACCAACATTTTTTACATCTTCCTGCCCTATCATCCTTGGAATACTGGCTTTATGGTTGGAACATGATGCCTGTTGCTCTAGGTATCATTTCACCATTTAAGACAAGAAGAAGCAAGAAAGGAGTTGACATCTACATACGTGCTCAACAGACATCATAGGTATCAAACTGCTTGACAAATATTTATTGAACCATCGTGTGTGGCAATGTGTCAGGCTGTGGAATTTAATGATTAATTTAAAAAATGTATATTCCGGGCCCTTTAGCAAATCCTACAGACTCTCCTTCCTAGGGTTTCCTTTTCCATAATGCTCATGCCTGACTCTTCACAGAGGAGAATCTTTCTCCAACTCCTGCACACTCGCTGTAGTTCCTCTGCCCTGAGTCCACCTGATACATTCTGGGAGTTACCCTATTTATTTATACTTACAATATCATATGTTTAGGATAATATTTTATCTAACGGTGTTTTGCGACAGAATTCTCTAATATAAAACCTTTTTTAAAGATATAATTTTTATTGATGGTAGCCAAGGTATTTATTCTCTCTCTTTCCCTCTTTCTCTCTTCTTCTCTCTTTTAAACCTAATAAGCTATTATGTTAGGTGCTATGATACCGCCATTTTGTTTTTGTTTTTGTTTTTGCGGTACGCGGGCCTCTCACTACTGTGGCCTCTCTCGTTGCAGAGCCCAGGCTCTGGACGCGCAGGCTCAGCGGCCACGGCTCACGGGCCCAGCTGCTCCGCGGCATGTGGGATCTTCCCGGACTGGGGCACGAACCCGTGTTCCCTGCATCGGCAGGCGGACTCTCAACCACTGCGCCACCAGGGACGCCCAAGAGACCGCCATTTTTAAAGAGCATTCTCTTTGTGGTAAAGGTCTGATTTCCGTCTGAGTAGTGGGAAATGTATTGACTTTGACAACCAAGAGAGAAACTCTATTTTTAAAAATAACTTTCAATAATACTGACAATTTCTCATGATCTATCTTACAACTTTGGAAGGGACAGTTCCTTCTGTACGTTTTGGGACCCAATTCTTTTTTTTTTTTTTTGGCCACACCATGTGGCTTGTGGGTTCTTAGTTCCCCAACCAGGGATTGAACCTGGGCCCTTGGCAGTGAAAGCGCCAAGTCCTAACCACTGGACCACCCAGGAATTCCCTGGGAACCAATGAACCAATTCGTAAAAACTCATGGAATAACTCTTTAAATAAATGGGAAAAAAAACACAGTGTGTTAAAACTGCAATATATAAAGAAAAAAAGTACAATATAATTAACTCACAGGTTATTTAATAGCTTTGTATTACTAACTTTCATACCCCTGAAAATATGTTGGTCCTTTTCATCCTCTGATCCCTTCAGCTTCATCTGCTTTCTATATTATGGAATCTCCTCTTACCAGGTTTGTCTTTTCAGAGGAGCAGCCTGTCCTCGGCTTGCCTATATATTATACAAATAATGGAGAGGATTTTCCCTCTATGATGTTTTTCTGAGATGGTTTTCTCTTTGAAAAATGTTTTCAGTTTCAAAAACAAACTCCACAGATGTACAAAAAAAACCCCCAAAAGCCAACTAGACACAGAGTTTAGCTGCTTCAACAGAATGTGCAAAAGACAGGAAGCAGCAGCCAGATTCTCAGGCTCTGATTGTCCCAAATCACACAAGTCATCAACTGAGTAATCAGAAAAGGAAAACAAGCCATTTTTAGTTGAAAGAAGATTTGAATCCATAATATGCACTGTAAGCCCACAATGGATGGTTTATAACCAAACAGCCGATTTTTGTGACTTAATTTGAGTTTCCCGGTACAACATATCTTGAAAATTGCACAAAAATATCATACAGAATATATTATGCAAAATGCTCAAATACTGAGATGCAAGATTTTCTTGCCTCTTGGGAGCAGTCTTAACAGTCATCCGTACCAGGTGCAAACTATTCCAGGCAGAGGGTTGGGCTGGAAAGAATATATTTTTTCATCAGTTCTAGAAATCTATCTTTCTGAGGGATTAGGAGGAGAAATTTCTAGAACTGTGTAGGTGTTTCTGAGTCATTGGAAGAGGAATCTAGAATTGTTCATTTAGTTTGTGGGATCATATAAACTCAGGCTTGACTTATTGCTGTCATTTAGTGTTCCTGGTGATCAGTTTTCTTGATGTAAAATGGGGGTATATTCAGGGCTCAGTTGTACATAATAGGAAACATTTGGGTAAACTAAGATGAATGAGATAGATTGTGAAGAAGAGCTGACTCTCTCTGGGTCTCCAGGAGAGACTCCCAGAATAACTGAGATCCACCTTCTAAAGAAAGGGCTGCCTCTGCAACTGTCAGGAAGCTGGGGAATCAGGAAGGCATTGTTGGTACACTTTGTTCCAGAATCACACTACCTTAGCTATGGACCGGTGTTAGAAGTGTTCACCAGCATTAGAGCTCCAGAGACAGACCATGCCTACTAAATCCACTCCAGCAAAACCATGTTATTGGCATCCCCACCTTTCCTTCCTTTTATTTACTAAATGAACACAACACATATTTGCTGAGTCTTATTACAACAAATGAGTAAAATATATAGTACATTAGAAGGTGACAACTGCCATGGAGAAAAATAGTGTACAGGATGGGAGTAGAGGGTATTGAGGGGGTGAAGGAAGTCTCCCTGAGAAAATGATATTTATGTGAAGATCTGAAGGAAACCAGAGGATGAGCCCTGTGAGTCCCTAGGGAAGAAGTGTCTGGGAGAGGGAACAGAAAGTACAAAGGCTCTGAGACAAGAGGTTCCCTGGAAGTTCCAAGGAACAGAAAGGAGATCCGCTTGGCTGAAGTGGAGTCAGTTAGGGGATGAGCCCTCTATCAGAGATTACACTTATTCCAAAGTACAAATTTCTTAAGAGGTTTCTTAAGTAATTTATTCCTTGGTTTGCTATATAGACCATGTATATATTTTGAACTAGGATATTCAAAGACTTGAATAGAATTTAAACTAATACATGCTTCTTGAAATGAAAGAACAGATCTATTAATACTAATATATTTGAAGCTACTGCTTTCAAATAATATTCTGTGCTATTAAAGATGTCATATCTAGTTTGGCATTGTTTCTTTATATTTTTTAGATTTTTATCATCATAAAAAATTTAAAGACACGTATCTGTCTTTGATGCAACATGTTTGTGTGAAGCGTTAATGAGTTACATGATTGAATTCTACATTTTGGAAGATTCTTACAATAGGTTTCATCTTTATTATAGTACAACTATTACATCCAAAAGAAAATCTGAGTATAAGTTGTCAGATGCATCACTGAAACACATCTTAAGGATGGAGAATAATGAGCAGGCTGGCTTTGACAAATACTTCTTTTCAATGGGAGGCTAAAAGTGAACAAAACAAACTCATTTCTGTGGGAGATAGCAACTTACATTTACCTTCCTTTGACAAAACACTTCACCCTCACAAATAATTTGCATATTCTAAGAATACTGGTTTTTGTCTGAGACACAACTGATCTTATTGTAAAAACCACTGCACTGCCATTAGAATCAGGTGTTACCCTAGGGATTTAGAGGAACACATGGAAGGTGGGCTGAGGAGAAAACTACACAAAAGACGTCTAAGAGACAGAAGGTGCTAGAGCACGGTTTCTCAAACTTGGCATAATTATCATCGTGCCATTTGTGGCAGCTGTCTGGTATCCAGGATATTTAGCAGCATCTCTGGCCTCTGTCTACTAGTAACATCTCCCTCCTCCTCCTTATGTGACAACCCAAAAAGTCTCCAGATTGCGGACCACTGACTTAGAATCAGAAGAGTGAAACAACTTAAAAAACTGATCTGAGCTTGAAATCTGGAAGAGACAGCTCCACCTACGGATCTGGGAACAAAAGGACTCACTGGGGCTTCCCTGGTGGCGCAGTGGTTGAGAGTCCTCCTGCCGATAAAGGGGACGCGGGTTCGTGCCCCGGTCCAGGAGGATCCCACATGCCGCGGAGCGGCTGGGCCCGTGAGTCATGGCCGCTGAGCCTGCGCATCCGGAGCCTGTGCTCCACAACGGGAGAAGCCACGGCAGTGAGAGGCCCGCATACCGCAAAAAAAAAAAAAAAAAAAAAAAAAAAGGACTCACTGAACGGAGACACAAAGAATTTAAAATTAAATCTTAGAGGAAATTTTAGTATGATTTGCAACTCCAGTTAAATAATTATTGGTAATAATCATTAGTTTAACATGTGTACAAGTTTTTGTGTAGACATGTTTTTAACTCTTTTGAGTAAATACCAGGGGAGTAGGATTTCTGGATCATATGGTAGAATGTGTTTAGTTTTGTAAGAAGTTGCCAAACTGTCTTCCAAAGTGGGTGTACCATTTTCATTCCTATCAGCAATGAAAGTTCCTGTTGCTCCACATCTTAACCAGCATTTGGTGAGGTCAATGTTGTAGATTTTGGCCATTCTAATAGGCGTGTAGTGGTGTCTCACTGGTGTTTTAATTTGCATCTTCCTGATGACATATGATGTGGACCATTTTTTCATATGCTTATTTGCCATCTCTATATCTTCTTTGGTGAGGTATCTGTTAAGGTCTTTGGCTCATTTTCTAATTGAGTAGTTTTCTTATTGTTGAGTTTAAAGTTCTTTGTATATTTTGGATAAAAGCCCTTTATCAGATACGTATTTAGCAAGCATTTTCTCCTAGTCTTTTTTATTTTCTTAATAATATCTTTTGCAGAGCAGAAATTTTTAATTTTAATGAAGTCCAGCTTATTGATTATTTCTTTCATGGATTGTGCTTGTTGCTTTATCTAAAAAGTCATCACCAGGACTTCCCTGGTGGTCCAGTGGTGAAGAATCTGCCTTAGAATGCAGGGGACACGGGTTCGATCCCTGGTCGGGGAACTAAGATCCCACATGCCACGGGGCAACTAAGCCCGCACGCCACAACTATTGAGCTCGTGCACCTCAACTAGAACCCACGTGCCACAAACTACAGAGCCCACGCGCTCTGGAACCCGAGCGCCACAACTACAGAGCCCATGTGCTCTGGCATCTGCGCGCCACAGACAGAGAAGAGAAAACCCACATGCCACAACTAGAGAGAAGCCCGCGCACTGCAAAGAAAGATCCCACATGCCTCAATGAAGATCTGGTGTGCCACAACTAAGACCCGACGCAGCCAAAAATTTTAAAACTAACTAAATAAATAAAATAATAAATAAATCTTTAAAAAGTCATCACCAAAACTAAGGTCATTTAATTTTCTTCTATGTTATCTTCCAGGAGTTTCGTGTTTTGCATTTAAGTCTGTGATCCATTTTGAGTTAATTTCTGTGCAGAGTGTGAGGTCTAACTTTTTTTTTTTTTGGCATGTGGATACAGTATCCAGTTGTTCCAGCACCATTTGTTCAATGGTGAAAATTGACAGCAGAGAGGCTTAGTAATATCCAAGATCACTAGGAAAGGGTAGAATTTATATTTATTTATTTATATATATACTTATTTATTTAAAAATTTTAATTTGTTTATTCACTTGGCTGCGCCAGGTCTTAGTTGCAGCACGTGGGATCTTCGTTAACACATGCAGGATCTTCGTTGCGGCATGTGGGCTCTTAGTTATGGCATAGGGTATCTAGTTCCCTGACCAGGGATCGAACCTGGGTCCCCTGCATTGGGAGTGTGGAGTCTTAACTGCGGGACCGTCAGGGAAGTCCCAGAAGTTATATTTAAACACTGAAAGTCTAGCTTTGAAGACCGTAGTTTTTTTTTTTTGGCTGTGGTGGGTCTTCATTGCTGCAGGTGGGCTTTCTCTAGTTGCGGTGAGCCAGAGCTACTCTTCATTGCAGTGCGTGGGCTTCTCATTGCGGTGGCTTCTCTCGTTGTGGAGCACGGGCTCTAGGCACACAGGCTTCAGTAGTTGTGGCTCATGGGCTCTAGAGCGCAGGCTCAGTAGTTGTGGCGCATGGGTTTAGTTGCTCCACAGCATGTGGGATCTTCCTGGACCAGGGATTGAACCTGTGTCCCCTGCACTGGCAGGCGGATTCTTAACCACTGCAGCACCAGGGAAGTCCCATGTAGACTGTACTTTTAACTGCTGGGCTAATGTTGGTAATTCTTGCCAATAATTATAATAATGATATGGATAATCACTGCTATTTCTTAAGCATTTGCTACATTAAAGGCATTTTGATAGGTGGTGAGTGAAACTAGACATGGTACCATTTAGTTTCTAGAAATAAATATTATATTTCCATATATATTATTTATTATGCTATAGGTAATATTTTTTATCCCATTTCAATGATGGAGAAACTAAGACTTAGGGAGGTTTAGTATCTGCTAGTGAGTGGCAGACGCACTCTTTGAACAGAGGTCTGACTCCCTAGCCCATGGGTTCAACTGTCAGCTAATAACTTACTTAACTTTTGGAAATGTAGTTTTGCCAGTGGTCTCTGCTGCATCCTGCAGGTCCTTCCTACGAAAGGGAAATAAAACAACTCTTTGCCTGAGTCCAAAGATAGGATCAAAATCCCCATGTCTCCTTTAAATTGTTCAACCCATCCCAGATTGCATTTATTACTCTTATTTTAAATACAGGCCACAGAGACCAAGTAGTCTGCTTCATGAAATATGGAATAGCAGGAGGAGACGTTTGTTTTCTAATGGGGAAGTGGAGGATGCCAGCAATAACTTCCCATGTTTCCATTAAGATGTACTATTGGTGCTTGCATTCATAGAGTTGAATCCATAAATTTATAGAAAATTATACTCATTTTCTTCATCTCAGAAATCAGAAGTTTCCAAGTAGGAAAGCAAATTGACTTTCACGTAATTTTCTTAGCTCATTTCAGTTGAGGAGCCTTTTACTATCTGAAGTTTTCTGAGTGTAGCTCAGAGGCAAATGAATCTTTCACTTTAAATAGCATGAAACATCTGAGAGTTAGTTCTTATCTGTTAAATTAATAGTTCATGGAATTCCATGCACTGTAGAGTTTGTCCTAAATTCACGGTAGAATGAAAGTCCTTCTCTCTAATGGAAAAACTTTCACTGCTGTGCTGAGATTGGTTTTGCCCAAGATTGCATTTTGCACATTGATTTAATTAGGTGATTCTCATTCTGTTTTACTTTAAGATGATGTCTCTATGGGATGAAGTGAATGTTTTTTAACAGAGATATGATGCAGACAAGAATTAGTTATTAGCTAATATCAGAGATTGTTGATCCAGTCATTAGACTGCCAGGCTGAAGTGACCGAGATTAAGAGATACTTTTCAAGAGCACTCTTCAGATGGTAAAAATTGAACAATGTTCCACATGAGTTCTTCCCTTTATATTACAATTTCACATTTTAGAATTCAAAACAAATGGTAAATGTGAAATTCTCTATTAAAAACTTTCTATAATATATACTCTGTTAAAAATTTTCTGTGAAAAATTTATTTCACTAAAAACTTGCAAGCCCAAACACGCAACTCCAACATACAAAACTGTTCCCTTTTGTTCTGAACATAGCACTGTTCTCCAGATGGGGCCCAACCTTCACAGAAGAAACCTTATTGATCCCCTCTCTCATTATAAATCTTTAATAATGATACGGAAGACCCAAACATAGTGAAAAATAAGAACTGACTGAATGTTAATTGCATTTGAAAGTAGGTTGTGTTCATATTAGTTTTTTGGACCACTTTTAACCCACACTAAGCTTACTGTCAATAAAAGCCCTTCTGATTGTAAAAAATTTATTATTATACCTGCTGCTGCTAAGTCACATCTTCCTATATTTGTGCAATTGTTTCTTACGTTTATCCTTAGTTAATTTCTTATTGGTGTATTTTTGGTTCATCTTAGTACATGGAGATATTTTTTTTAGTTTTGATTTTGTCAACAGTGTTATCTGGAAGTTTTGGGGGTATAACTTTATCCAAGTCATTAACAATAAACAATGAAGCATATAAATATTAACCAGCCAGCACCAAGGACAGAGTCAATATATAGTTAGAGCAGTTGGATTGATTCTGTTATCATGTGTATATTTACGTGGACTCAACTTTAGCATTGATGTACACTTTTCTAACAAAAGACTAACTCATACCCCAGAAGGCCAAGGGACTGATTTGTAACGGAAGATTTAACTGCTGTGACTAATGTTATCATCATATCCACCAGCTGAAATTCTTCCTATTGTCAAGATATCTGGGACTCCAACTCAATAATCAGAATGATTCTCATTCTGAGAATGATCTTGCAGAGCTAAATCAAGCTGAACTCACCTAAGAATTATTTCATCTTTTTGTATTCACCCATATAGATTATCAAGAAATCTTGATTTACCAATTGGTTGTGTATCATACGTCAATTTGGGATTTTTTTGGTTTGAATTTGTAACCTATTTTCCCCTAGTAATGATATTACCATGGTGGTTAAATTCCCAGCTATTCCAATAAAACTTGTTTGAGCTGCAATGTGGATAAAACAATGTACTTTTAGCAAAAACAGATAGAAAATGGTAGCTGTCTTAAAACTAATAATTAAACAAAATAAACACAATGAATGAAAACTTGCTCATAAAATATTCACAAAAATTCTCCTACCTTCAATTTCTCTTGTGGTAAGCTGGTCCCAGTCTGCTTTCAACAGTTTTGCTCCATCCTCACGGCATACTGGGTATACCTACGAAGTGGAATTTATTACACTGCACTGTAATTATCAACTTATTTTGCACTCTTCCTTACTAGGAGAATCTTCTGTAAACTCTGACTTGCTAATGGAGGTTTTCAGACATTAAAAAAAAAGGTTTTGGAGGATTTAATTATGAGCATGATGCAAGCAAAAAGGCCTCTAGAAGGCCAGTTCAAAGATTCACTCTTGGCAAGAACACTTATAGGAAAAGAGGATGGTTGTCTAATATTTGTTGAACTATATAAAATAATGTTTCATAACAACCACCAAGTGAGAGTCAGCTGGGAGGGTAGATGACTGGTTTCTCAGTATTAAACCCGTTAAGCCCTAAAATTGCTTATGCATTTTATCAGGAGGGCTAATTTCTTCCCAGAGGAAGGGTTGGAATAATGTAACAGAATAGGGTTCTGTACCATACCGGGTTTTGGACAATTTGTTTTTTACAGACATAATGGGGTCTTGTATATATAAACAACCCTGATTAAAAAAAAATATGTGGTTTGGTTCAGTCTTGTTAATGAACCCAAATTTAGCTCCCCATTCTTAGAGATCACAGGTATGTATTTATGAGGATATTACAGAGAGAGAATTTGCGTGTGTGTGGATGCTACACCCTTTCTATATATGGAATCAAAATCAGGAAGACTGTGCCCTCAAGCACTGTGATCATTTATGACAAAGCAGGTGTTACGGAGCATGTTGAAACAAAACAGAAAGAATGCAAGTGTTAATAGCATGACATGTCAAGCCAGTAAGGACTAGTTCAAAAATATGAAGACCTGAAAGACCTGCACCATATTAAAACTGTGGGGAAATCAATTTTGCCTTAAGAAAACAATACCACAGCAATGTATCCTGAACCACAGAAGAAGGCAATTAATAGGAAGGTTTATCCAATATGACTGGGTTTTAATTCTATGAATCTGATTTGTTTTGGAAGAAGATCTCTTTTGGAATATTTATTTATTCTTTTAAAAATATATTTAATGACATTTAAATCATTTTAACTCCCTATTTTATATGAGACCTTAATTTGTGCCAACCTACAGTTTGATTAAGTAAGATTTTTCAGGAAGGTAGACCCCAAGGTTGACAAGATATTACTATGCAGGGCCAGGATCACGCTTAATTTGTTTTTACTTAGTAGGCAGTTGGAAAGTTTTTGTTGGGTGAACTTACTGGATAAAGGATAAAATGTGTTCTGCAGGTCTGTTTGATCTATTAGGGGCTAACCAGTGTGTGCTACTGTGCCGAGTCCTTTGATGAATGAGTGAATGAATAAATGAATGAGTAAATGAATGAATAGAATTATCTGTTGGTCACCATCTGAGAGATGAGGATTCTGAGGTCACAAAGGTGGTTGCATCACTATTACCGTATTTGTCTTATCTTTAGTTACCACTCAATACTTTTTTGCTGATTTAAATCGAACATTCCTTATTCCTGTTTCAGGTGCCGTAACATTTTACATTTCCTGTTCTCTTTTTAATATATCATTTTAACTAAAATATTTTATTGATACTTTCTATATTACTCCCCCTTTTCTATTTTTTAATGGCTTAACTACAGCTGCTAAGAAGATCAGAGGAATATATTGATGTTAAAGCAAGGTGATGCGATTAAAGTTGTGCTTTATGATTTTTATATTTTTCTACAGCTAGACTACAATACTTTTTATATAAAAATTTGTAAAACTATCTTACACCTGAAGTTTAGTTGCTTTTCAGTTCCTAAGTTTTCTCATACCCGAAGCTAAATACCTCATCTCCAAACCCTAAGCCCACACTTAGCTTGCAAGAGATATACTAGAATTGTAGAGCTGTAGAAGGGATTCAAACAGAATAAGACTGGACTAGATTTTATGATTCTACAACATTTATTA
The DNA here is from genome assembly GCF_949987515.2 of Delphinus delphis. NCBI lineage: Eukaryota > Metazoa > Chordata > Mammalia > Artiodactyla > Delphinidae > Delphinus > Delphinus delphis. Next base: position 59,247,207 of record NC_082699.1, read on the forward strand.
TAGAGCCTGCATTCTTTTAAGGTTCATAACTGGCTAAATCCTAGGAAGAACAAGATAAATAAAATGCCAGTATTGTCTCCATGGAGCTTATATGTAGGCAAGTAGATATATCGTCTAAAATACATGTAGTGAGTGCTAGATGAGGGAAGTTCCTGGAGTTCTATGGAGTCAAGTGGATGGTGTGACACATTTCATCTCCCAAGAGGATCAGAGCATGCTTTCAAAAATAGGCAATTGGATCCTCTTAAACTGAGTCTTGAAGGGTTGAGAGCTGTGAGGTACACAAGGGGGGAGGGTTCAGTCCAGATTAAGGGAAAGGAACCTGTACAAACATGTAGCCAGAGTCACAGATGGCTATGGTCGTAATGTGGTCAGTTTAGACCTCATGGCTCTCGTAATTTCTGGCTTGAGTTGTTACCACTGAATGAAAGTGACTCTCTCAGAGGAAATGTCAACTGTCAAAATGTCTGAGACTCTGTGGCCCAATGGAAGAACTTAATGCTTGTGCCTCTGTTCTCAAGCCATTGGAATCCCCGTCACAAAAGATTGTGAAGTGAGGCAGACAGTAGTTTTAAATGTAGGTTCTAGAGTCAAAATGCCTGGCTTCACATTTACAGCCCACCAACTGGTACATCTTTGAACATGAGCAGATTTCCTGACTTCTCTCTGCTTCAGTTTCCTCATCTATAAAAGGAGGGGAGTAATAGTGACTACCTTATAGGGTGCTTGTGAGCACTGAAAAGTGCAGTTTAAGAAAGATCATCGTGGCTGCACTTCCAAGCCTTGTCCTCCAATAAAGTTTTTGTCAGTAATCCCATCTCTTAGTGGCTGCCAAGCTCAAGAGTTGGAAGCAAGTAGTGTCATTTACTGGACTCTTAAAACCTCACTACAAGGCTGCTGCGTGGGGTAGAAAAGATCTGATAGTTTGCTTTCCCGGTTAGACTTTTTTCTTCTTGGAAAATGACAGATGAACTGATAGGAACATTCTAATTGGCTTGATAGTTGTATTTCTTATTGCAAATTAACAGGTGACTCTTGGTTTATCAAGTCAGACAGCAAAAATGTGGCTCGTATTTTATGGAATCAGTTTGAGGATCAAATAAATTTCCTTTTGTACAGCATCTCTCTCTAAACATGATACATAAACGTATTAATTGTGAGTCTTTCTTCCACTGCCACCATGATAAAAGGCTCTATTTTATATTTTAAACCAGAATGGGAACATTTCTACTTAAATAGAAAAGCTAAAAGCCAAAGATATTCTTCCAGGAGTTATTTTAATTACTAAGCACCTTTCAGTAGATATTTATGGTTCTTGGACTATGGAATCAAATTTTGTCTTTCTAATAACTACTTGAGATTATGAATCCCAGTAGAAATAATTTGTTATATTAATTAAGAGACACTGTAGTGACATGTTGAATGGTAATAGGAATCAGACAGTATTATTAAGGATGAGGTGGATATATAAAATAATGCTTTTCATGACTAAAATTTATCTTGATTCACTTGCTAAAAATAACTCTTGATATATTTCATTTCTCTGATACTTTTATTATAATTCTCTATGAATATCATTTAGCCTCGGTAGGATATTTCATTAAGTATAAATTGTACTATGTCAAGGCAGGAAATAATAAAGTTATGTGTAAGCATTAACACATCTGAGAGTAAATGAAATAAAATTAATCTAACCAAGATGCCAAGCATAAAAATAAATTACATGGGTTGAAAAAAAATGTGAATGTCAAATAAAGAAGAGGAATTGCATTCTACAACTAGCAAGGTGGATAAATAGAGTTGAGATCCAGATAAAGAAAGTCTTAAACTCATAACTATTACTAGACTTAACTTCAAAACGAGCAAATTTCAATTTAGACTTTTTCTTACCCTGAGCTGCAGCAGTATGTCTCCACTTCATGATGAATACTGTCAAGAATGACAATGGAAGATGAATTAAACCATCAGGACGCTCCTCCTAGGATAGGATGCCATGTGAGGGAAAAGAAGACAAATTCAGTCTAAAATTAATGCACATCACCAGCATCCTCAAAACACTGACTCATAATCAGGCTGAAGTAAACTGTGTGCTATATATTTTTTCAATTTTCAATTGTCAGTAAACATGGGGTTTTTCCAACAGAAAACTAATCTCTCCAAGCAGGCTAAGGTAGTAATAGTAAATTGTCAAAAGATACATTCAATGAAAGCAAAAAAATTACACTGGGCTATTTTTATTTAATTTTTTTCATTCAATTTTAAATTATAATTTATTTCAAATATTTTGCAAAATTTTCTAAGGGGAAGTTATTTGATTATAGAAAAACATTTAAAATAAAGAGAAATCAAAAGCAGAAAAGTAGCCTGTGAAATGTTTACTACTTAGAGAAAAGCACTGTTATTCCACACCCTCTTAAACTTTTATTGTTTTCTAACTTAATTGTGCCTATATTGAATATACATTCAAAATGTATATTGTATTCTGTATTCAATATATATGTATATATGCATATTGTCATCTATATTTTTATTCACTTAGTATAACATAAGCATGCTTGCATGTTATAACACACTCTTGATAAAGATAATTCTTAACAAGTTCACAGTATTCTGACAAGTGTATACAGTCCCAAAAGATATAAAAATTTTTCTCAACTTGATACATATAAACAAATAGCTTTCCAAGGATTGTACTAATTTACACCACGATGACACCATCATATTGTGTGAGAGTGCTTATTTCACTCTTCTTTCTAACATTAGTCTATTTCTGGACTGTTTGCTCCATTTCTTAGGTCTCTTTATCAATTCCTACACAAGTACCACAGTTTACATAACAAAGCTTTAGAGTGTGTTTTGATATTGGACAGGCAAATGTCCCCAAAGATTCCTCCTTTTTCATCAGGTCTATAAAAAGTTTATTAGGCCTCACCCCATATTAACATTGCAATTACTTCTAAAAGCAATAAAGATAATCTTGCAATTTTGGTTGTGTCTTATTGCTTCAAGCCCTATCAATGACTTACCTTTTGTCTAGGGCAGTGGTGCTCAACTAGGGTCGATCCTGTCCCCCAGGGGAAATCTGGTAATATCTGGAGGCATTCTGGTTGTTGCAACTGGAGGGGGTGGAGTGCTGCTACTGACATCTAGTGGTTCAAGTCTAGGGATGCTGCTGAACATTCTTTACTGCAGTGCAGAGGATGACCTCCCCAAACGACAGAGAATTTCCCCCAATTTCCAAAATGTCAATAGTGTGGGGTTTCAGAAACCTTTGTAAATGGGATAAATTGAAAATCCCTTTGCTTGGCACAGCAGCCTCTCTTTCATCTAAGTTAACAGTCTTCAAACTGGGGAACATTTATTGATGGTCAGAGTCCAGATCCTCAAGCTGATCTTCTGGATAACGTGCCCAAGTTCAAAATAATACTTCTACATTAGAGGCAGGGGGAGGGGGAGGAGTGGGAAGGGGGAAGAGAGAGGCATATTTTTCTTTTTTTTTTTTAAAGATTTAATTTTATTTATTTTTGGCTGCGTTGGGTCTTTGTTGTTGCACGCGGGCTTTCTCTAGTTGTGGCGAGCAGGGGCTACTCTTCGTTGCGGTGCGCGGGCTTCTCATTGCGATGGCTTCTCTTGTTGTGGAGCACGGGCTCTAGGTGAGCAGGCTTCAGTAGGTGCGGCACGCGGGCTCAGTAGTCGTGGCTCACAGGCTCTAGAGCGCAGGCTCAGTAGTTGTGGCATACGGGCTTAGTTGCTCCGCGGCATGTGGGATCTTCCCTAACCAGGGCTCGAACCCATGTCCCCTGCATTTGCAGACAGATTCTTATCCGCTGAGCCACCAGGGAAGTCGGAGAGGCATATTTTCCATCCATTCCAAATCATACTATGTTGCAATGCCCCTAGGGTAAAAAGAGAAAACAAACTAGGAAGCCTGCTTTAAAGATTAATCAAGATAATCAAGACAGTGCATAAACCCACATGGCTACAACCATGTGGCTTCAGCCTTTTTTTTTTAATGGAATACAGTTGTATATTTAATAAAAGCTAAACTTATCTCAATGCTTGTTTTAATTTTTTCTAGACATTTCACAGGTTTATGATTCCATTTGAACTCGAAAACTGGTTTAGTTAAAAATACCCCAATCCACTGGGCATATTTTAATTGGATTACATCGACTTTATGGATTAAATTAGGGAGTGCTGATGGCCATGCATTTGTCTTCTTTTATATCCCTTAGTAAAGTATCAGAGCTTTCTCCCCCTTTCTTACTAAGTTACTTGAATCAGATCTTTTCCCCCTTGATATTTTAAAATGATTAGTCTCTAAACATGTAGTTGACCTAATATAGAAGCCCCTCCCTGTGACTCGTGATTACCCATACGCGTTTGCCTTGTGGGCTGGTTAGGTCTCACTCATCTTTGTATTCCCAAGTACCGGGCAGGGTGCCTTGGACATTGCAGGGAGGCCACAAATGTCTACTGAATGAAGAACTAGTTACAGGATTGAGGCATTGAAAGGCAGGGTGTGTGAGTTCTAGTACCAAGTACTCCACATGGTGCCTTCTCCTTCCCCTTCTTTTTTTTTTTAAAAAAAACAAGTATATAGATTATTTCATTATTACTTTGGGGAAATAGAGGTAGAGATTAAAGCAATTCCTGCCATCGTTTATGTTTTCTCTTACAACAGTGATAAACATTGCTTGAGCAGTTACATGCTTGGCATTATGCTAAGTGTTTTGCCCACATTTAATTAATCACATTCAATTTTTCCCAAAGCCTGTGATGGAGCTAGTATTGCTCACTTTTATAAAAAATAGATGTTAGCTCTTAGAGAAGTTTCAGGTTCACAGCAAATGGAGCAGAAGGTACAGAGACGTGCCATATACGCTTTACCCCCCCCCCCCCACATACACACAGCCTTCTGCGCTATCACTGTCCCCTACTAGAGGAGTACATCTGTTACAATGGATCAACCTACATTGACACATTACTATAAGCTTACATACCTTAACATTTTCATTACTAGCTTCGTGACTTTCAAGAACTGTATAATGTGTCTTGTCTTTCTAGTTATAAAAGGCAAATAATCTTTCGTTTCTGAGGATCCGCTTCTCTTAGTCCCAGGAACTCTAATGCTGCTATGGGCAAGGCTTGGTGTGAGACTTTTCTAGAATTATCCTAGGAAGCTGGTGGAAGGGCACCAGGTGGGAGTGGTTGTACTTGAATACTGGGAGGGTGACAGGCAACTGGAAATACCAGCCTCCCAAAATACATTCTTGAAGTCGAATAGAAGAGTTGACTCCCATCAAAAGAGAAGAACAAACCAAAGACTGGCCTTTTCTTCCCCTAAAAGAACAAAATGAAGGAAAAAAAAAAGAAAAAATCATTAAATCGCTGAAGCAATGAGGGCTTTATTGAGAAAACATTTGTGATCATGTTACATTCAAAGGTGATATACTGACCAGAAATTGCATTTCTAGAAATTTGTCCTAAGTAATGAAGTAGAGTTGGGTATAAAGACATGCAAATAATACAAACATCTGTAGCATGCTCACAGTGTGCCAGCTATTCTGCTACGCAGTTAATGTACTTACTGAGATTGGTGATATAGTCCTCATTTTACGAGGGAAACTGAGGCTCAGAGCAGCAGCTTGCCCCAAGATGTGAATCTAGGGAGGCAGAGTCTAGATCAACGCAAAATCTGTCTGATGACCTTGCCTATGCCCAGTTTTTTCACAAAGAGCAGTCTTTTGGGCTCCACCTGTGTGTGTGTGTGTGTGTGTGTGTGTGTGTGTGTGTGTGTTTCAAAGTAATTTTGTGCCAAGCAACAATATCAGGGAAATCATGGTTTGAATATCAGTTATATTTCCCCACAACCAGTTTGAACACATTCCATCTACAATCTTCTCGGAGAGGCCAGCTCTTCGTTTTATGTATGGTCACCAGCACTTGCCTGAAAGGCTAACGTGACAACGGCAAGCAGGCAGGACTGTGAGTGTAGAGTCCAACAGGCTTCAAGGTCTGTCATGGATGGAGGGACTAGTGACCAAAGGGAACCTTGACCTGAAATACTTTACTGATGGCATTGGATTCCTGGCTGTGTCCTATTCCTACACTTCTGGCATCCAAGAGCAGTGCGTCTTCTAACTTACTCCTTATCAGTCACTTATGGGAAACATCACTCGTTAGACCAATGAAAAAAATTTTTAATGTCACTAATGCTAATTAACACACTCTCTGGTGTAGATCTCAATAAGACTACCTTAAGTACCAGATAATCTACTCTAAAAATGCTGATCTGTTTTAGGACATTTCAAGTGCTATTTAACTGTCCCTAGGATGTGGATTAGGGATAACCTGCATTAGGCCTTCATGTACAAGCCTACACACAGATGCACACACGCACACACACCCCAAAATGCTTATATTGATGCAACTTAACATAAATTATCATGCAGACCACAGAACAGCCTCAGCAAATAGGAACTACCATGATTTTCATTCCAGTGTTACTTACAATAATAAAAAATTATTTAAATGTTGACTAAGAATGGCTTGCTTCAAAAAAAAAATCCTGACACATTCTTGGATTTCTCAATGGCAGCACTTTAATATTTTGGGCTGTAGAATTCTTTGTTGTGGGAGATTGTCTTGTGCTTTGTAGGATGTTTAGCAGCACCCCAGCTTCTAACTCACTAGATGCCAGTAGTACTTCATTTCTCCCAGTTGTGCCAATCAAAAATGACATTGCAAAATGTCCACTGGGGGCAAAATTGCACTTTTAAAAACGTTTCTTTTTTTTTAATTGAGGTATAAGTAACATATAACATTGTATTCATTTCGGATGTACGAAATGATTTGATATCTGTATATATTGCAAAATGATCACCACAGTAAGTCTAGTTACAGTTTTTTTCTTGTGATGAGAACTTCTGTATATGTATATGTGTGTATATATGTATATACACACACACGCGTGCACACAATGCAATATTATTCAGTCATAAGAAAGAATGAAATTCTGCCATTTTCAACAACATGGATGGACCTAGAGGATATTATGCTACTGCTACTGATACAAGTCAGACAAAGAAATATAAATAGTCTATGTCATCATTTACATGTGGAATTAAAAAAAATAAAACAGGGGGCTTCCCTGGTGGCGCAGTTGTTGAGAATCTGCCTGCCAATGCAGGGGACACGGGTTCGATCCCTGGTCTGGGAAGATCCCACATGCCGCGGAGCAACTAGGCCTGTGAGCCATGGCCGCTGAGCCTGCGCGTCTGGAGCCTGTGCTCCGCAACAAGAGAGACCGCGATAATGAGAAGCCCGCGCACCGCGATGAAGAGCGGCCCCTGCTTGCCACAACTAGAGAACGCCCTCGCACAGAAACGAAGACCCAACACAGCAAAAATAAATAAATTAATAAACTCCTACCCCCAACATCTTCTTTAAAAAAAAATAAATAAATAAAACAAATGAATGAATGTAACAAAACAGAAACAGACTCACAGATACAGAGAACAAACTAGTACTTATTAGTGGGGAGAGGGGAGAGGAGAGGGACAAGAGAGGGGTAGGGCAGTGGTCCCCAACCGTTTTGGCACCAGGGACCAGTTTCGTGGTAGACAATTTTTCCACAGGCCAGGGTGGGAGGATGGTTCAGGCGGGAATGCGAGCGGTGGGGAGCGGCAGATGACGCTTCACTCACTCACCGCTCACCTCCTGCTGTGCGGCCCAGTGCCTAACAGGCTGCAGACCGCTATTGGTCCATGGCCTAGGGGTTGGGGACCCCTGGGGTAGGGGACTAGGATGCAAACTACTACGCATAAAATAAACAAGCAACCAAGATATATTATACAGCACCGGAAAATATAGACATGATTTTGTAGTAACTTTAAATGAAGTATAATCTATAAAAATGTTGAATCACTATGTTGTACACCTGAAACTAATATACTATTGTACGTCAACTGTACTTCAATTAAAAAAAGATCTACTCTCTTAGGAACTTTCAAATACACAATATTATTACTATATTCACCATGCTGTACCTTGACTTCTTTTTTAATAACATTTTCTTCCTAATTATTTGATCACTGAAACCTGTACTGAAGAATCTTCCCCATTATTCTAGCTTAGATGAATATTTACTGCTTCAGCTTAAAGCCTTGAATCACTGAAATAAAACCTTGATGAAACTCCTTCTAGAAAAATAAGGTAGCCAGATACCTTGAAACATTTTTTGCTCACTTAGAATTAACTAGAAAACTCAAAAATCCTTGTTGAAGATCTTTTGAAAATATATCAGCCAATTTCCCTCTCCTTGGTGAAGTACATTAACAGGCAGAGCAGATAAAAACAGCTTTAGTATCTTTGAAGATGGGGAGTCCCCGAGCCTGTGGAAACTCAGGTTTCTGATCGTGCATGATCAAGACACAATATGGACGTTTAGGAAAGTAAGACATTTCTGACCACTGGGAGATACTTTTATCTTGCTACTTGCCGGTTTGAGGCTTATTCAAAGTAGCAAAATCAAAATCCAAACAAGATCCATTATACATAGAATGGATAAACAACAAGGTCCTATTGTACAGCACAGGGAACTATATTGAACATCTTGGAATAAACCATAATGGGAAATAATATGAAAATGAATATATATATATGTATAACTGAATCACTCTGCTGTACACCAGAAACTAACACAACATTGTAAATCAACTATACTTCAGTAAAAAATAAATAAATAAAGTGGCCAACACAGTTGGTTTCTGATTATTAATTAAAGCATTTTCTGCATACTGCTTATTTATGTTACTCTCCTGGTTTGGTAGAGAAGAGCCTTCATGACTGGCCTCTGCCTACTCTTCTGGCCTTGACGTTTCTTCACTATTCTTCTAAGTTCCCGACCCTCATTCAGTTTGCATTCGTTTTCCTCCCTCCTTGTATTTTCCTAGAACCCAGTGACCTACCATCAGAGATTTCTCACAGTGCTATTGGTGGAAACTCACCAACTTCATAAGCTGCCTCTTTCTGGAAGTAGATGGGGTTTTAATGATGAATAGGTATCACTACTGAGCAGTAAACATCACCCAAAGCTCACACTGTTTTTCATGTATTTTTCTGATAAAAAATGACCATATGATATTTGACTCTAAGCTTCAAGTTCCAACTTATGGAACATTCAGTTCTACTTTCCAGTCCCCATTCCAACAACACACTCACCAAGAAGGTATTTCTCAATAATAAACATCGAACAAATACAGCTTTCACATGTATACTAGGTCCTTGTCCAATATTCTCTTCATCCAAGTCTTCTTCTTTGGAGTCAGTCTATAAGAAAACAAAAGTTAGGTATACAATTTTCACCAAAGGTGCTTTAAAATAGACAACCACAGATGGAAGAGCTAGACTCAATACTAGCAACTTCATTATAATACATTTGAGCAACCTTAGAATCAGTGAGGTGTTCTCAGGTTGGTTTCTGCCTCGAAAACAAACCTGTATCAGCTGCACGGAAAGTTATGTGAGGTCTGCTACATGAGAGGCTCAGACCGTCTTTGTCCATCACTTGTTCCCTTCTTTCCTATCCTCCATCCCTTCTTCCTGGCTAGGTGTGAGAAATCTGGAGCCATGCTGGTATGCGTGATGGGAATGGGAAGGTCATTTGGGGATTGAGGAAGGAGAATTAGCCCAGCATACCCAAGTGTATTGAAATGTGTATTCTATAGAAATAAAAAAAAATCAAATCAAAATGCTCCTCAAGTGTGTGTGCTAGTCCTTTGTTGGAAATTATCTTTTAAAAGATGTTAGGTTAAAATTTAACGAAGTGAATAATTGTTCAATCTATATTCAACCAGCATGCATTTACTAATGTATTTTTCTAGTAAAACAGTTTAAGCATTCAAAAACTTAAGGCAAATTACTTTACCATCCTAAGCCTCAGTTTTCCTTTCACTAAAAGGAAAATTTTTGTTTTTTTGTTAAATTACGTTTCACTAAAAGGAACATAATTGCCTGCCTCATAAGGGTTATTGTGAGATTAAGTGATAGGTAATGCATGTGAAGAGTCTAGCACAGAGCCTGACACAGCAAAACTTCAATACATGGTAATGATACTGCTGAAAAAGAAGAGAAGCAGCAGCAGGAGGGAGAGTTTGAGCCTGGATGGTGGTAAAAGATCATGGTGGTACCATTAAGAAAAATTGAAAACCCAGAAAGAGGACTTGGTTGATTTAGAATAAGGATGATAAAAGCATATGATAATGATGATCTGGCGTATGAAATGGTAAAAGCAAGTTTTCAAGGTTGCATGTTAGGTGCCTAACACTGCCCTATTAGCCTGGGGAGAGGTTGTAGTGTCTTTTTGTGGACAGCAGGGGGCTCCCAGGTACTGGAAAGCAGCGAGCAAGGCTCCTACTGTTTTCTGTACTTTGCTCAGTTAACTTTCTTATTGCTGGCAAAAGCGAGCTAGCCTCGTTTGATGCCATGGTTTAAAAGTTGTGTATTACAAAAAGTTGTGTATTCACCTCCATATATCAGAACTTTTATGTTTACTTTTCCATTATACCTTCCAGTCCCTTCTCTTTTATGAAACTGCAACAGAAACAACCCATAGGAATCTTTCCTTCTTAACTCAACATATTTGTGTAAATAGCCATTTTATTATTAATCACACATGGACTTTTAAAGTAAAATTTCATTATTTTCTGAATGGAAAAAGAAAGCATTGTCATTAAGAAAAACATACTGAATGAAAGAAAAATCAGTAATTACCTCATTGTGCAAAATATCAATAATGCTCACTGATACCCCACGATCATTGTACTCAAAATTATGTGTTACTCCTTCAATGTGTCTTGGCATGTTTTCTTTCAGTATTTTCTCAATAGGAGGTAATAGTAGTAGTAGTAATAATAATAATTAAAGTGGAAATCAAGGCAAATAGGTGACTTTGAATTTTTTTTTAAAGTTTGTATTCCTAGAATCATAAATGTACAATTTTCTCTACTAGGTATTTGAAATCCACTCAAATCCCATGGAGATGGGGTACATGTCAGTCTTTAGCTTAACATTCATCCATCCTTCCCACAGCATTTATGGAACAGTGGGCTGGATCCAATAAATAAGACAAGGTGTTTGCATCAGAAACTCAGGGACTAAAGGAGATAACAAAGAAATAAAGTCTACCATAAAAAGCACTAAGAGTTGGAGTTATAGACACAGCAGTGGGAACACACAATGGAGAGAGGTTCTATTCCTGCCTAGGGAATTTGGGGAAGACTCACTAGAATTGCTGGCAGGGTGAGAAGGGAATTCCATGCATAGGAACTACACATGTGAAGTCATGGAGCAGTGAAAGTGCCCGAGAAATACTCAGGAGCAGCAAATATTGTTTGTAGAAAAGTAACAAGGAAAGGAGAAGTCAAATCCAAGTGAGTAAAGAGCACGTCTATAGATCTGTAATACACTTCTCCCTTCCCCGCACTGTCCTTCTTCCCACTATAGGGTAACAGAGCTTTGTGCCATTAAGTTACTAATTCTGCAATTTCTAGACATAGTATTTCTACCAGTGTATTTTTTTAGTTAGTAATTAGTTTCTTTCTTCAAAGAATCACATCTCAGAAGTCACTTTCCTTCCTCTAATTCTGATTTTTTTTTTAAAGATTTTTCCGTAATTAAAAAAAGAGTTCTTTGAAAAGTGGATATCTGTGTAATCTTTACCCTAAAATTGCAAACAAGCAGCATCCACTCCAGGTACTACTCACTTTTCATCATCTTGGTTCACACCTAGCACTTACTGTCCTGAGCAATGTGAGTGTACCTGTAGTCAAAGAAATTCATAATTCAACCAAGAAGCCAGGTATCTATGAAAACTTGTCTCTAATCATTAATTTAAAAGAGAGATGTTGTTGTTATTGTTTTATTAATGGAGTCGTTTCAGGGATGTACATTAATTTCCAGGATTATTAGTTTTTGGAAATTCCTTTGTTCTTCATTGAATGTGGATTTGAAAGGATGGAAGAAAATAAACAGTTAGTAGGGACAATCTAATGCAAAAAAGGCAAGAGTAACAAGAAAAACGTCCACACTAGCATCTGGCACTATTAATACACAGATAAATACTCCAAAATACTTCTTGAATGAATGAATGAATGTTGAATGAATGAAAGTTGGTGCTCTGCCCCTCACTTCCACATACATTAAACTCAGTGTGTGTTGGTGCACGTGACTTTAGATGCTAGGCTGTTTCAATATTATATAGAGACTAATATAGTCTCGATAGTCCACTTGATAGCCTTGGTGTTTTTTTTTAGAACAACAAACTGTAACTTGAAGTACAACTTGTTTCTTCTTATCTTCATGTCCATCTAAAATATCTGGCTCTTCTCCTCTAGTATATGCATAATCTTTTCTCAAGTGTTTTTCTATTCTGTGCCTGCCAGCATTTGTTGTTTGTAGATTTTCTGATGATGCCCATTCTAACTGGTGTGAGGTGGTACCTCATTGTAGTTTTGATTTTCATTTCTCCAATAATTAGTGATGTTGAGCAGCTTTTCATGTGCTTCTTGGCCATCTGTATGTCTTCTTTGGAGAAATGTCTATTTAGATCTTCTGCCCACTTTTGGACTGGGTTGTTTGTATTTTTAATATTAAGCTGCATGAGCTGTTTATGTATTTTGGAGATTAATCCTTTGTCCATTGATTTGTTTGCAAATACTTTCTCCCATTCTGAGGGTTGTCTATTTGTCTTGTTTATAGTTTCCTTTGCTGTGCAAAAGCTTTTAAGTTTCATTAGGTCCCACTTGTTTATTTTTGTTTTTATTTCCATTACTCTAGGAGGCGGGTCAAGAAAGATCTCGCTGTGATTTATATCAAAGAGTGTTCTTCCTATGTTTTCCTCTAAGAGTTTTATAGTGTCCGGTCTTACATTTAGGTCTCTAATCCATTTTGAGTTTATTTTTGTGTATGGTGTTAGGGAGTGTTCCAATTTCATTCTTTTACATGTAGGTGTCCAGTTTTCCCAGCACCACTTATTGAAGAGACTGTCTTTTCTCCATTGTATATCCTTGCCTCCTTTGTCATAGATTAGTTGATCATAGGTGCATGGGTTTATCTCTGGGCTTTTTATCCTGTTCCATTGATCTATTTCTGTTTTTGTGCCAGTACCATATTGTCTTGATTATTGTAGCTTTGTAGTATAGTCTGAAGTCAGGGAGTCTGATTCCTCCAGCTCTGTTTTTTTCCCTCCAGATTGCTTTGGCTATTCAGGGTCCTTTGTGTCTCCATACAAATTTTTAAGATTTTTTGTTCAAGTCTGTAAAAAATGCCATTGGTAATTTGATAGAATAGTAATATTTTGAAAGATATCTTTTTCTTGTTTTCTGAGCAATAGGCCTCAGCAGTGGGCTTAAAATATTCAGTAAACCATGTTGTAAAGAGATGTGCTGTCATCCAGGCTTTCTGATTCTATTTTCAGAGTACAGCCAGAGTAGGAGCATAATTTTTTTTTTATCGTTCTCTGTGCTATACAGTAGGACCTTGTTGTTTATCCATTCTCTATATAATAGCTTACATCTGCTAACCCCAACCTCTCATTCCTTCCCTTCCCCAACTCCCTCTCCCTGGGCAACCACAAGTCTATTCTCTATGTCCATGAGTCTGTTTCTGTTTTGTAGATAGGGTGATCTGTGCCGTATTTTAGATTCCACATATAACTGATATCATATGACTTTTGTCTTTCTCTTTTTGACTTACTTCACTTAGTACGATAATCTCTAGTTGCAACCATGTTGCTGCAAATGGCATTATTTTGTTCTTTTTTATGGCTACATAGTGTTCCATTGTATATATGTACCACTTCTTCTTTGTCCATTCATATGTTGATGGACATTTAGGTTGTTTCCATGTCTTGGCTATTGTGAATAGTGCTGCTGTGAACATAGGGGTGCATGTAACGTTTTGAATTAGAGTTTTGTCTGGATATATGCCCAAGAGTGAGATTTCTAGATCATATGGTAATTCTATTTTTAGTTTTCTGAGGAATCTCCATAATGGAAAAAAACAAGGTTGCTATTTCTACCACATCTGCAGGTATTTCCTCCACTGAAGTCTTGAACCCCTCAAAGTCATCCATAAAGGCTGGAATCAACTTCTTCCAAATTCCTATTAATGTTGATGTTTTGACCTCTTCCCACAAAACACAAATGTTCTTAATGGCATCTAGAGTGGTGAATCCTTTCCAGAAGGTTTTCAATTTACTTTTCTCAGATCCATCAGAGGAATCACTATCTATGGTAGTGTTAGCTTTATGAAATGTAGCTCTTAAATAATAAGACTTGAAAGTCTAAATTACTCCTAGATCTATGGGCTGCAGAATGGATGTTATATTAGCATACATGAAAACAACATTAATCTCATTGTTCATCTCCATCAGAGCTCTTGGGTGACCAGGTGCATTGTCAATGAGCAGTAATATTTTGAAAGCAATCTTTCTTTTTTTTCTAAGCAGTAGTTCTCAACAGTGGGCTTAAAACATCCAGTAAACCATGTTTACTGGATGTGCTGTCATCCAGGCTTTGTTGTTCCATTTATAGAGCACAGGCAGAGTAGATTGAGCATAATTCTTAGAGGCCCTAGGATTTTTGGAATGGTAAATGAACTCCAGCTTCAACTTAAAATCACCAGCTGCATTAGCCCCTAACACAGCCTGGAGCCAAGCATTGACTTCTCCTCTCTAGTTATGAAAGTCTTAGATGACATTTACTTCCAATATAAGGCTGTGTAATTTACAATGAAAATGTGTTGTTTAGTGTAGCCTCCTTCACTAACAATCTTCGCTAGATGTTCTATATAACTTGCTGCAGCTTCTACATCAGCACTTGCTGCTTCATGTTGTACTTTTATGTGATGGAGACGGCTTCTTTCCTTATATCTGATGAGCCAACCTCTGCTAGCTTCAAACTTTTTTCTGCCGCTTCCTCACCCCTCTCAGCCTTCTTAGGATTGAAGAGAATTAGGTTCTTGCTCTGGATTAGGCTTTGGCTTAAGAGAACACTGTGGTTGTTTTGATCTTCTATCCAGACAACTAAAACTTTCTCCATGGAAGCAATAAGGCTGTTTTCCTTTCTTATCATTCTTATGTTCACTAGAGTAGCACTTTTAATTTCCTTCAAAACATATGTCCTTTTATATTTAGTGTGGAAATAAAGCTGTGATGTTCTTCTCGGACTATAAACTGACAGTCTAAAATTATACAGTGTCCTGCATATCTGCTTTTATATATTCTGTCAATAAAAAAGTTACGGTTATCTATATTTCATATATACTCATAGTGCATTTAATCTAATGAGAGAGCAAATGTATTTGGACAGTTACTAGAAATCTTTTGTACCTTCCAACAACTAGATTTTTCTTGTTTGAGGCAAGTAAGCTTCAGCACATCTCTGCTCAGAAACGACACAGCAAAATTTCAATGTACCAGAACTCGTAGTCCTCTGGATGCTTTCATCTGCATTCTATTTTTAGAAAAAGGAAAGAGATCAAAAGGATAATCAGATATCAAGGCTCTCAAAAAAGTAAACACACTAGTCCTTTTGGATTTCTACATTTATTTCTCAATCGAACTACACACCCAAGATAGCCCAGCTTCCTCTCTGCTCCATGATATCTTTATTCTAGGACCCAGGGTGAAGGAACTGCCTGCCCTGGGACATCACTAGAAAACAGAAGAGGGTAGATTGTGTGATGGCGCCTATAGATTTCGCTGGGAAATCACACATGCCCCATCTGCTCGCAGTTCATTGGCTTAAGCAAAGTCCTACGGCCAAGCCTGAGGTCAGCGGAGTGGAGAAATATAATCTCCCCACTGCCAAGAGGCAGAGAATATTGTGAACAATAATACAACTCACCATACACACTTAGAAGATGTGATCGACATGATTATACTTGTTCCATACGATCACTGACAATTTTAAATGGTCATCCAACCTATTGGAATGAGCACTGTCCAGCCTGGATTCACTGTTGTAGTTCAGACCTGACTCAGTTTCCCTTGCAATCCTAATACCAATTCTCCTGTATCTTTTAGATACACAGTACTATGATGCTCACTAATGCGACGCTTAGAAACATGTCTCTACAGCAAGAACCCCATCACATCCATTACGTGAGAGCAGAGATAACATTCATGAAGGGCCTACTTGGGGTAAGCCAGACCTACTTGGTTCAGAGCACTCCTGTGTGCTTTAGTTAATCTACTCAGCAACTGAGTGAGGAGGAAAAGATTATTTTCATTTTACTTGTGAACAAACTGACCCAGAGAGCTAACACAAAGTCAAATGGCCAGCAAGGAGTGAAGCTGGGATTTGAAACCAGCATTTTGACTCCAGAGTTCTGGCAAATCAAGCTAGAAAGACAATGACTACATCTTGGACATTCCACAACTAAAAAGGACTTTTTGCCAACTATTAGCCAGAAAACAGAATGACCACACTCCCCACAGACTCTCAAATGATTCAAATCACTAAGCTGTTCACTGAAAAAATTACAAATATTTATTTTAAGGCTTATAAGGAAAAATCTCCTTTCTCTGAAGCCTAGAGAAATATTTTTCTTTTTTTTTGCACAGAACACTCGGGGACATTCTGCTTGCAGTGGGAACACGTGGAACCCATTGCTTAAAAGAATAATTGTTCAGAGTGGATGGTTGAAGAGGAAGCGAAGAAGTGGAATTAAAGCTAAGGTTCCCAAGGTACAGCTAAAGAACACATAAAAGAATTGGTATCCAGGTTTCCCAGGGAACAGTAAACAGGCAGGAAAAAAAAAAGTAGAAATGAGTTGCAACAAAGGTAGATATTAACTGATGAATTTATGTAAAAACATTTAGAGAGACTAGGATTCTGCGTAAGGAATTTCAGACTTTCGTTTTGCTGCTGTTCTGCGTGAATTAGGAGGATGACATGTGCATTCAACCTCCTGTTTTTCAAAAGGACTGAGAGAAGGTGTCCTTGCTAAACGTAAGGGTGGAAGCAGGATGACACTTAGGCTAGGGAAGAATTGGTTTAGGTAACTGGAATAAAAGAAATACAAAGTTTTAACCTTCTTTAGCTCATTTTTAATGATTCTGCAACTGTATACTGTCTGATATGGTATAAAGGAAAGAGCATAACCCTTGGAGACATATAGATCTGGAATCAACTCCTCTCTCAGCCATTTCCTTGTCTACTATATGACCTTAAGCAAGTCTCTGGCTTTCTTTGAACTTCAGGTTCCCATATGAAAAACAGAACAAAACAAACTTAACACAGGATTTTCGTGAAGATTAAGTAAATTGTATACAATTTATATCTGTATCTATATCTATACTTTTGTCTATATCGATAAGTAATCTATATCTGCACCTATACTTGTGTCCATGTCTATATCTATACAGTATTTAAGAGGTGCTCTATGAATGTTAATTGCCTTCTGCCTTGCTGTATTAATCAATTTATTAATGAATTTAACCAGTATTTGTTAAGTGTTTGTTTCATGCCAGCATGGAGGTGATGAAAAGGTGATGAAGACCCAGGCGCTGTCCTTAAGAAGCTAAAGAGAGAAACAGACATACAGACCACATGATTCCAGAAATCACATGGTTTCAGAAACTTAGCTGAGACTGTTGGGTTCAGGCACTGTCAGCTGGCTGGACTGGGGGTTGATGTCATGACCTGTCATTGCATCACGTGCACTTTGAACAAATGCATTGAAGAAATATGCTACAAGGACGGGGGTTATTTTTCTTTTCATTAGCAGATACTGTGCTCTTTTCAAGCAGGCCTGATTTATCATTTTGGAGTCACTCTGGAGAATTTCATGAACTGACATGATATTCCACGTTTGTTTCAGCTGCCTGGCTGGTCTACTCAGCTCCTTCCTCCTTATCTCTCTCCCCTTCATCCTTCTCTTTGTCCTGATGCCTTCTGTTTCTTTCTCTCTCTTCTTTTCATTCATTTCACAAAGTTTTATGTACTGCCTGCTAAATGCCAGATACCATTTTAGGCACTATTTTAGGGATATAGCAGTTAACAAGAGAAAGTACCTGTTCTCATGGAGATTATATTCTATTAGCAGACAAGAGAAGATAGATGAGAAAACAAATAAATATACAGTATGACAGTTGGTGTAAGTATTAAGGAATAAAACGAAGGGCAAAAACACAGAGAATGACGGGAGTGGAGGGGTGTATATATGCTAATTTAGATCAAGGGAGGTCTATCTGATGAAGTGACATTTGAGCAGAGACTTGAACACAGTAAGGGAACTAGCCACTCATGTATCTGGGAGAAGAGAGTCCTAGGAAAAAGGAATAACAAAGCAAAGGCCCTGAAAGGAGAACAGTAAAGAGACCAGGGTGGCAAGATGGAGTAAGCAAAGGAGAGAGAGGAAGGAGATAAGATCAGAGAAATGGACGGAATGCCATTTGGGATGAATTATAAAGGGCTTTGTAGGCTATGGTAGAACACTGGATTTTGTTCTAAGTAAGGTGGGAAGGATCTTGAATGAAGGAGCCTTCACTGGAGGATCTTGAATGAAGAAGTGACATGATCTGCCGCAAGGAGAATAAACTAGGGAAGAAAAAGAGGGCAATTATAGAGTATAGAGATGTGTTGGAGGCTATGACAATAGTCTAGGGGACAGGGAGTGGGAAGATTAGGATGACAGGAGTTAGATGCTCTTTGATTCTGGATATACTGCAAGGCAGAGCCTACAGGATATGCTGATGAATTGCATGTAGGGTGAAAGAGGGAGAAGAAAATTGTGAGTGATTCCAAGATTTATGGTTTGGGTGACTGACAGAATAGAATTTCCATTTATTGAATTGGGTTGGGGGTACTGAAAAAAGAATATATTAAGGGATGCAGGTAATCAATGTTTAAGAATGAGATATATTAAGTTGAACATCCAAGTAGAGATACAGTTAGAAGAGAGGTCTGGCCTAAAGATAAGATTTTGAGATGTCAGCATTTCATATAGATCATAATAAAAGCCATGGAAAAAACAAGAATATATATACATATATGTATAACCAAATCACTTTGCTGTACACTTGAAACTAACACAATATTGTAAATCAACTATACTTCAATAAAAAAGAAATAAAATACTTGCATATCATAAACCTGATAAAGGGTTAATATTGAAAATACATAAAGAACTCAAACAACTCAGTGACCGAAAATAAAGAGCCATGGAACAAGACGAAATCACTTTGCAGTGAAGGGAGATAAAGGAGCGAAGTGGTCCAAGGACACAGCCTGAGACGTTCTAAAGTCCTCAAGGATGAGAGGAATCAGTAAACAAGACTGAGAAGGCTGTTTGACAAAAAGCTTTCAGGGATCACTGTTTTTCATTGCCTGGTGTTCAGTGTTTTGAATTCTGAAGTCCTCAAGGATGAGAGGAATCAGTAAACAAGACTGAGAAGGCAGTTTGAAAAAAATTCTCTCAGGGATCACTGTCTTTCATTGCCTGATGTCCAGTGTTTTGAAGTCAGTTCAATAGTATATTTGGTGCTTCTTGGCTGTTTCAGATAGGAGGATAAATCCAGTTCATGTGACTCCATCTTTACAGGTCACAGAAGTCCTGTATTTGTATTTAAAGTATATCTCTTTTAGGAAGAATATATTTGGTTCTTGCTTTTGCTTAATCCAGTTGAACACCTCTGCCTTTTAATTGGAATATTTAGTACATTAAGGCTTAATGTAATTTTTGATATGATCTAATTTAGGCCTACCATTTACCAAATGTTTTATATTTGCTCTCTCTGTGTTTTAAGCTGTATCTCTTTTCCTGCTTCATTTTGGATTAATTTAATGTTTTTAGAAGCACATTTTAGTTTATCTGCTGGCTTTAAAAGATAGACTTTATTTTTAGAGCAGTTTTAGGGTCACAGAAAAATTAAGCTGGACGTACAGAGAGTTCCCATCACCCCCTGCCTCTCCCCAACCACATAACCTCTCCCACTATCAGCATCTTGCACCAGAGTGGTACATTTGTTATAATCGATGAACCTATATTGGCATATCACTATCACTCAAAGTCCACAGTTTACATTAGGGTTCATTTTTGGTGGTATACATTCCATGAGTTTTGACAAGTGTATAATGACATGTCTCCACCATTTCAGTAACATACAGAATAGTTTTACTGCTCTAAAAATCCTGTGCTCTGTCTATTCATCCCTCCCCAACCCCCAATCCTGGTAACCACTGATCTTTTTACTGTCACCATAGTTTTGCCTTTTCTAGAATGTCATATAATTGGAATTATACAGCATGAACCATTTTCAGATTGGCTTCTCTCAATTAGCACTATGCATTTAAGATTCCTCTATGTTTTTCCATGGCTTGATAGCACATTTGTTTTTAGCTGAATAATATCCAACTGTCTGGACGTACCACAGTTTGTTTCTGTATCCACCTACTAAGGGACATCTTGGCTGTTTCCAAGTTTTGGCAATTATGAAGAAATCTGCTATAAATATTTGTGTTCAGGTTTTCATGTGGACGTAAGTT
The DNA here is from genome assembly GCF_949987515.2 of Delphinus delphis. Taxonomy (NCBI): domain Eukaryota; kingdom Metazoa; phylum Chordata; class Mammalia; order Artiodactyla; family Delphinidae; genus Delphinus; species Delphinus delphis. The sequence goes on from NC_082699.1 coordinate 59,267,762, forward strand.
TTCAACTCCTTTAGATATAATACCAAGGAGCATGCTTGTTGTATCAGAAGGTAGGGGTACGTTTAGTTTTGTAGGAAACTGCCAGTGTCCTCCAAAGTAGCTGCGCCATTTTACATTCCCACCAGCAAAGAATGAGAGTTCCTATTGCTCCACTTCCCTGTTAACATTTGGTGTTGTCAGTGTTTTAAATTTTGGCCACAGAATGGCCAAATAGACATGTAATGATACATTATTGTTTTAATTTGCATTTCCCTACTGACATGTGATGTTGAGCATCTTTTCATATGCTTATTTGTTTTTCATATATGTTGATGGTGTCTGGTGTCCAGGTCATTTGCTCACATTTTAATTGGGTTATTTTCTTACTGTTGAGTTTTAAGAGTAGTTTGTATAGTTTGGATAACCGTCCTTTGTTAGATATGTCTTCGGCAAATATTTTCTCCTAGTCTGTGGCTTGTCTTCTCATTTACTTGACAGTATATTTTGCAGAGCAGAAGTTTTCTGTTTTAATGAAGTTCAAGTTATTATTTCTTTCATGGATCATGCCTTTGGTGTTGTATCTAAAATGACATCAACGTACCCAAAGTCATGTAAATTTTCTCTTACATTATCTTCCAGGAATTATAGTTATGCATTTTGGTCTATGATCCGTTTTGAATTAATTTTTGTGAAGGGTGTCTGTGTTTAGACTCATTTTTTTTTTTTTTGCATACAGATGTCCAGTCATTCCAACACCACTTGTGTGTATGTCTTATCTCCATTGTGTTGCCTTTGCTCGTCTGTCAAAGATCAGTCATGTGGGTATATCTCTCGCCTATGGTCCATGGATCTATATGTCCATTCTTTTGCCGATACCACATTGCCTCGATTACTGTAGCTTTATATAGTAAGCCTTGTGGTCAAGTACTGTCAGTCCTCAATGCTCTTCTCCTTTAATATTATGTGGGCTATTGGGCATTTTGCCTCTCTACATAAACTTTAAAATCTGTTTGTGTATATCCACAAAAAACTTGCTGGGATTTTGATTGGCATTGCATTGAACCTATAGGTCAAGTTGGGAAGAACTGATATCTTGACAATACTGAGTCTTCCTATCTATGAACATGGAGTATCTCTCCATTTACTTAGTTAAGTTGTGAGTTCTTTCAGCAGAATTTTGTAGTTTTCCCCATATGGATATTTTGTTAGATTTATACCTAAGTGTTTTTCTCTTTTGGGTGCTAATGTAAAAGGTAATGTGTGTTTGAAATATCAAATTCCAGGGAATTCCCTGGCGGTCCAGTGGTTAGGACTCTGTGCTCTCACTGCTGAGGGCCTGGGTTCAATCCCTGGTTGGGGAACTAAGATCCCACAAGCCATGCAGAGTGGCCTCCCCCCAAAAAAACATCAAATTCCACTTGCTTATTGCTGGTTTATAGGAAAGTGATTAGCTTTTGTATATTCAACTTGTATCCTGCAACTTTGATATAATTGTTTATTAGTATCAGAAGGGTGTTTTTTGTTAATTGTTTCAGATTTTCTACATAGACACACTAATGGCTTTTTAGCTATACCTCTTTGCACCATTTTTTTTTTAGTGATTGCTCTAGGCTTTAAAATATATATACCCTTAATCTTTTACAGTGTACCTAGGGTTAATACCTTACCACTTCATATAAAATGTACAGCTCCATTCATCCTCAAGATCACTTATTCTATAGTTACTATATTATATTGATACATCTAAATTCATTATAAAGCACAGAAGACAATGTTATAATTTTTTCATTAAACAGTCATGTGTGTTTTTAAAAAAATTAAGAGGACTGTAAGTCATTTATATGTATATATCTAGGTATTTACAATTTCCTATACTCTCATTCCTTCCTAAAGATTTGAGTTTCCCTCTATTACCATTTTACTTCAGCCTGAGGTGTTTCCTTTAGTATTTCTAACAGCATAGGTTGGCTGGTAACAAATTCTTCTAATTTTCTCTTATGTCATAACACGTTTATTTTGCCTTTGAAGGATATTTTTGCTGGATATAGAAATCTATGTTAATTTTTTCCTTCCTGAACCTAAAAAAATATTGTTCTAATATCTTCTGACCTTCATTTTTTTTTTGACAGGAAGTCAGCAGTCATTTGATTCACTGTTTACATGTCTATACCATATTTTTCCTGTGGCAGATTAAAAATCTGTCTGCATATTTTTTGATACTCCTTACTTCAAAAGAAGGAGCCTAATTCCCCTCCACTTAAATGGGGTCCAGACTTAGATACTTGATTCTAATAAACAGAATGTGGTGATGCCGTGTGACTTCCAAGACTAGATCATAAAAATATGGTTCAGAACACATATAAAGAGCTTCCATCTGGCTGTCTCTCTCTCTCTCTCTCTCTCTCTCTGTCTTGTTCTGAGGTAGGCTGGCCACTACATCATGAGGGCACTCAAGCAGTCCTGGTAAAGGGTCCACATGGAGAGAAACTAAGGCTTCCCACCAAACACCAGCACCAATTTGCCAGCTATGTGAATGGCCCACCTTGCAAGCAGACCCTCCAGCTCCAATCACATCCAGCATCGGATAATATTTGACTACAATGTCATGAAAGTCCCAGATCATAATCTAAGCTGTTCCCAAACTCTTGTCCACAGAAAAGGTAAGAAATGATATTTATTGTTGTTTTAAACCACTAAATTTGGGGACAATTTGTTATGTAGCAATGGATAACTAATACATTTCCTAACGCAAATGTCTCTGCATATTATATTCACTCTGATTCACCAATGCTTCCATTCATTTTACTCGTATAAAAGAAAAAAAATTGTAAAATTCAAGATGCACCATGGCTGAAAAAATTGATCTATGGAAAATAATTAATTTGTGATAAAACCAATCTATTCTAAAACACCATTTTGTCTTACTGGTTTACTTTCACAGCCTGAGCACTCTGTATAATACTTGGTATATAAATAAGATATTAAATAACTACTGCTGAATGAATTTGTTCTTTCAGGCTTTAAGCTTCTGGAGGGCAATAATTGTGCTTTATTCACCTTTTTATCTCCCTTACATGGGACAGTGCTTAAATGAACATGCACCGTTCACTGTTTGTTGAATTAAATCAAACTTAACTGAAATTCTTGTTGAAGAAAATGATCTGGAAACAGAAGTGAAAAATCACGGCAGAAAACTAATTTTAAATATTTCTGGACCTCCCTGGTGGTGCAGTGGTTAAGAATCCGCCTGCCAATGCAGGGGACATGAGTTCGAGCCCTGGTCCGGGAAGATCCCACATGCCGCGGAGCAACTAAGCCCGAGCGCCACAACTGCTGAGCCTGTGCTCTAGAGCCCGCGAGCCACAACTACTGAGCCCATGTGCCACAACTACTGAAGCCCGCGTGCCTAGAGCCCATGCTCCGCAACAAAAGCCACCGCAATGAGAAGCCAATGCACCGCAACGAAGAGTAGCCTCCGCTCGCCGCAACTAGAGAAAGCCTGTGTGCAGCAACAAAGACCCAATGCAGCCAAAAATAAATAAATAAATTTATATATAAAAAAATATTTCTACTGCACATTGACTGGTGCTGGTTTTCAAGCCCCACCACCTATCACATATATGCATAAAAACCACAAATTTAAAAAACTTAAATATTTATATTGTTAGTTCCTAGTAGACCATATGGATTTTCATAATTTCCACCAATAGAACACATCTTCAAATGTTTCTAGAGAATCTTTGTGACAAATATACAATGATAGGTATATGACTGTGCTTAGGTTGTAAACTATTGTAAGGGGGCAGAGTGAATTCGGCAGATTATCGGCAGAATTGGTAACCTGCACTGCTCCTTATCCAGTTGAGCCTTAGGCCATTTCCGTAGAGTTGAATTTTATGAGTACAGGGAATGTGAACATTCAGTCACACAACTGAGCAACTTCTTTTCCTCTTTGGGAGGTAGTGTGTACCCAAGGTGTGTCTCAGTGGTTCAGAGCACAAGCCAGTCTTCCTAGGTGCAAATCCCAGGCCCACCATTTACCAGTTTTGTGATCTTTGCCTTACAGCTTAACATCTGCCTTAGTTTCCTCACCTGTTAAATACAGAAACTAATAGTACCTTCCTCACAGGGTTATTGTGAAGATAAAATGGGTTAATATATGAAAAGTGCCTGATACACAGGAAACACTAATCACAATTAGCTCTTACTGCCCTCAATACCAATCAGGGACTTGGAACATTGCGGGTGACTTGTAAATCATTATTAAATGAATGATTAATTCTGGGAGTACTGTATGGACATCTCTGCCCCCTTTCTGGATGGGGGGGGGTAGGTATTTGCATTCTATGATCACACAAAAATTTTGATTGTTTATTCCTTTTTAGAAATTCTCGATTAGATCCAAAAGAGGCAGCTGATTCTGTTCACTGATAAAGGATATACAAGTAATACTGGCACCTGATTACACTGAGTTGGGAATTAGAAAATAACACACTCTGGAGTAAGAGGCATTTTTATTTTTCATTTTAACCCCTTCACAATGTGAAAGTGGCAGAAGGGTGTCAAGTATAGAAAAAAACACGGAGTTTCAGAATCGAAGTGTCTTCTGCATTGTTGGGCTTGTGGAAAGATCATTCTAAGTTTCAAACAGGGCCCAGCTTCTCCCACTTGACTGTGGGCAACGCCTGGGATTGGTACGAGGCCTAATCAGACTTTATATCCACAACACCTGTCACAGTGCCTCAGTCGGTAGAAAGCCAGAGAAAAATATTTTACAGGGCTGAAATATTAATACTCGAGGCAACCCGGGCCTCAAACTTTCCATCCGTACCTCAACTTCCACCTACCTGGATGGACCCAAGTCTTCCCTTAGAACGACATTCCAAGGAGCAAGAAAAAGGGGGCCAGTTGAAACCTCTTCTCGAAGTTATGGGAACCACTTCCTTCGTCTGTTGCTAAGGAGGGAAGAAGGACAGAGAGATGAGGCTGGGGGAAAGGAGCGCCTCTACACAGCGGAGCAATAGCCCCGTCCCACTTGGCAGTGGTCCCGCCGGTTCCATGAGTTACCCCGCCCCCAGTCTCACCCGCCCTCATCTCGCACTTGGAAACAAACCCTTAGCAATACAAGCCTGGAACCCAGCGTCTCCGAGATGTCCTTGGGGGACTCCAGCCGCCGCAGAGAGGGAACTTCCCGGGGGCCCCACGGCATCCTAGTTGGCGCCGGGCTCAGGCCCTCAACCCTGCCTCCCTCACGAGGCTTTACCGGAGGCGGTGAGAGCGTGGCCGGCCCGGAGGAGGCCCCAGCCGCCAGCCCGCTGCTAGAAGACCTCAGGCGGCGACTGGCGAGTGCCTTCCAGCGGGCGGCGCCGCGCGGCGTCTCGAGGCGCTCGCGGGAGGAGGCGGCGGCGGAGGCGGCGCGGGAGGAGCGGAGCCGGGCGCGCGTCGAGAGCGCCCTGGCCGGGCTGCGCGCCGAGCTGGTGAGCCCGCTGGCGGCCGGCTCTCGGGGCCGCCTCTCCTTCGTCCTCTCCCGGGGCCCCCGGCCGCGGGCCGCGCACGCGCCCCACCGAGGGCTTGGGAGGCCGAGCGCCGCTTTTCCCAGGGAGAGGGTGAGGCCGTGCCGCGTGGGCGAGCTGGTCACCGGCCGTCGATCTTCTCCGACCGTGCCGATGCTCCTGCCTCCCAGGCAGCATCCAGGAGGGAAGCGGGGGAGGGGAGGGGTCCGGCAGGGCCCGAGGTGCTGGCTGGCTGTCGAGGGCTGAGTCTACTAGTGACACACCCGAGACCTCCGTCACCACCCCTCCCCAACTTGTTCTATATTTTTCTACCACATAGAAAGTTCCCTCTAGGGAACTCATAGTACGTGCATGTTATGGGGCTCGGAGGCGGAAGTTTCAATGAAATGAAATCACAGGATGGATGGAGCGAGTCCATCAGCAACTGTTTCTTTTATTCTGCAAGTTTTATCTTTCCCCTGGGTAAGAATTCAGAAAACAAAAAATGATAATAAGGTATTTTGTAAAATTGTAGCTTTTTAACATTAGGCAGGAGGAACTGTACGTAAATATTTTAGTTACTGTTTTGTGATTTAAACAATTTCCAAGTTAGGTACAATTTGAAAGAGACAAAATGAATAAGAGCAATTTAAGCTTTAAAACGGTGCTGCCCATGAATATGTGTAGTGGAGATTTGGAAAGTTCTAGTCTTTCGCATTGAATACTAATAAAATGTTAACCACTACTTTAGAACGCATTCAACCATCAGTCAGTTGCCTGATTTAAGAACCTTAACAGTTTATCTTGTTTCTGAGTTTGAGAAGGGCAAGAAGGTAGTCAATTTAATTTTACCTGTGTTAACAATTTGAATCTGACAAGGTATGTATTAATTCTGACCCAGCCATATCGGAGAAACACATGGTTTTCTTCCGATACCTGAGCAGTGGCTGGGCGAGACCCCTCATTAGTAGAGATGGCCTGGAGGGGGGTGCTATGGATGAGGACGCCCACTGGAAGGCTGAGCCCGGGCTTAGTCACCCTGTGCTGCTGACCTGGGCTGTCACCATCCCTCCCATACCTCAGCTGACTCATTTTTTTTTTTTTTTTTTTTGCGGTACGCGGGCCTCTCACTGCTGTGGCCTCTCCCGTTGCGGAGCACAGGCTCCGGACGCGCAGGCTCAGCGGCCATGGCTCACGGGCCCAGCCGCTCCGCGGCACATGGGATCCTCCCGGACCGGGTCACGAACCCGCGTCCCCTGCATCGGCAGGCGGACTCCCAACCACTGCGCCACCAGGGAAGCCCTCAGCTGACTCATTTAAATCAAGTGAAGAAATTACATTCAGTAAGCTCCGAGGCACTTGAACCTTCACATTCTAACTAGTCGTTCCACTAGTAGGAGTTTTAAGCAAGTAATGCACCGGGGGTGGGGAAGAGGTGGAGAATAAAATTCCAAATAGATGAGGGTTCAAATCCCAGCATTAACATTTACAGGCTCTGCTCTCACTGTTCCTATTACTTTAGGAATGCTAATTAGCAAGTTTGGGTTTCAGCTGTAAAATGGAAATAATAAACTCATAGATCACTGTAAGTATTGTATGAGTTAATGTTATATAAAGTGCATAGAACATAGACACTACTCAGTGGCTCTTACTGTGTTTTGGTTGTGCCCCCAAAGTGACAGATACCTAGGCATGGAAGATCAAGGGTTTTTCTGGAAAGGACGCAAAGAATGTCACACATACACAGATGCTGTGTTCCTGGGATAGAGATCATGGTCAACATCTTGGCCGACCATTTCACCATTGTGTGTGGCCAGTCATGAAGCAGCAAAAGAATGTGGATCCTCAACACCATCACCGCTAGAAGAAGCCGTTTTTGATAATGGGCCATTAGCCAGTTTTCTGTAGGAACTGGCACCTATCCATACATGTATGTCCACACATCATCTGTTAGGGTGGTATCTGTGTAAGGAACAATGATGAACAGGTTCAGTTCATTTAGAGGCATGTTGCTACTTATGAAATGTTATTTATGCTATTATTTGTTGTTTGAATTGGTCTTCTTAGTGGCTTGCATTGAATTCCAGGGCCTGGGAGTGAATTCCAGGGGTTCTATATACCTAAAATTGTATGCCAAATTCTGTATGCACATAAAATGCACTTCTTTCATAGCTTTCATTAGATTCTCAGTGGGATCCATGAGGAAAGAAAATTAAGGAATCACTGGTGTTTGACTTTCCTAAACAGGTGTGAGTCACACATACTTTGTTTTGCTTAGATGGTGAGCCATTATCAGTAATTCAACTGCTTGATTCTTGGCATGAAAGTATAGGATGGGTGTTCATCAGTTTCTCCATTTAGTCATTCCTTCACTCAGTCTTTTAACAAACACACAGAGAACCCACCATGTTGCGTGAGCAGGCAGTGCACCCCTAGCTGGGGATACAGTTATGAATAAGAACAAACTGTGCTCAAAATCATCAGTCTAGTGTAGGCTGTGTGCTAGGAGAGGCACATGTACAGAACACTGTGGAAGCACAGATAAGGCGAGACAGAGAAGGCTTCTAAGAAGAGTTGGCATCTGGCTGAGCTCAACAGGAAGTGGGTGGCCAGGGGCAGAGCGGGCAGAAGATGTGGCTCAGTACGACGTGTTTATTCTGGGACAGGCAAAGTTTCTGACCAGCTGCAGTGGGAGCTGGTGTGGGAAGAGGGCCAGGAAATAAAGCTGGAAGCATAGGGCAGGTTTATAGGGCGTCCGTTCCACACTGGAGAACAGAAGCTTCCTGTAGGCAAGGTGCCAGGGCTTCTTGTGCTAGTGGTTGTGTTGTTACTGTCTGTTTGCTGGATGTTCATTTCCTTTATTCTTTGCAAATTCTTGCTATCAAAGAAATGGTTCCAGGTGCTGAAGAATGAAGAAAAATATGTCAGAGGAAAACTGAAAGAAATTTTATCCAGTGACTTTATTTTGCAAATTAGGAGGGGACTGCCCATATTTGCTTGTTACCAGCGGAATGTCCTGGTTCACCCTGGGGTGGTTTCTTTTGGTGAGTTGATGAGGGGTTTTCAGCAGAGGGAACAGGGTTCTCATGAACTGCATTAAACAAGACCCTAATTGAAGAAATATGCAAATAGTTGATTACTAGTTTTCAACTATAATGCAAAGATTATGTTGGACTAAGCTTTTGTCAGACTGCCTCTTAGGTACATTGCCCGAGAGATCGATCTATTTCTGAATACACGAGGACCTTCACAAACTCCCACTGGAGGGAGGGTATAAATCAGCCTTGCTGTATAACAGATTTCACTCTACAGTGAAAATTGTTAGATTCTATAAGTACACGCAAAGGGGTCGTTAAATGTTTTGCTCAACAGGGAGACCATTTAAAATCCTAAAAACTTGAAATGACAAGTAATCAAGTAAATGGGCCCAGGTCCTGAAAGTTCAGGGGGCCCTGAGCAGTTATCCTGGAGCTCAGAAAGCTCATAGAGATAAATGATTCCCTCGCAGATCACATGCCATTGCTTGGAAACAGCCTTCTATGCACAGGAATTTTTCAAATGGATGGCTCTGTGCATGAGCTTTTTTTGTTTTCATTGCAAGGCCATTTCGAAAGCTATTTGTATATCTGGATTTTACCTTATCGTAGAGAAAGTCAGTTTTATAGTCAGGCCAAACAGTCAGAACTGGAGAATAAGATGAGAAATACGTCTTTCTTGATATCTTGTTTTCCTTTCCTACAAAGTCCTTATTTTTCCTGTGCAGAGAGCAGTTTCATTTGATCCATATCTCAGGCTAATAAAAATCCTTATTTTTTTCTAACTTTTAGCTGGAAATGCATTTCCAGAATTGCCAGCTGGCCAGAACTCTGCTGGATTTAAACATGAAAATGCAGCAACTGAAAAAGTATGAACTGGAAATTGCATCAGAATTGCAAAGCTCGGAAGATAATGTCGTGAATATGGAATGAGGAAACGCACAGAAGAAGATCTGAACCCTAAAAATAACATAGACAGCTCTGAAACAATTCTGACAGTAACATTATGGATGCTTTGTGTAAGACTTTAGGGGCAATTTTTAGGCCAAAAGCTTTGATGCCATGGGGAAGTGACAGAAAACATCTACAAGAGGGGAGAGAAAATGGTATGTTGTCAAGTTTTACAGTTATGTATTCATTGTTTTGGCTGGGAAACAGAAGTAAAAAGAATGTACTGAAGAATGCCTTAATGCCAATTTCCAGCGTTCTGTCTTGTGCCATCTTAACTTTCTGATGTTATCTGAACTTTCAGAATCTGTGTTTGCTTTTGTTCTACTTGATTATTCTTGGTTTATCTGCCCAGTTAGCTGTTCAGTAGCCTTTCCTTCCCGTCCTGTCCCCTTTTTGGAGAATTACTCCTGCCTAGATTCCAACCATACCCTTCAGGTAGAGTCTACCATTAAGGGTGTCTCACCTCATTGGATATAGTCACGCAGATCGAGGCAGTTTGATCAACTTGTCCTCAGGAGTTTTTGAACTTGAGCTAAGGGAGCAGATGAGTATTAGAAGCTGATGGGAGAAGCTGTGGAACAGAGGGCCTTGGAAGCTGCTGGTGGCCACCATGTGAGAGAACGGAATCTCTAATATAGGAGGTCGAAACAGCACCACTGAGAGCCCAAAAGGGGAGGGAGAGAGCTGCTCTTCCTTGTCTCGGGTGCAACTGCTTAAATCCCCAGCCCTTGCTGTCATTTGGGTACATGAAAATCCTCCAATAGCCTCCTAATACCATCTCCTTTTGCCTAAGTCAATTGAGTTGGAGTTTTATGACTTGTACACAAATGGTTCCCAACTAACACAATTCCTTTGTTAAGCTTTTAGGAGTTAAAATGGTTCATGTTGAATTAGAATATCTACCTCTACCTTAATAGTGGGTCCTTCTTAATGTAAAAAATAAAGTTCATAAAAAAATAGTTGCAGGTCTCAGCGATATTCATAATGGTCATTGTCTGTAAAAATAAATATTAATTTATAAAATGGAAGTCATTTGCATATTTAATTAACAATAAAAATTAGTTCTGGAAGACAAAGGAGAACAGAATGGACATGGTCTTTCTCTTAAATACAAGTCGTTTTATGTGTGTGAGGGTTTGAGGATTATCTGAACAAGTTTAGTTTGTCCTTAACTTTTTTTGATCACTCTAAGTGAATTATTTCAGCTCTTTGGTACTTAATTTCTTCCCTCTGTACAACTGAGGTATTACTACTATGTTCAACTTACAGGACATTGTCAGTGAGCTGTCAGCGATATCCTGATATCTAACCCCTGGATTTCTTGAGAAGTTCTGCATATAAGCCCTTGGCTTATAAACATACAGACTGGTTTCTTAACTTATACTTGTAAAAGAGATTTCCTATAAGTGTCTTCCTCAAAGTTATAGAAATTCTGAGGAAAGAGGCAGTGGAATTCCTGTGATCTGTTCTTCGAAAAAGAGTCTACTCAAATGTTGGAGCAGTCATTCTAAAGTACATTTTACAATTTATTATTTACAAATTCTTGTGATTTTGTGTTTAGCAAATACTCAGGATGATTCATTTTATAAGCTCAATTCCTTACAGAATACAGAGTGGCTGACATTGGTTAGCATTCATGTGAATAATTCAATTCTACTAAAAATGTGCTCTCTTGGGAATCAAAAGAAAGAAACAAAAAGAGAACTTCTGAAAATGGATGCATTATTTTTCCCTTTTTTCAGACAGAAAAAAGTCCACCATTTATCGTAAAGTTTTTGTCACCAGTTTTTTGTCCTATCTTTCAGTGATAAACTTTGGATCACTGTATCTTTTAGGAGTGACAAATGGAGAAACAGAATAAGAAAGTCTTTGTTTGGAAGCCCTCATCGGTGGAGGTGGCCTGTGATATCAGCTGTCGATAGAGAGATACAGTGAGAACTTGATACTTGGGACACTATTGCTATTAAATGTTTTTTGCTTTGTTTCCCCTCATAAAGTGAATTCTGCTCTCATACCATATCCCTCATCTTTTTTTTTTTTTAAGTAGAAGCCAGACTGTGTTTTTTTTTTTTTTTTTTTTGCGACTGCAATCAGCTGTTTTTTTTAGCTTGCTGGATCCTGGTCCTGTCTGCTGCACACGGAAAGACAACAGGGACTCCCTTCTAAGGGATGTGGGGATGCACTTCCAATGGCTACACTTCTTCACTTTCCAGAGTGTTTAAATAAGCTAGAGCAACAGTGTGACATTTTAAAGAACTACGAGGTGGAAGGGACCAAACTACTGCCAGCTGGAGGGGAAAATGAGAAAATAATTATAACCTAAATTATGCAACAGGAAAGCAGTAACTGGATAAGTCGAAGAAAGTAAAATGTTCACCTCAGTAGTGGATAGAGAGGACCAAAGAAGAGAAAATGACAAAAACAGTTTAGCGAGGAAAATATGGCACTTAGGTTTTTCAAATGACGATTCCTCACAGCTTTAATTATGGGGGGGCTAACCACGTTATCAGGGAATGGGCTTTCACGCTCTGGTACTTGGTTAGCATCTACCACTGAAGAGGTGCCAAATTAATTATGACAATTAGGAGCTTTGCATAGGTTGTTAGGCTTCACATCCCTTTACAGGTGGCCCGGATGAATCCACGTCTTGTTTGGCTTGCGAAACTACTGCTGCTGTAACAGGTGATTCTGGAGCACCCAGCGGGGGGACGGATCACAGTCTGATGTGGGTAAACCCGTGATGGCTGGGCCTACACCAGTGGGATGGGATGCACAAGAATCCCATCTCCCCTGGTCCCTTCCCAGGCAGGGTACGGGGCCCCACTCCAGCCATCAGTCCTGTTTATTTACCACTGTCATCACTGCCGGAGTCCCTCCTGGCCGTGAGCCTGGCACAAGGCCCTCCGGTGCCAGCTGCTTCCTCGCTTGCATTTTTGCTGCTGCCATCACTGCCGCTGCCTCTTCTGCCTCTTTGGCTGTATTATTAATGAGGGTTATGGACGGATTAGAAATATGGGGAGGTTTCGGGTCGAACCTCTGCCACTCTGCCTACCTCTGGGTCTGGCAGCCTCTTGTTTCACCTGGACCAAGGGGGCCACGCACCATCAGCGCTTCTGGGTCCTGCCTCCAATAAATGCTGGGGCTTACGAGGCTCCACTTCTTCCTTAGGAACCACAGTGCCACCATCCTTCTCTTCTGGGACCAGTGAAGGGGGGACCCTTGGAATGTAATGATAAACCAGCAATGACATGAGCCACCTCTCCTGTGCCCCGTGTTGGGCCAAGAATGCCACGTGTATTAGCTTATTTAATCCCGTGATGATTCGTATGCACGTAGAACATGGTTTTGAGGTCATCTAGCCTTCGTATTTAGTCCTGGCTTGGCCACTTACCAGCTTTATAACCTAAAGCAAATTGCTTCAATCTCTTTAGATCTGTCTAAAGAAGCTAGTCAAAACGGTACCTGTCTTATTGAAATCTTGAGGAGCCCAAGCTGAAGAACCTCGAGGCAGGTTTGGGAGACAGAGTTCGTGGTGAAGGCTCTTCTACTTTCTGTTTCTTGTACATCTTCAGTTCTATGTGATCTCACTACCCTTTTGGACTCAGACCTTGCCTGTGCCTGCTTCTTTCTTCATCACGTCTTTATGTCTCTCTAACGTTCTGCTACCTGCTCTCTGTTGTGATGTTGACTCTTCCGCTGGTTGATAAATTGATTTACTCAACTTGAGAGGAGGCACCAGGGAGATATGAAATGGCCAATAAATGCTACTTACCAACCGCTGAATCTGCCTGGCACACAGTGCCATGTGCGTTTAAAACTCGATCATCCCAGCAACACTGTGAGGTTGGAACTATTGCTTTTTCCATTTTATCAAGGAGGAAATGATCATCAGAGGGGCCATGCACGTGGAGCTGTCAAGATTCTTGTCCAGAGCTGAGTGTAGTCGGGCTTTTGAGACGCTCCCAAGGTAATCAGGGAGACCCAGACATAAGTGAATAAATTTGATATTATAACAGAAAGTGTTAACAGAAGCCTGTATGAAGCACTAGGGATGCTTTCTACAAGGGTCAGACAAAGAAGGCTTCCTTGAGGACCTGACCCCAGGTTCTTTCTGTTTCACCTGGAAAAAGGCCCTCATTTTGTGCCTCACATTCTCCATAGACAAGTTGGGTGATCTGGAACACATTACTCCACTCTATTTGGGCCTCATTTCACTCATTTGAAAATGAGAGAGAGAGTGGAGCGGCCTCTAAAACATTCCTCTAACTTGGAAACTCTATTCTCCGCCAATCCTGCCTGCTTGTAACTGGACTCTGCATCACTCCCCTCTGACTTGCCCAGATGTCCTGACACCTGTGATGGCGCAGTGGGCTGCTGACTATTTATCACTGGCCCTTGGCCGTGACTTGTACTCTCCTGGTCCCAGCCCTGGCCCTGACCATGGCCCTGGCTGTTGATGCAGCCTTGATGATGATGAAAAGCAATTCTTGTCACTCCTGGATGCCTCTCTGCTCTTCTTACCCACACCGTGACTGCAGCCAGGGGAAAATGTCACATTTGCACTTCACAAGGAGATAAGCATGGCTCAGACCTTTTATGTGTTAGACTTTTGGAAGCAGCCTGGCCGATCGCCTGCCGAGGCGGTCGCTGCAGGCTGCGAGCAGTGTAATGTGTCGTTAGCAGTGCAGCCTCCGGAGTCTGGCGATGGAATTGGAATCCTGGCTCCTTCACTGCCTCACTATGTTATTATCGCTGAAGTTCCGTTTGCTTCTGTGTAAAGTAATATTATAATAATCACACCTACCCACCCCAGGGACTTGCCGTGAGGATCTAATGGATTAATGTATGTTAAGTGTTTAGAATGCTCTCAAGTAGTGTTTAATATTCTGACAGCCCCCCTAACAAACATTTTGCTCATCCTTCTTGTCTGTTGGAAGCACCCAATTCCAGGAGAGATTGAGAATGACAGCTTCACTTTTCTCAGCCCTTCTGGGAGCTCAGAATGGCCACAGAATCCAGTTTTGTCCACTAAGACATAAGGGAAGTTTGCTGGGGTTTTTCTGAGAAACATTTTCTTTTCCTACAAAAGGAGAAAGAGGAGGTAAGCTCTCTTCTTTCTTGCTTAGGAACACTGTCACGTGAGGTGGTAAAGCTTGCACCTGCTGCAGACACCCTGTGACCAAGGTAGGAGATACACGGACACTTTGAGGATGGGAAGACAGAGAGGTGAAGAGAAGTAATGTCGCTGATGGCAACTCTGAGCTCGTGAGCCAACCCTGAGACTGCCTACCTATGGCTAGTCTTGTTCTCTAAGGAACAACAGTAATAAAACTCAATTGTTTAAGCCACTTTTATTTAAGTATTTAGTTCCATGCACCCAACGAAGCATCACTAACTGACACGCTTGAACCCCGACAACCTCCTGGGATGAAGGTTCAGGATGATGCATTGTCTGATTGTAACTGTGGATATTAGAAACGATAGGCAAAGGACTCCAGAAAGATCATTTTGTCACTTAGGACCCATCTAACGCAATAGGAGACCAATCAAAGCATATTGGAGGGAAATGTATCTGAGAGAAAACCCCTGTTGAACCCTGTGGAGACTCTGGAATTCTGCAGTAAAGGTTCTGAGTATTAAAAACATTTCCAGGGCTTTCCTGGCGGTGCAGTGGTTGAGAGTCCGCCTGCCAATGCAGGGGACACGGGTTCATGCCCCAGTCCGGGAAGAGCCCACATGCCGCGGAGTGGCTGGGCCCGTGAGCCATGGCCGCTGAGCCTGCGCGTCCGGAGCCTGTGCTCCGCAACGGGAGAGGCCACAACAGTGAGAGACCTGCATACCGCAAAAAAAAAAACCCCAAAACAAGAAAACATTTCCACATGATCACACTTGTTAAAAGAAAGACAACACGTCCAAAATGGAGTCACTTATGCTAAGCCCCACACCACCAAACTGAGATTTAACTTGATTACAGTTTCGGCTCTCCCAGAAATGGAATTTTAAACCAGTCAACCAGTAATCACGTGATCCGCACTCGTCAAGTAATCTGCCTGATAGACCCCTGCCATCCCCTAAAAGAAAGTGACGATGCAATAACCCACCCCCTTTTTTTTTGGCCTAGTATAGCTTTCTTGTGCCTGCTTCCTTCTGGCTATAAAAGTCTTCCATTTTGTACACCACCTCAGAACCCTTTTCTATCTGCAAGGTTGGATGCTGCCTGCTTTGAATCGATTTTTACTCAAACAAACTTAACACTTTTAATATACCTTGGTTTATCTTTTAACACACTCCATCAAGGATATCCAAATGCCTATGGAACCTGCTATGTATCTGATTCTGTCACAGAAGCCATTTTATTTTTCAGCAACTGAAAGAAATCGGGATGAAATAATTTCCTAAAGTGTTTCAGGAGTGAACTGGCAGTAAAATACAATGACGTGTTCATCAGCTTTTAAATTTTTGTATCAGGGACGTTTAGGGAACTGTCAAAAAACAGCCTAAAATCAAGGCTGTACAAAAAATTGCTTCTGAATTGGTATGAAGGATGCTTGTCTCTCTAAACTTCTACAGGATTCAGTTAGGAATTGTCAAGCAAAGAAATTTCTCAAGATTCCTAGGTGAGACTGTCAGGTTACTGAGAGCACGACCAATGTCCTCTCAGTCTACTATGACTCGATGGTTTACTGTTTACCCCCAGCCCTACAGCTTACCCAGTGCTTTACAGTTTACAATATACCAGGTGCTGTCATAGGCAATAGCTCACTAAACCCACAGTAACCCTCTGGGGTAGGTGATGCTTATGGCTGTTGAAATTTGAGGGGCAGCAAGAAATCTTGCCTGCCTGACTTTGGGAATATCACCCTCATCCTGCTTCCCCAAAACATCACTCTCCCTAAGTGGCTGGTGTTTCCCCCAGGAGGAAGTGCAGTTTAGGAAGTCAGAAAACCCAGCTGTGGGTGTCAGCTCTGAGCTGAACTTGCTGTGTGATATCTGGTGAGTCTCTGGGCTTCAATTTTCTCATTTATAAAGTGAGGGACTGAACTCAAAATGATCTTTAAGACTCTTTGGGTTAAGCATTATTGTCTCCAACTAACGCTTTTGGAATCACCCTTTGAAACAATGCTGTCATCACTTCTTTAGTATGAATTATTTTAGGTTGTGATATGAAAACACTGACCTTTAGAGCAGTGGTCCCCAACATTTTTGGCACCAGGGACTGATTTCGTGGAAGACAAGTTTTCCACGGATGGGGGTGGGGGTGGGGTGATGGTTCAGGCAGTAATGCCAGCGATGCGGAGCGGTGGGGAGTGGCAGATGAAGCTTTGCTTGCTCCCCTGTCACTCACCTCCTGCTGTGCGGCCCAGTTCCTAACAGGCCGTGGACCCATACCAGTCTGCGGCCTGGAGCTTGGGGACCCCTGCTTTAGACTGTCTAGAGTGAATAATTAAACAACGGAAGGGAATAGAAAAAGAAAAAAAATACTAAATTTAAATACTTTGTACCTTATAATTTTGCCTTAAGTTCAATTAGCAGCGTGAATCTAACAGTCCAAACATTCTTTGTTTCTCTCTTTCTCCCTCTCTCTGCCCCCTCTCCCCACACTTCCTCCTTCCCTTTTTTTCTTCCCTTTTTTATTCAGCTTTATTGTCGTGCCTCCTGGGTGTCAGGCACTATTCTAGGAATGTGTTGAGCATCAACTTTGAAATGAACATCTTGCAATGAACATGAAAGATGGGGTTCTAGCTCTCATGGTGTTTATGCCCTGGATGGGAGGAGGGGCAGATAAGTCAATAAGATACTCTAGTATAATGTGATCAATGCTGTAGTGGGGGGAAATTCAGAGTGCTAAGGGGGCAAATGGGAGGCACACAAATGACAAAATCAACATCCAATCATGATAAAAACTCTCATCAAAGGGGGTATAGAGGGAACATATCTCAACATAATAAAGGCCATTTATGACAAACCCACAGCTTACATCATACTCAATGGTGAAAAGCTGAAAGATTTTCCTCTAAAATCAGGAAAAAGACAAGAATGCCCACTCTTGCCACTTCTATTTAACATAGTATTGGAAGTCCTAGACACAGCAATCAGATAAGAAAAAGAAATGAAAGCCATCCAAGTTGGAAGGGAACAAGTAAAACTGTCACTATTTGCAGCTGATGTGGTACTATATCAAGAAACCCCCCTAAACTCTCCACCAAAAAACTGTCAAAACTAATATATGAATTCAGTAAAGTTGCAGGATACAGGATTAATGTGCAGAAATCTGTTGCTTTTCTATGCACTAATAATGAACTACCAAGTTCAAGCAAGTAATAAATCCCATTTAATATCACATCAAAAAGAATAAAATATCTAGGAATAAAATTAACCAAGGAGGTGAAAGACCTATACTCTGAAAACAATAAAACACTGATGAAGGAAACTGAAGATGATACAAAGAAATGGAAAGATATCTCATGTTCATGGATTGGAAGAATTAATATTGTTAAAATGTCCATACTACCCAAAGCAATCTACAGATTAAATGCAATCCTTATCAAAATACCTATGACATTTTTCACATAAATAGAACAAACAACCCTAAAATTTATATGGAACCACAAAAGACCCTGAATAGCCAAAGCAATCTTGAGAAAGAAAACAAAGCTGGAGGTATCATGCCCCCTGACTTCAGACTATACTACAAAGCTATAGTAATCAAATCAGTATGGCACTGGCAAAAAACAGACACATAGATCAATGGAACAGAAATAAACTCACACACTTATGGTCAATTAACCTATGACAAAGGAGGCAAGAATACACAATGGAGAAAAGATATTCTTCTCTATAAGTGGTGCTGGGAAAACTGGACAGTTATATGTAAAAGAGTGAAATTTGAACATTTTCTCAAACTGAATACAAAAAGAAACTCAAAATGGTTATTAAAGGCCTAAACGTAAGACCAGAAACAATAACACAGGCAGAACACTCTTTGACATAAACTGTAGCAGTATTTTTTTGGATCTGTCTCCCAAGGCAAAGGAAACAAAAGCAAAAATAAACAAATGCAGCTTAATTAAACTTAAAACCGTTTGCACTGCAAAGGACACCATCAACAAAATGAAACGGCAGCCTACTGAATGAGAGAAAATATTTGCAATAATGGGTTAATATTCGAAATATATAATTAGCTATACAACTCAATATCAAAAAAATAAACAACTTGATTAAAAAACGGGCAGAAGACCTGAAGAGACAGTTTTCCAAGAAGATACACAGACAGCCAACAGGCACATGAAAAGATGCTCAACATTGCTAACCATCAGAGAAATGAAAATCAAAACCACAATGATATAACACCTCACACATGTCAGAATGGCTATCATCGAAAAGACCAGAAATAGGAACTGTGGGTGAAGATGTGGAGAAAAAGGGACCCTCCTACGCTTTTGGTGGGAATGTAAATTGGTGTAGCCACTATGGAAAACAATATGGAGGCATACATAGTGGCAGTCCCATTTTCCATTCCTACCAGTAATACAGTAATTCAGTTTCATCATGCCCTCGCCAATTTGGGTATTGTCACTATTTTTTATTTTAGCCATTCTGATAGGTATGTAGTGATATCTCACTGCAGTTCTAATTTGCATTTCCCTTATGGCTAGTGATGTTGAACATCTTCCATGCATTTATTTTCATGTGTTATGTTCTTCAGAGAAATGTATGTTCATATCTTTTGCCCATTTTCTAATTGGATTATTTGCTTTCTTCTTAAAAAAAAAAAACCTGTTGAGCTTGGAGGGCTGTTTATATGTTCTACATACAACCTTTGTCCTATATGTAATTTGCAAATGTTTTCTCCAAGTCTACTGCTAATCTTTTCATCTTCATTGGGTCTTTTACAGAGGAAGTTTTTAATCTTGATATAAACCAATTTTTCATTTTTTTCTTTTGTGAATCTTACTCCTAGTGTCATCTCTAAAAACTCTTCACCCAGACTTGGACAATACTTTTTAATTTTTCCTTCTTGGTATTAAAATTTAAAAATAAATGTAGGTGATCAAATATGCTTATCTTTTCATTTACGGTTTGTGTGTTCCACTGGATGGCCTCTCTACCCCAAAATTATAAAATTATTTGCATGTATTATTCTAGACACAAGTCTATTCTTACTAACTTGTCTTTTTTTTTAACATCTTTATTGGAGTATAATTGCTTTACAATGGTTTGTTAGTTTCTGCTTTATAACAAAGTGAATCAGTTATACATATACATATGTTCCCATATCTCTTCCCTCTTGCGTCTCCCTCCCTCCCACCCTCCCTATCCCACCCCTCTAGGTGGTCAAAAAGCACCGAGCTGATCTCCCTGTGCTATGTGGCTGCTTCCCACTAGCTATCTATTTTACATTTGGTAGTGTATATATGTCCATGCCACTCTCTCACTTTGTCACAGCTTACCCTTCCCCCCCACCATATCCTCAAATCCATCTCTAGTAGGTCTGTGTCTTTATTCCTGTCTTGCCCCTAGGTTCTTCATGACCTTTTTAATTTTTTTCTTAGATTCGATATATATATATGTGTTAGCATACGGTATTTGTTTTTCTCTTTCTGACTTAATTCACTCTGTATGACAGACTCTAGGTCCATCCTCCTCATTACAAATAACTCAGTTTTGTTTCTTTTTATGGCTGAGTAATATTCCATTGTATATATGTGCCACACCTTCTTTATCCATTCATCTGTCGATGGACACTTAGGTTGCTTCCATGTCCTGGCTATTGTAAATAGTGCTGCAATGAACATTGTGGTACATGACTCTTTTTGAATTATGGTTTTCTCAGGGTATATGCCCAGTAGTGGGATTGCTGGGTCATATGGTAGTTCTATTTTTAGCTTTTTAAGGACCCTCCATACTGTTCTCCATAGTGGCTGTATCGATTTACATCCCCAC
The DNA here is from genome assembly GCF_949987515.2 of Delphinus delphis. Lineage (NCBI taxonomy): Eukaryota > Metazoa > Chordata > Mammalia > Artiodactyla > Delphinidae > Delphinus > Delphinus delphis. The sequence goes on from NC_082699.1 coordinate 59,288,163, forward strand.
CAACAGTGCAAGAGGGTTCCCTTTTCTCCACACCCTCTCCAGCATTACTGTTTGTAGATTTTTTGATGATGGCCATTCTGACTGCTGTGAGATGATATCTCATTGTAGTTTTGATTTGCATTTCTCTAATGATTAATGATGTTGAGCATTCTTCCATGTGTCTGTTGGCAATCTGTATATCTTCTTTGGAGAAATGTCTATTTAGGTCTTCTGCCCATTTTTGGATTGGGTTGTTTGTTTTTTTGATATTGAGCTATGTGAGCTGCTTGTAAATTTGGCATAGAGGGAACTTTTCTCAACATAATAAAGGTCATGTATGACAAACCCACAGCCAACATCATCCTCAATGGTGAAAAACTGAAACCATTTCCACTAAGATGAGAAAAAAGACAAGGTTGCCCACTCTCACCACCATTATTCAACATAGTTTTGGAAGTCTTACCACAGCAATCAGAGAAGAAAAAGGAATCCAAATAGGAAAAGAAGAAGTAAAGCTGTCACTGTTTGCAGATGACATGATACTATACATAGAGAATCCTAAAGATGCTACCAGAAAACTACTAGAGCTAATCAATGAATTTGGTAAAGTAGCAGGATACAAAATTAATGCACAGAAATCTCTAGCATTCCTATATACTAATGATGAAAAATCTAAAAGTGAAATTAAGAAAACACTCCCATTTACCACTGCAACAAAAAGAATAAAATATCTAGGAATAAACCTACTTAAGGAGACAAAAGACCTGTATACAGAAAATTATAAGACACTGAAGAAAGAAATTAAAGATGATACAAATAGGTGGAGAGATATACCATGTTCTTGGATTGGAAGAATCAACATTGTGAAAACGACTATACTACCCAAAGCAATCTACAGATTCAATGCAATCCCTATCAAACTACCAATGGCATTTTTCACAGAACTAGAACAAAAAATTTCACAATTTGTATGGAAATGCAAAAGACCCCGAATAGCAAAAGCAGTCTTGAGAAAGAAAAATGGAGCTGGAGGAATCAGGCTCCCTGACTTCAGACTATACTACAAAGCTACAGTAATCAAGACAGTATGGTACTGGCACAAAAACAGAAGTATAGATCAATGGAACAGGATAGAAAGCCCAGAGATAAACCCATGCACATATGGCCACCTTATCTTTGATAAAGGAGGCAAGAATATACAGAGGAGAAAAGACAGCCTCTTCAGTAAGTGGTGCTGGGAAAACTGGACAGCTACATGTAAAACAATGAAATTAGAACACTCCCTAACACCATACACAAAAATAAACTCAAAATGGATTAAAGACCTAAATGTAAGGCCAGACACTATCAAACTCTTAGAAGAAAACATAGGCAGAACACTCTATGACATAAATCACAGCAAGATCCTTTTTGACCCACCTCATAGAGAAATGGAAATAAAAACAAACAAGTGGGACCTAGTGAAACTTAAAAGGTTTTGCACAGCAAAGGAAACCATAAACAAGATGAAAAGACAACCCTCAGAATGGGAGAAAATATTTGCAAATGAAGCAACTGACAAAGGATTAATCTCCAAAATTTACTAACTTGTTTTTCAATTATAGAAATAACACATATACATTAAAAAGTTCAAAATGTAGAAAGGTAAACTTTGAAGAAAAAGTTGCCTTTACTTCTGCCTGTTTTATTTCCTGAGGTAGACGCTGTCAATTATTTCTTGTGTATCTTTCTAGAATTTCTCTCAGCACACACAATCACACACACACACACACACACACACTTACACACACAACTTTTTTTTTTAAACCAAAGGGGATCATAATGTATGTATTATTTTGTGACAATGTTTCCCACTTGATATATCTCTCTATAGCAGTACATAAAGATCATTCTCATTATTTTTAACAGCTGCAGGGACAAACCATAGTTTATAGAACTTTTCTCCTAATAATAAACAATTAGGTTACTTACAGGAGTTTTATTTGCTATGTGAAATAATGCTGTAATAAATTTTCCTGTACATATTATTGTACAGGTAATTATAAAAACTACATTCCTGGATATGGGGTTCTTAAATTACAGAGTATGTGCTTTTATAGTTTTGATACTATTGGCAAATTGTCCTTTAAAAATGGAGCATCAGAATATACTCTTGCTAACAATATATGGAAATGCCAGTTTCCCAATATCCTCACCTACTCTGGAATTACAACAATTTTTAATTCTCTGACTATTTGCGAAGTAAGAAATGCTCTCGTTTTTCTGAATTCTATTTATTTATTCTCAATTTTTTTGGCTGCATCAGGTCTTAGTTGTGGCACCCAGGATCTTTCACTGAGTTAGGCGGGCTTCTCTCTAGTCGTGGCACGTAAGCTCAATAGATGTGGCACGTGGGCCTAGTTACCCCATGGTCAGTGGGATCTTAGTTCCCTGACTGGGGATCGAACCCTGTCCCCTGCATTGGAAGGCGAATTCTTTACCACTGGACCACCAGGGAAGTCCCTTTTTTTTCCCTGAATTCTAAATACATTTAAGAGACGGTGAGTTTGTGTGTGTGTGTGTGTGTGTGTGTGTGTGTGTGTGTGTGTTTGTCTCAGTATAAGATTGTTAAGAAACACAGCTTTACATTTCACCCTGTAAAATTCAAATTCTTTGGAATATGTGCTGACTAAGGTTTTATAAAATAAAAGAAAGGATGTGCTTCTAAAGCCAACTGAGGTGAATTTTACGCTCTATAGAGTCAGCAACTTTCTACTTTGCTGTGCTAATGGAGAGGATGGGATTCATCAGAGGTGTCATTACTAGGAAATATCCCACCCACCACATAACTTTAGAAGTCTTGACTATCACCCAGTAGTTTTCAAGTGAGGGAAGATTTGTCTGTAAACAGAGAAATATCTAATAAATAGTTTCATCTTAGCTTTTTTTTATGGTTTAGTCATCCATTCATCCATCCACTCATTTATTTATTTAACTATTTATTTACCACCTAATTGGCATTGGCCTAGGGCGCTGGAGATATAAGGATTGTGTCCATTGACCCACAGTCTGATGTGTGGGTGGAGAGAGAACAGGGTAAACAGGTCTACACAGATGTCCACTAAGAGCCTCCAAAGACTCCTGCACAGGGAGTCAGGCGAAGACAGAGCAGGATATGCTTAAATCCCATAGTGATCAGCAGACGAGTAGATAGAAAGGGCAATCCTACCTATTGGAGATTTTGGAAGCTGGATGGAAAACTTAACTAAAATTCAAATTAAGACCCTGATCAAAACACTTAATTTCCATTGATGATCTGCAGGAGGAATCAATAACGAAGTCTGAAGATAGACCTAAAAACAAACACAATTACTAGCTCATCTGGCAATACCCCAGCCAAGAAATCTGCATGACAAACAATGACCACCTTCTTGGCTATCAGCAAATAAGTGCAAGCCTAGGGGAAGGGCAGGGCAGGCACACAGGGGGGTTCATAAATAAATAGATGGTATAAAGTGTATTTTTACTACAACTTATAAGGATGGTCTTTCCAAATGAGTATTTTCTATTTTCAAAAAACTGGTTCTGATAAAGAAAAAATGTAGACCTGAGAAAAATCAAAGTGTTTTACTTGATATTCCTCTTACCACCTTTCATTTTCTAAGGAGAGAACATAAATAAAGCGATATGTCACGCAGTCTTTTACAGGTCTGTATTATCACTGTTTAGTCTTTATATATTAAAACACATCTCTAAGTAAAGGACACAGTATTATACCCCACTGACATTGACATAGGAGAAAAATTCATTTTTAGGGTGAGAAATAGGATAAGTATTGCCTAAGTCTGAGAATCCAATTTCTATTCATGTCATGGAATAGAACTTCTTCTATAGAGTATTTTTCTGAAAGGCTTTTTAATATGAGGAGATGGATCTGTTAAGAACAGATGATTTTAATAAACATTTTCTAGACTGGACTTAGGGAAGTTGAACTCCACACCCTTGAAGTCTCTGTACTCCTCTTTCAAGTCTTGAATTCCAGCATGAATTTCCATCAGCTGTTTAATTAGCATCTAATCCAGGCATCTTATCACCATCTGCCAAAAAGAAAATATCTATTGCCTGTGAGCTAGGTGAAGTCTGATCTAATACTTTTATTTACTTATTTTTAATTTTTTATTTTTTGGTGGATGATCTCTTTCTCTTCACTCTTCAACTGAGATATCTGCATTTGGTACTTTACTAGTTGGCATAGAGGTCCATGTTTTCAGACTTATACCCCAGGATGACATGCCTCACCAGTGGGATTTCCTGGTCCCACATCTTACCCCACCAGGTCCCTGCTCTGCTCACTCTTCCTCTGACAAACTCATCTATGTACATGTGATAAAGGGTGATCTTGATGGGCAACAGATTGAAGGGGCAATCTGGAGGCAATATCGTAATGCAGAGGAGTTTAGTGTAAGCTTCACTTTGAATGTTGTTACACTGTACTACACAGTCAGCTGACATGGTTAAATGCTATGAAGCTCAAGTCTTCATTCTTCCTTCCACATACTGCCCTGTCTTCCAGGCCCATCTTGCATGGGTAGCGCCGTTCCCTCTCACCACATCCAGCCTCTTGCAGTATGCAACACGAATTCTCTTGCTTTAGGGCCTTGCTCCCAGTTCTTCTCTCTTTGGGAGCAGTGCTTTGGCCCCATACATATAGTTACCTCCCATTCATCTTCTAAAACTTGGCTGAAGAGTCACTGCTCTAGGAAATGTGCTAGAATTTTTGCCTTTCTAATCCATGAAGTCCTTTTTAGACGATGTTCCTCTGTGTTTCCTTAGCATCTTATGCATGCTTCTGTCAGAACACTTGTCAAAGACCATGTCTGTAATTTTGTTCATCCAGCACAAAGAAAGCTGGAATTAAAAGTAATCATTCATATTATTTGTAGTTGTTATTGTTATAGTACTATAATCCCCAGCCTCTAATGAAGCCACTGGTATATGCTTGGAAGTTGATAAATATTTGTAGAACGACTGGATTAACTCAGGCTTGCGTTAGGAACTATACTTTCCTTCTCTGTAGCTTCTTCTAGATTATCGCGGAGAAAAGTGATCCCCATCTTCCTAATGCCTGTAATACTTTCTCCCATTCATACAGACTTTTCACTCTGTGCCCCGATTTATGCAAAGTCTCCATGTATAACATATAAACTCCTTGAGGGCAGTAATGCTATTCTATGAAACTATGGCCCCTACAGAACCTAACACAAGTCACTGAATGAAGTAGATATTCAAAAAAATATTTTTCCCCCCTAAGGCATAAAGCTTTACTAGAGATAGAGTGTCGTGTCATAATGACAAAAGGTACATTTCGTATGACAGAAATAATTTTAAATTTTCATGCAAATTTTGACACCGCCTCAGAATGTTTAAGCAAAAGTTAGCAGAAAAAATAGATAAATGCAATATCATACAGTGATAGTTTAACAAATCTTTCTATATTCGATAGACCAAGAATATAAAAAGTCAGCAAGAATATAGAAGGGATTTAATTACATAATTAAAAAATTAGCAAGCATAATTAAGATCTAAGATATATACGTAGTAGAACAATGCACCCCCAACCGGAGAATACACTCTTTTTTTTTAACATCTTTATTGGAGTATAATTGCTTTACAATGTTGTGTTAGTTTCTGCTTTATAACAAAGTGAATCAGCTATACATATACATATATCCCCATATCTCCTGCCTCTTGCGTCTCCCTCCCACCCTCCCTATCCCACCCCTCTAGGTGGTCACAAAGCACCGAGCTGATCTCCCTGTGCTGTGCGGCTGCTTCCCACTAGCTATCTATTTTACATTTGGTAGTGTATATACGTCCATGCCACTCTCTCACTTCGTCGCAGCTTACCCTTCCCCCTCCCCGTGTCCTCAAGTACATTCTCTATGTCTGCGTCTTTATTCCTGTCCTGCCCCTGGTTCTTCAGAACCATTCAAAAAATAATTTTGAATGCACAAAAAATAGATAATAAGCAGGATCACATTTGTTGATTTCTGAAAATTATAGCATATTTTTGCTGAATTAAACGTGGAGGAGGGGATGAATAGAGATATTCTGGTAACTCTGAATGTGCTGCGCAATTACAGCTCCTCAAGAAAGACCATTGGGTAATGCTAAAATGTTTGCTGAAGCACAATGGTAAATTTTTTGACAGTGTTCTTTAGTGCTAGAAACAAAATAAGAAATGATGTTAGGCTTCTATTTACAGATCTATTGCCAGCACAACTGATAATGAAAGAACTCCAAAGCTATACTGGATAAAATTAGAAAAGATTACTTGATTGATTAGTGATGTCTGCCATGAGGATGAGGAGTGCATGCCCATATATTTACCATCTCAGGACTGTGCCATCTACCCTGTCATTCAATTGGATACTAGCAAGGATCGAAAACTAATTTCCAATTCCTGAGGTTGAAACCATGGTATTTAAGTTTTTATTCTGTTGGGTTCTGTCATAAGATATACTATATAGTAGTTTGGGTGTTATAAAACACTAAGTAAAAGATTTTGGATTTGTTTTTATTTGCCCTTTCATGTTTGTTCCTAAAATCTAGGTTTTGGAAACACTTGTTGCCCCTGTAAGGAGGTGGAACCTAATATCTACCATTCCCCTTGAGTTTGGCTTCCAAAGAATAGTGTATGGAAAGGGGGAAAAAAAAAAATATATATATATATGTATATATATATATATATAATTCTACAGTGGAGGAAACTGGCAAACACTCCCTAACCAAGTAATCAAGGTGAACATCCCCAATGATAAACCATGTTGATACCATGTACTCTCTCTTATGATGATAAGGGCACTTGACCTCTGTGGTATTACTCCCCAAATCTTGTAACTCCAAGTTGAATTACGAAAAAGCACCAGCCAACCCCAAATTAAGAAGCATTGCACAAAATATCTGACCAGTACTTCCCCAAACTGTCAAAATCATGCAAAAACAAGGAAAGACTGAGAAACTGTCAGAGCCAAGGGCTGTCTAAGCTGATATGATGTCTAGATGCAATGTGGTATCCTAGAACAGAAAAAGAACGTTAGTGGAAAACCACTGAAATCAAGTAAGTCTGAAGTTTAGTTAATAGCAATGTACCAGTGTTGTTTTCTTGGTTTTGACAAATGTTATCATGATAATGGAAGATGTTAATATTAGGGGAAACCAAGTGAGTGGTACACAGGAAGTCCTTATTATCTTTGCAGCTTTTTTGTACATCTCTAATTATTCTAAAATGAAGAGTTTATTTAACCAACCAACTACACAAAATGTGTTAGTGAGGTATGTGTATTCTTGTTTGGGGTGTGTGTGTCTATGTTTGTGGGTGTGTGTACTAAAACCTTGTTCAAATAACATACGTGAAACCTAGGCTTCAGAATACGATTTTACCTGGGGAGAATTTTGCCAGGGAAATGTTATTGGTAACTTATTTAGTTATTATATTTACCATTTTATTTTTAAGTTACCCTCACTTTACAGTAATGACACTTTTTCTTCCTCCTTTTCCCATTATAAATGAAGTAATAGAAGAATAGTCAGCATTTCCCTTATTTTTTCTTGTACTTCCTCTACTTTCAAATACTAATTCTGCTATCTTCTAACAAAAATTTCTCCTTTTGGGGGAGTAGAAGGACGAGCCCTCACTCTTTGCGAGAGCACCAGAATCTAACAGCTAACTGCTGAACAATCATTGACAGGAAGACACTGGAACTCACCAGAAAAGATATCCCACCTCCAAAGACAAAGGAGAAGCCACAATGAGACGGTAGGAGGGGCACAATCACAATAAACTCAAATCCCATAACTGCTGGATGGGTGACTCACAAACTGGAGAACACTTATACCACAGAAGTCCACCCACTGGAGTGAAGGTTCTGAGCCTCACGTCAGGCTTCCTAACCTGGGGGTCTGGCAATGGGAGGAGGAATTCCTAGAGAATCAGACTTTGAAGGCTAGTGGGATTCGATTGCAGGACTTTGACAGGACTGGGGAAACATCTCGGAGGGCACACACAAAGTAGTGCGTGCTTCGGGACCCAGGGGAAGGAGCATTCACCCCATAGGAGACTGAACCAGAACTATCTGCTAGTGTTGGAGGGTCTCCTGCAGAGGCAGGGGGTGGCTGTGTCTCACTGTGAGGACAAGGACACTGGAAGCCGAAGTTCTAGGAAGTACTCCTTGGCGTGAGGCCTCCCAGAGTCTGCCATTAGCCCCACCAAAGAGCCCGGGTAGGCTCCAGTGTTGGGTCGCCTCAGGCCAAATAACCAACAAGGAGGGAACCCAGCCCCACCCATCAGCAGACAAGTCGATTAAAGTTCTACTGAGCTCTGCCCACCAGAGCAAAACCCAGCTCTACCCACCACCAGTCCCTCCCATCAGGAAACTTGCACAAGCCTCTTAGATAGCCTCATCCACCGGAGGGCAGACAGCAGAAGCAAGAAGAACTACAATCCTGCAGCCTGAGAAATTAAAACCACATTCACAGAAACACAGATGAGATGAAAAGGCAGAGGGCTAAGTACCAGATAAAGGAACAAGATAAAACCCCAGAAAAACAACTAAATGAAGTGGAGATAAGCAACCTTCCAGAAAAAGAATTCAGAATAATGATAGTGAAGATGATCCAGGACCTCGGAAAAAGAATGAGGGAAAGATCAAGAAGATGCAAGAAATGTTTAACAAAGACCTAGAAAAATTAAAGAACAAACAAACAGAGATGAACAATACAATAACTGAAATGAAAAATACACTAGAAGGAATCAATAGCAGAATAACTGAGGCAGAAGAACGGATAACAGAATGGTGGAATTCACTGCTGTGGAACAGAAAAAAGAAAAAAGAATGAAAAAAAATGAAGACAACCTAAGAGACCTCTGGGACAACATTAAACGCAACAACATTCACTTTATAGGGGTCTCAGAAGGAGAAGAGAGAGAGAGAAAGGACCCGAGAAAATATTTGAAGAGCTTATAGTCGAAAACTTCCCTAAAATGGGAAAGGAAATAGCCACCCAAGTCCAGGAAGTGCAGCAAGTCCCATACAGGATAAACCCAAGGAGAAACACACCGAGACACACAGTAATCAAATTGGCAAAAATTAAAGACAGAGAAAAATTATTGAAAGCAGCAAGGGAAAAACGACAAATAACATACAAGGGAATTCCCATAAAGTTAACAGCTGATTTCTTGGCACAAACTCTACAAGCCAGACGGGAGTGGCATGACATATTCAAAGTGATGAAAGGGAAGAACCTACAACCAAGATTACTCTACCCAGCAAGGATCTCATTCAGATTCGATGGAGAAATCAAAAGCTTTACAGACAAGCAAAAGCTAAGAGAATTCAGCACCACCACACCAGCTCTACAACAAATGCTAAAGGAACGTCTCTAAGTGAGAAACACAAGAGAAGAAAAGGACCTACAAAAACAAACACAAAACAATTGAGAAAATGGTAATAGGAACATACATATTGATAATTATCTTAAACGTGAATGGATTAAATGCTCCAACCAAAAGCACAGGCTCGCTGAATGGATACAAAAACAAGAGCCATATATATGCTGTTTACAAGAGACCCACTTCAGACCTAGGGACACATACGGGCTGAAAGTGAGGGGATGGAAAAAGATATTCCATGCAAATGGAAATCAAAAGAAAGCTGGAGTAGCAATACTCATATCAGATAAAATAGACTTTAAAATAAAGAATGTTACAAGAGACAAGGAAGGACACTACATAATGATCAAGGGATCAATCCAAGAAGAAGATATAACAATTATAAATATATATGCACCCAACATAGGAGCACCTCAATACATAAGGCAACTGCTAACAGCTATAAAAGAGGAAATCGACAGTAACACAATAATAGTGGGGGACTTTAGCACCTCACTTACACCAATGGACAGATCATCCAAACAGAAAATTAATAAGGAAACATAAGCTTTAAATGACACAATGGACCAGATAGATTTAACTGATATTATAGGACATTCCATCCAAAAACAGCAGATTACACTTTCTTTTCAAGTGCACATGGAACATTCTCCAGGATAGATCATATCTTAGGTCACAAATCAAGCCTCAGTAAATTAAAAAAAATTGAAATCATATACAGCATCTTTTCTGACCACAATGCTATGAGATCAGAAATCAATTACAGAGAAAAAACCATAAAAAACACAAACACATGGAGGCTAAACAATACGTTACTAAATAACCAAGAGATCACTGAAGAAATCAAAGAGGAAATCAAAAAATACCTAGAGACAAATGACAATGAAAACACGATGGTCCAAAACCTATGGGATGCAGCAAAAGCAGTTCTAAGAGGGAAGTTTATAGCAATACAAGCCTACCTCAAGAAACAAGAAAAACCTCAAATAAACAACCTCACCTTACACCTAAAGCAATTACAGAAAGAAGAACAAGAGAAACCCCAAAGTTAGCAGAAGGAAAGAAATCATAAAGATCAGAGCAGAAATCAATGAAAAAGAATGAAGCAAACAATAGCAAAGATCAATAAAACTAAAAGCTGGTTCTCTGAGAAGATAAACAAAATTGATAAACCATTAGCCAGACTCATCAAGAAAAAGAGGGAGAGGACTCAAATCAATAAAATTGGAAATGAAAAAGAAGTTACAACAGACACCACAGAAATACAAAGCATCCTGAGAGTCTACTACAAGCAACTCTAAGCCAATAAAATGGACAACCTGGAAGAAATGGACAAATTCTTAGAAAGGTATAACCTTCCAAGACTGAACCAGGAAGAAACAGAAAATATGAACTGACAAATAACAAGTAATGAAATTGAAACTGTGATTTAAAATCTTCCAACAGACAAAGTCCAGGACCAGATGGCTTCACAGGTGAATTCTGTCAAATATTTAGAAAAGAGCTAACACCCATCCTTCTCAAGCTCTTCCAAAAAACTGTAGAGGAAGGAACACTCCCAACCTCATTCTATGAGGCCACCATCACCCTGATACCAAAACCAGACAGATACTACAAAAAAAGAAAATTACAGACCAATGTCACTGATGAATATAGATGCAAAAATTCTCAACAAAATACTAGCAAACAGAATCCAGCAACACAGTAAAAGGATCATACACCATGATCAAGTGGGATTTATCCCAAGGATGCAAGGATTCTTCAATATATGCAAATCAATCAATGTTACACCATATAAACAAATTGAAGAAGAAAAACCATATGATCATCTCGAGAGATGCAGAAAAATCTTTTGACAAAATTCAACACCCATTTTTGATCCACCTCCTAGAGTAATGGAAATAAAAACAAAAATAAACAAATGGGACCTAATGAAACTTAAAAGCTTTTGCACAGCAAAGGAAACTTCAAACAAGATGAAAAGACAACCCTCAGAATGGGAGAAAATATTTGCAAACGAATCAATGGACAAAGGATTAATGTCCAAGATACATAAACAGCTCATGCAGCTTAATATTAAAAAAACAAACAACCCTATCCAAAAATGAGCAGAAGACCTAAATAGACATTTCTCCAAAGAAGACATACAGATGGCCAAGAAGCACATGAAAAGCTGCTCAACGTCACTAGTTATTAGAGAAATGCAAATCAAAACTACAATGAGGGGCTCCTCTGGTGGCGCAGTGGTTGAGAGTCCGCCTGCTGATGCAGGGGACACGGCTTCATGCCCTGGTCCGGGAAGATCCCACATGCCGCGGAACGGCTGGGCCCGTGAGCCATGGCCACTGAGCCTGCACGTCCGGAGCCTGTGCTCTGCAACGGGAGTGGCCACAACATTGAGAGGCCCGCGTACCACAAAAAAAAAAAAAAAAAACAACTACAATGAGGTATCACCTCACACCATTTAGAACAGGCATCATCAGGAAATCTACAAACAACAAATGCTGGAGAGGGTGTGGAGAAAAGAGAACCCTCTTGCACTGTTGGTGGGAATGTAAATTGATACAGTCACTGTGGAGAACAGAATGGAGATTCCTTAAAAAACTAAAAATAGAATTACCGTATGACCCAGCAATCCCACTACTGGGCATATATCCTGAGAAAACCATAATTCAAAAACACATGCACCCCAATGTTCACTGCAGCACTATTTACAATAGCCAGGACATGGAAGCAATCTAAATGCCCATCGACAGACGAATGGATAAAGATGTGGTACATATATACAATGGAATATTACTCAGCCATATAAAGGAACGAAACTGGGTCATTTGTAGAGACGTGGATGGATTTAGAGACCGTCATACAGAGTGAAGTAAGTCAGAAAGAGAAAAACAAATATCGTATATTAACGCATATATGTGGAACCTAGAAAAATGGTACAGATGAATTGGTTTGCAGGGCAGAAATTGAGACACAAAAGTAGAGAACAAAGGTATGGACACCAAGGGGGGAAAGTGGCGGGAGGTGGTGGTGTGGTGGTGGTGGGATGAATTGGGAGATTGGGATAGACATATATACACTCATATGTATAAAATGGGTAACTAATGAGAACCTGCTGTATAAAAAAATAAATTAAATAAAATTCAAAAAAAATTTTCTCCTTCTTGGATATTTACCTGCATTTATATGTTTTTCTGAACTGCTTTACTTTCTATTTTCTTCCAATTTACTTGCAAAATTCAGACACACTTTTATCATTCATGGCATCAGATGTGAATCTTAATCTTTAAACAAAATAAAATGTTTGGCGGGACAACAGATACGTAATTTCAGCCCTTTTATCCTTTATTTTCCTCCTGATATTAGTTGGTACAGATTTATAATATTGGAATTTAAATTACTTTCCCCGACTAGAAAATATATTCCCTCTGACTTGTAGCCTGAGAAATCATGCAAGGGTCTGCTGCTGATGTGGAAAAAGAAGAACACCAGGGCCACATTTGATGATGCTTATCAAAGTCTATTTCATTCCACAGTAAGTGTCCTGTGGCCCTTAGGACTGGCAGTGCAGGGTCTACAGCCTAGAATAACATCCTGCTCTTCAACAGCTGTAAAATCAATTCAAAATGTATGGTTCTGGCAAGTACTTCTGGCTTTTAATATGTTAGTTAATAACTAAGAATATTTCACTGGGGAGACTTATTTGACTAAAATGCATTGAAATTACTTGCATCAGTGAACTATATTATAGGTAAAACTTGGTATAAATTATGTAGGAGGGGATTCAAAAATAACAAGATGACAAAGATTAGAAAAACCAGTCATGCCATCTCTTCCCTAGATTTGATTTAAGTTTATTTTAACTTCCAGGCCAGAACTAGAAAATGGTTCTGGTAGACAGTCAAAATGAAAATGCAAGCGAGGGATTTTTGCATTGACAGTAACTTGTCTCAGACTAACTCTTCTGCTGAGAATAACTATGTAAGTTGAGTTAAAGCACAAAACAAAGGAAAGAGCAGGTGTTTGAAAGTATTAGAAATCAACTCAGATGACCAGAAGAAATATGGGGCCATGATTCAATAGGGAATGAACATACATTATAAGCCCTAAGTTTATCATGGTCTTATCCTCATAAGAGCATTTGCTTATACTTAATATGAGCTTTAGAAGCTAAGAAAAAGTGGTGTCCTAGAACTTGTGGCAGTCTCATGGGTAGGGAAGACAGAAATTGGAGAAGAAGCCTACCAAGGCAGTCACAAAAAATGTGAGCCCCAAAATATGTATGCAGTCTCCTCATGAGGCATCTACTAGTTATCAAAGGATGCGTGCACGGGGCAAGATGCTCAGAAACTAAGAGAGAGGAAGCTAAGAGGCTAATACCTAAGGAGAAGAGACATATCTTATCTGGTATTGGACTCACCCTATTGTTATAAATGCACATGAGAGGTGGATAAAATATGTAAAATAACTATTTGCAGCCATTGGAGAGCAACCAACATAGGGCTTTAATCCTTGAGAGAAGGAAAGCATAAGAGGTAATCCCCATATTCCAGATGCTTTCTCCCTGACAGTAGTTTCCAATTTACAGAGGAAGAACATGGAGCCTGAATAGAGAATTGTGGTCTTGCTAAGTAAAAAAAGACAGAGATTGAATTTTAGACTGCCAAGGTGACTGTGATTTGGGAACACGGTTCCAGAGTAAAGGCAGCCAAGTTGTTGGGGGGAAGCTCCCCAAATCTGAGTAAATAAACCCCTTGTATCTTTGGGTTGATGCTAAACTACAGGCACAGGGTACAACTCTGAGACGCTTAGCCAAGAATACTTGTTGTGAGGCTGACAGCCAAGCAAAGACTTTCAGAAGCTGTAGAGTGCTATGGAGACAGAGTTTAGAGTCAAAACCGAGACAGAGTGGAGAGACCTTAGGAGTACCTTGGAACTTCAGTTTAGATAGCAGGAAGGTCAAATTTTAGAGTAAGGACAATGCCCTAAGAGTATGGGCAAAACTAAAACCTAAGACCCACACTGATGAAGCCTAAAACTAAGCTTGATAAGATGTAGATGATTTGCTTGTCATTTAACTGTCTACCCCCAAAAAACTTAATACTCTTGAGAGGAAGAGAACATAATTCAAAGTATCTACAATGTCTAAAAGATTAGTGGCATGCAAAAAAGCATGAAAAGTGATCAATAATCAAGAGAAAAGACAGAACTAGAACCAGAAATAATCCAGATGTTGTAGTTAGCATTTGAACATATCAAATGACTATAAATATTATGTTAAAAATAGAAGAAAAGATGGAAAATGCATGACAATATGGAGACTGTAAGCAAATAATCAGAATCTATAAAAAAAAGGAATCAAACTGACATTCTAGAACTGCAAAACATGATATCTGAAATTGAGAACTCATTGAATGAATTTAAAAGCAGAATGTGCAGCAACATGGATGGACCCAGGGATTATCATATTAAGTGAAGCAAGTCAGAAAGAGAAAGACAAAATACCATATGATATCACTTATATGTGGAATCTAAAACATGCACAAATGAACTTATCTACAAAACAGAAACAGACTCACAGACGTAAAGAAGAGACTTGTGGTTGCCAAGGCAGAGGGGGGATAGAGGAGGGATGGATTGGGAGTTTGGGATTAGCAGATGAAAACTATTATATAGAGAATGAATAAACAACAAGGTCCCACTGTATAGCACAAGGAACTAAATTCAACATCTTGTGATAAACTGTAACGGAAAAGAATATGAAAGATAATGTATATATATGTATAATTGAATCACTTTGCTGTACAGCAGAACTTAACACAAAATTGTAAATCAACTATACTTCAACAAAATAAAATGTTTAAAAAAGCGGAATGGACAGAACTTAAAGACATGTTAACAGATAATGCCCAATTTAAAAGACAGTATATAAAAAAAGAATAAAACATAAAATTAATGAGAATATAATCAAAAAGTTTGCATAACTGTACTAATATCCCCAAAAGAGGAGAGAGAGAAAATAGAACAGAAACAATACTTGAAGAAATAATGACCAAGAATTTCCCAAATCTGATAAAAAGACTATGCCATTAATTTAAGAAGTGGAGTGACTACCAAGCAGAACAAATACAAAAAAAACCACACCTGACAAACTATAGTCAAGATGATAAATTCCAAAAACAAAGAGAAGATATTAAAAACAGCCAGAGAGAAAAAAAATAGATTACAAATAATAGCTAAATTCCTAATGAAAATAAGAGAAGACAGAAAACAATCAAATAACATTTGTAAAGTACTGGAAAAATCACCTACAATGCCATACGTGGGAAAATATTTCTGAAAAAATGAAAGCAAAATAAACATATTTTTAGACAAAGTGAAACTGAAAACCTCATTAGCAGCAGACTCGCACTGCAAGAAACATTATGAGAATTCTTCGTGCTGAAGGAAAATGATCCCAGATGAAAGCACGAAAGTGCAGAAAGGAATAAAGTATATCATAAAAGGTACAATGTGAGTATAAATGGATGCTGACTGTTTAAAACAATAAAGTCTTCTGCAATGCATAACATCAATAAAAGTAAAACGTGTGACAATAGCACAAAGGACATGAGAACAGAAAAATGGAGATAGTCTCTACATTTCTTGTGTTGTTTGGGCAGTGGTAAAGGTAACAATTTAAAGTATATTAGAATAGAATAAGAAAGTATACTGTAATTTTAGTGTTACAACTATAATAATGCTACTAGAAGGTATAATAAAATAGCTAATAGATGAGACAATAGAATACGTAAAAGACTTGATTAATACACAGAAAGCAGAAAGGAGAACTAAAGGAACAAAGAACGGATGGAACAGAGAAAAAATAACAAGATGATAGACATAAATTCAACTATATCAGTAACTACATTAAATGTATATGGACTAAGACACACCAATTAAGAGACAAAAATTGTCAGATCTGAGTAACAAAAAGAAAGAAAAAGACAAACTACATGTAATGTACAAGAACCACATGTAAAATCAAAACATAGATTGTGTTTAAAAGCATGGACAAACATATACTACACTAAGCAGAAGAAAGGTATTAGGTCTACATTTATATCACTCCAAGTAGACTTTAAGGCAGAGAAATGTAAGAAATAATAAAAGATATTTGATAATAATAGAGGGTTGACACTCAACAGGAAGATGTAAGAATGTTACATGTGAATGCATCTAATAACACAGCTTCAAAACACATGAAGTTAAAAATTAACCAAATGAAAAAGAGTTTTAACTAAATAATGATGCAAACTCAATATATAAAAACTAGTAGTATGTAGCTAAAGCAGTGATGAAGAGAAATGAATAGCTTTAGATGTACATAGTATAAAAGAAGAAACATAAAACCAATAATCTATTATCCAACTTGGGAAATTAGGAAATAATAAATTAAATGCAAATAAGTATAGACTATAATAAAAATAAGAGCAGAAATCAATGTACTAGAAAAAAGGCACACAACTGAGAGTATCAATAAAGTAAAAATTTAATCAGAAAATCTTATTAAATTAATAATTGAGACTGATAAGAAAAAACTAATTAGAATAGCAGAAATAAGAAGGGACATTAGTAGAGAACCTACAGATAATACCAAGATAATAAGAGGATATTGTGTAAAATGTAATACCAATACATTTAAAATTTAGAGTTAATGGAAAAATCTCTTGAAAACACAATGTGCCAAAACTGATAGAAGAAACAGAAAATCTTAACAGTCCCACATCTGTTAAATAAATGGAATCTGTAATTAAAAATCTTCCTCAAACAAAAAGGAAAAATCCTCCAGGCCCAGATAGCTTCACTAGTGAATTCTTCAGAACTTTTGAAGAAGAAATAAAACTAACCTTACAGAAATTATTCAAGAGAACATAAAATAGAGGGAATATAGAGCAGCTAAACCTCTCATATACTGCTTGTGGGAGTGTAAATTGATGCAATTGCTTTGGAAAACTATTTTGCACTATCTACCAAGTCAGAACTATGCAGCCCCCATTACCATTTTATAGGGTCGCTTGACCTAAGCAAATGTTGCAAAGTGACAGATGCTTACTTTGTTTGACTTACACAGTATGCATTAAAAAAAAAATGGAAGTGGAAACCCATCAAGATGATGTAGTCAACTGATGCTTTGATGTACCCAAACATATAGCAATGAGAGATAAAATGTAAAAATAGAAAGCTTAGCAGGCGTAGCTGGGTTCAAAAACAATGCAAACATCTTTAAGAACTAGAAATGGAACAGACACACGAACAGGTGGTAGGGCGAGTGTGAAGATGCACTGTGCCCTCAACTGGCAGTGATGGCCAGGAATTTTGTTTTTTCAGGGGACTGAGGGTCTTCTACATGAGAGAAGACGTCCCTCCAACACCATTTTTATAAAGCGGGAAAAAATACTGTAGATTACCGTCTGAGTCAAGGTACTTAGAAACAGCCTTGTGCCTGGGAGCTGAATGAAACCATCCAATGGCTTCGTAACTGTGTCTTTGTTCTCCTCCATGTAATCATAGGGTCTGTGCCTGGCAGTGTGTTGAATAGACACCCCCCAACCCTGCAAAAATCCATGACCATCCAGAACCTCAGAATGTGACCTTATTTGGAAATAAGGTCTTTGCAGATGTAATTAGTTAAGAATCTGGACACTAAATCATCCTGCATTTAGGGTGGTCCCTAAACCCAATGTCCGAGATGTCCTTATAAAATGAGCAGGACACATAGAGACAAACTGGGGAGAAGGCCACATGAAGACAGAGGCAGACATTGGAGTGATGCAGCTACTGCAAGCCAAGGAATGCCAGTAGCCACCAGAAGCTGGAAAGAGGCAAGGAAGGATTCTTCCCTAAACTCTTCAGAAGGAGCACGGATTTGCTGACACCATGATTCTAGGCGTTTGGCCTCCAGAACTACGAGAGTGTAAATTTCTGTTGTTTGAGGGCATCAAGCTTATGATAATTTATTATGGCAGGCTTAGGAAACAAATATATACCCCAAACCTCCAAACCTTAAAAGACCTGGTTCTGGACTGTGGGCTGGGTGTTGGGGGCATATGGAGGCAAATGTAGAGGAAGTCACGTGGGGGGCATGTGGAGAGATGCGCACAGGAAGCAAGGGCAGGGGGTACAGACGGAAGGTGAGTGAGAGCGTGTTCACAGGCAGATGTCAGAGAACCGAAGCCCAAACCCAAACCCAAACCCAAAAGGCTTCCATTCAAAATGCGCCTGCAAGCCCCAATTCATACACACATGAAGAAAACTAGCTTTAAGAAAAACAGCAACAGAATCAACTATGGAGACATCAATGTACTCCAGATGCAATGAATTCTAGAGCTGTGTCTGACAAAGACATTACTTATTTATCTTATTAACATATGAGGTTTTCCACATCTACACCATAAATTCTGGGATAGTTTATATTGATCTAGACTTTAAAATAATTATGTTTAGGATGCTTAAAGAGACAAACTAAGGTTTCACAGCCACGCAAAGGAAAAGAAATGATGAAACAAGCTTCCATTTAAAGCGGCTTGAACATGTTGCTGTATTTTAAGTGTCTGCCTCAGACCCAAGGAGTGTTAGCTTTACTCTTGTGTTACAGATAGCACTTCGCATTTGTTGAGCTTAGCACTAGCCTTAGGGACAGGAGTGGGGCCGATGAGGTGGGGTGGGTAGCGTGAGGGAAACTGGCATAAATTAATTACCCTGATGCAGGGGTCTGGTCCTGGGCTCCGGCACCTATTCATATTTTGTGTAAAGATTTGTAGCCAGCCCATGCTTACAGTGGGCCCTGACCCCTGACAGTCCAGGTCAGGCTTATAGAAATTCTGACCAGGTTTGTTACAAGGACCAAAGGAGCTAATGTAGGCCCTATGCCTTTGTCAGCCCTGAAGAACTACAGAAGTATATACATTGTAAACTTAAAGTGAAGAGCAAGTATTTTATCTCCTTCAATGCACTTGGCTTTGTGCCTGGATCTAGGCATTTGGTGACCCGAAAAATGAAACTGATTGTGATGTAGTATATTAATCCAAATTCTTTGGCTATATCTATGTGACACTCTCATGTTAAAATAGAAAATGGAAAAATGGAATAAAAAGTTACCATATTTTGGAAAGTAAAAAAGCCTAGTGGTTATTATGAAAAGTGGATGTTGGCTGGGTAGTCTATGCCAGGAATTGTTCTAAATGGTCTAAAAAGTAGAATGGACTTTGGAGTCTGATGGCCTGGATTCAAATACTGACCCCTCACACAGTGTCTGTGTGAACTTTGGATAAGTTATTTAACCTCTCTAGGCTTCATTTACTTCATATAAAATGGAGATGATAATGGATACATTGTAAGAATTATATGTGATAATATATAGTGTTTAGTCTCTACCTTTCAATTATATGAGCTAATACATTTCCTTTCCTGTTTGTTCTGAGAGGATTTTTCTCTTAATTGTAATTGAAAGCATCCCGATCCAAGTATTATTATTGCAACATGACACAGAACTGACTCTTTCTAAAACGATGACAATTACTGGCAAAATATTATTTCAGATTAGTACTGTTGGAAAAGTATTCAGGTGACTAATTTTTCCTTTTTCATGTGAGCATTTAAATTTAATAATAAGGTCATATTTCTGAAATAATAAGATTGAGCTTTAGCCACATTGATTGGGAGTTGAAGAAGAATGAAAATCAAACTGTAAAGGTCAGATTTATCCAGACAAACTCCATTGCCATAGAAACAATAATATTATATCAGCCACTATTGATCAGTCACCTACTGTATTCCAGGAACCCTGCTAAGTACTTTGCTTATATTTTCTTTCACTCTTTCTTAGATTCAACGTGAGAAAACAGAAGCTTAGAGAGTGGTTTCAGGGCCTAATACCTAAAATAGTACCCAGCACAAGCCAAGCTCTCAATATATCACTGTGGCATGCTAATTAACTGTCCAAGTACATGTAAGGCCAGGGTGCAGACCCCTGTCTTCTTTCTTTGAAAGTCTTTGCTCCTGTCACTGTACCACGTTGCTTCCATGCGTCAACAGTTCTGTCCTGTTATTAGTAAAAGTGTGTCCACTGGTCTAACTTACTGGATTGGTATCTAAAGCAAGTATCTGTCAATTGAGAAAGTTTAGCTTCCTCAGGGTCAATTCCTAATTTGAACACATTTACCTCCTTTTCAGAAGCTAGACTCTTAGATCATCGCCAAGAGCAAGATAAGATATATAAACTCCAGGTTGCTAAGCTCAAGTAGTTTGTAGCCCTCAAAGGAATTCTTTGTTACAAATTACATGTCTTAAATTGACATTCACACCTTGCCCCAAGGACTTTAACATCTTTATTGGAGTATAATTGCTTTACATTGTGTTAGTTTCTGCTGTATAACCAAGTGAATCAGCTATACATATACATATATCCCCTTATCTCTTCCCTCTTGCGTCTCCCTCCCACTCTCCCTATCCCACCCCTCGAGGTGGTCACAAAGCACCGAGCTGATCTCCCTGTGCTATACAGCTGCTTCCCACTAGCTAGCTATTTTACATTTGGTAGTGTATATATGTCAACGCTACTCTCTCACTTCGTCCCAGCTTACCCCTCCCCCTCCCCGTTTCCTCAAAAGAGCTGAAAACTTGTATTCCAGACCGAAGAGTGGTTACTCCGAATAAAGTTTTGGAATTCTTACCCAACTTTGAAATGACTATAAAAATATAATTCTTCTTTCAATTTTTCTTAAAATAAAAAAAAAACCATGTAGAATAAAAATATTCAATTTATAACGTTTTAGTAAATGTCGGTATTGATATATTCTATTTTTTAGCATCCATTAATTGTGAGATTGCAATATTCTGAAATATATTCTCATGCTCAGATTAATCAACTTGGAACTCATACAGTAAATTATGGTCAAAAGTGTTCTGGGTCTATGGAGAGTGGCCTTATTTTTGTCAAGAAAAAAAAAAGAGAAATGGCACATATCAAATCTTGTTGAATTTTATAGCCTTTGATACTTCATGCTGTGGCTTTTGCTGCTCAGTGTAAAATTCAAGGTCCACGTTGTCTACAGTAAATGAAAAACCCAGGCCCTCTGAGGCCACAGGGGTTAATGTGGTCTATAAAACTTCCCATTAGGGCCTATATGGTCAATCAATAAACTGGTATTGTCAGCATGTATGTAATAAGAACTACTATTTGTCAAGTGCTTCCTAAGTGGTAGATGAAGTGAGAAAGGTAGGATAATGAAATGGAATATGCATATTTGTTGAGGCTTGAAGACTAGCTTATTAAATGTGCTTCTTAAGTTATTTAACTATTCAGTTTCCTCGGCTTTACAGTGGAGAACAATCATAACCACATTGCAGGTTGTGGTGAGGATTAGAAATACTGTATTGCATACACTGTGTATGGTAAGGTTTCAATAAATGTCATCATTGTTGTCATTATTAGATTTGAAAGGCAAACTTATTTGCCTAAAGTCACTTAGCTAGGAGTGGCAGAGCCAGGACTCAAACTCTGATGTAAAGTCTACTAAGATATCCTTTGTATTCAGCCAATTTTCTTATGTATCACCAAGAAAATTGGCACGGTGGATCTGGGGCAGGGGAAACCCATTCCTGGGCATGGACATTCAGGGCTTCATGGAAGGGATGATGTTTGATCGGGGTCTTAAAGGATGAGTAGGATTTTGATAAATGAAATCAATCAGCACTTTATCCTCCAGGCTCTTTAGAAGTTCACTAGCATACAAAGTGATGAAAAATGGGTTTCCCTATTAATTTATTTACAGTAATTCACTGGCAGAGTGCTGGTATCGATTAGTAGACCAGAAGGAAAATTTATGGCATCTCTGCGTTTGCTTACTCTTCTCTACAAGTTTTTTTCCGCTCTTGTTAATCTTTGAGCCTTAGAAGAATGCCTCCGTTAAAGCCAACATTTCAATTGTTGTACGTTAAAAACCCCACTTTATCCAATATGACTTTACACAGATGTGTTTGAAGAGACAACTATATATTTTGTTTAGGTCAAAGACGTGGTGGGAGATATTATAATTAAAACTGACATGTGTGATCTGAGCTCTAGCCAAACCCAGCAGCATAGCATTGTCAAATCCCTGTTTACATACCGCCCATCCTGGGTTTACACAGCTGTATCCAGTTCAGTGGGATATTCATGGTCACAATAGCCCCTTAAATTGCCCCTTCAATCGTCACACATGCTCATTTCTTTGTTCTTCAAGAGATTTCCTCATGACATTCCCATCACAGCTAAAGGATATGCGATTTAAAATGTCAAAAAGGATAAACCTAACTAGACAAGGAGCTAGGAGATACATTTTGAATGGATCTTTTTCAGTCCTCTTCAAAATAGTTCCGTTATAATGCCCAGTCTTTGAAGCAAGTCCTGGAAAATATATACTAAGCTGAGCACATATGACGCTTGGTAGAAAGTAATTCCTCTCGGGATCCTTGACTTCTCTGACATGAGACATCAAATGTAAAAGAGCTTTTGACAGCATCCACAAATACGTCTCCATCTCAGTGGACAGAAACTCCTCCTTTTCCGAGGAAAACTGGTGCCAGGAAAGGAGCTCTAAAAGCAAATCCATTTCACCAGGTACCAATATTTGATGGTGAACAATCAATCATCAATCATCAAAAGGTTTGATTGAAATGTTATTTTTAAACAGAGATCAAAAATTATGTGAATAAAGGAGTTTTCTCTTACATCTAATACAGTGAAGGTTATGAATCTCTGTACTAATTAAAACAAGAATGTTGACTTTTGAAATGCTTTTCATTTTCTTTTTGCTGTAATTTTTCTGGGTAAACTATATAATAGAACCAGATACCATCTTTCTCTGAACATTTGTCTTCAACAAGTTGTTGATTTTAGTGTTTTTTTCAGCCAAACTAATGTATTTTCCTTCTAAACAGCCATGTGTTCACCTGGCAGATGGGCAAAATCTCATGGAAAGTCATTTTCAATGGCGTCCTTCAAATACAGGGTCATAAGGTGAGAATTAAAGAGATAACAATAAGGGTTTTACATACCTTATCTCATTTGACCCTCACAGCAGCCTTACTTGGATAGATCTCCATTTTACCCTTACTAAAACTGAGGTGCAGAGAGATTAAGTAACTTGTGCAAGGCCATGCACTAGAAAATACTAGAACTGGGACTTGAATCAAAGATTACGTGGTTCCAAAACCCATGTTCTTAACCTTATGCTGTTTTCCCAGTACATCGTAATACTTTTGAGCTCCATGTCTAACATTCCAAGACGAGAAAAGGTTAGTACTAGAATTGTGGTTATTGAATAGATAACTTAGTATAAATCTGGGGGTACTTGGATCAACTTTGTCTAAGCCCAGTGATACAAATGCAGCCCTGTTATACTTGGAGAACTAAAATTATTGTACCTGGGAGTACATTTCCTTACTTCAAACTCCTAAGAGTTGTTGGTATTGCAGAGAGAAGCACTGTGGACAATCTATAGCAGTAGATAATCCCAAAGAGAATGCTGTTTTATTCGGGAATCAATCTGTAGCCTCACATAGAGAACTACATATATGGTACGTTCAGGTGACTCCGCTCTCTGCTTGTCTCCAAAAGTCCTGTTCAGAGCCACCTAACTCTATCTAGTGTGGGCTGAGGAAACCGTTGGTCAGACTGATGTACCAAACAGGTAAGAAACTACAGTCCAGAGTGGACATTCTCTGGCGCCAAAGGTTTTAATGAGTTTACAGATGCTCTTGGCCTTGTTTGCAGAGGAGGTGGCCCTTCTACTTCACGGGGACTATCCATCTATTTGTTGCGAAGGAGCCCTTTATCCCAGGGCCCCTTCAGGTTCATGTCATGCTTCGTGTAGTACCATGTTACCTTAGGTCCCATGGCCTAGTGCAGTGATGATCGTTGAGGCTAAGCACTTGTGTTTTAGTTCCTTTTTCCTCTTCATTCTTCACTTTCCTACCCTAATGACATGATCTCCCCTGATGAGTCCGGTGTTTTTAGAGGATACTGCTGTTCCGTTGGGCAGGCCCACACATGTAGCCCACATCTGGTACCTTCTAGGTACATGATATTGGACAATCTATCTACTTGTCTAAAACTCAGTTTCCTTCCCAATAAAGGAGGGATAATACAGGGCTAATATAGGGTTAAATGAGGATCAAATGAGGTTGTACCTGTAAAGTGTCTTGAACAAATAGTTGTTCTACCAGTGCTGGTTTCCTACCCCATCTCTCTACCCAACAACTTTGTCATCAGAACCACCTGCTTTCAAAAGTTGTTGGCAAACTCAGTCATACTTATACTGAACTGCGGTGGACTGAAAAGGTTTAAGGCTTGTTATTGCCTTGGCCACCTTTGACTGGTACTAGAGAAAGAATGCCTAATGGTGGAATTGCAAATAACCTCAAGTCAATGAGGGGATGTACTCGGGAGAGCATGGGGGCCTCTCTGGAATTCCAGAAATTGTAACATGGGTGACAGTCTTTCCTACTGAAAAACATTGAGAGAGAGGGAAAAAATATTACCATTTTCTAGAAGGACCAGATGAAGTTAAGGCATCCTTCAAGGATGGACAAAGTGGTCTTTGTTTCTTGTCTTTCTTACTGTGGTTTCTGTTGTAACTCAGATTGAAGTTGAGGATTGGTAACTCTGTGTCTGTTTGACGCACCCCAGGACTCAATGAATATTAACACATTCCCAGTGACCTAGGAGTGAAGGACTCCATGGTTACTCCTCAAGGAAACAATTTGTATCTAAACTGTGTCTGACGTGCAAGCAAGCTCCACGCTAAATGCAGGCTGTTCATCAAACAGTTTAATTTGCCAGGAAAGAGTAAACCAATATGAAGAAGGCCTTCTGCTCAGCTCTGTAACAGAGAACATAAAATATTGTAGTAGAGAACATGAAAAATTGTTGACTAGGTCCACAATTCACATAAAATTATGCTACCTTTTTGAGTATGTCATGGGAATATTTTTTGTCCCCTGTTTGGAAATTGCTCATTTTCAAAACTTCATGATTCATTTCACAATATCTCTTTGGAGTTAAGCAGGCAAAGCCAACAGACTTGATTTGAGGAGGTAGTTTATGATAAAAGCAAACAGCTCAGGCTTTGAGCTTGCTTGAAACAGAACCTGAAATGGAGTTCTGTGCGTGTGAGTTTTGCCATGGGTACACTTGGGAACGACTCATGTAAGGAAGTGGGGGAAGTAAAACTGGGCAGAAGCTAAAGTTTAACTGTGACGCAGTTGTAACAGAGGCATCTAACGATCCCATGGGAAGTTCTTTGCAGTCTCCTAAATTGAGGCAAAGTGATTGGGTCTTGGTAACTTTTATCAAGGGGGCACAACCTTGGATGAAGCACCTCCCTTTCTTGAGGGAGCTCCCTTTCTGAAGGGAGATTTTGGGAGAGGACAGTTATGAGTCCCCAGCAGCCAAGACTTTGGTTAATGTCCAGAGTGTCCTGCACAGGAGTCATATGTACTGACCTGGGTTTTCAAATACGGCAGTGCCATGTTTTAGCAGTTATGTGAATTTGGGCAAGTCATTTAGACCTCTGAGACTCTCTCTCAGAATTTTGAAGGTTCAATGAGGTTTATTGCTTAGTAAGCCGCCTGGCATACAGGTGATGCTCATAAATGTTGCTATCATTAGTTCATGGAGCTCTATGAAAATTATTAATTGAGCCCTTTGTCTTGAGCTCTGTACTCATATATCTGATCACTGACTGACTTCTTCTATGTGGTTGTGCCACAGTTTCTTCCAACTCCACTCTCGTATACTCAACTCTGTCTACTCCATCCTCAGGCTACGGTCTAAGAGAACATGGGTAATTCATACAGAGAAACAGCTATGAGAACAGGAGCAAGAAAGAGCCAGAGAGAGTGAGAGTCAAAAGTTTTGATGATCTGCAGACCCTGAAGCCAGATTCTCTCCTGGTCTTTTCAGTGACATGAACCAGTTCTCTTTCTGATTCAACAAGTTTCTTTTTTTTTTTCCTTCCTTCCTTGCAATGTTTTTATACAAATAATTAAATATTTTTTCTGCAAGATTAAAAAGAAATTAAAGTTATATGAAGGCTTGCTGTTTTATTTCCTTCTGTGATTAAACGAGTTTTAATTGGGTTTCTGTCACTTGGGATCAAGAGTCTGGACCAGTGTCTCATGTTTCAGATGCTGTCCTCCTTGCCTGAATGAAACTAATCTTTTTAGTCTGCCCTCTTATTGGGAAGTTCCTTCAAGTGCCAAGCAGCTCAATATTTCTGAGACCCCCGAGGTAAACTTCCTAAGAAGTAGATAGCTTCCAGATTAAACACTTCCACCCTGCTCTCTACATTCCAAGCCTGGGACAGAGAAAAGCCTGAAGAGCGGACAGCAGAAGTCACTCCTTGTCAGCCTCAGGGCTTCAGACTTGTTGATTCAGAGTCTGGGGTGGACTCTGTGTAGCTTTGGGATGGGCTGTGGATAACTTTGCACTATCCTTGGGCACTGGCAAAAAACAGTACGCAATTTTATTGAGGGGGGAAAAACTAGGGATGAGGTTGATATTGGAGTTCTTTGGGAGAAATAAAATACCCAATCCTCTAAAGCTTCTTAAAGAAGCTTTATGGCATTTTGTTGCATATTAATAATCATCTAATGGCAAATGATTTTTGAATATTCAATAAAACATAAACAGGATACTATTTGTAAATATATTTAAAGCTTCTAGCTTATGTATATTTATGGAAGTATTAAGATTGAATAATTTCAAAAGATTATATACAATGTAGATTTCAATAAATCAGAAGGTTTTCTGGCTCCATAGTGGCTAAGTATGGAGTAAACAGTTTCATTCTCTGTAAAACATACAGAAATTGTATGTACTTAGGTTACTTTGGAGAGAATCCAGAATAATTCCCAGGCTGCTTTCTCTTCTGAACTTTTGTACTAGTTGCCTGTACACGTATCACTCATTTTATATTTAGCATATGCTTCTTACATTTTTAACTTATTTTTAAAAATCTGAAGGGTATATAGCAAAGAAAAATATATATAAAATTAAAGGCAGTCAGAAAACACATAGAGTTCCTTTCCTATAAGTTCCTTTATTTCTTAGTTTTAATTTGTACAGACTGTTCTCTATTTTCTGTTAATATTATTTTTTAAATGATAGCCTATTGTAATATTTTACTAGTTAATCTTCCCAATCTAATTTTCTAATTCCAAACTTAATTTTCCCAATTATCATCATGTATACACACACACATATATGTCCCAATTATATAATCATAATTATATAATTAAATATAATATATAATCCCAAGTTATATACATATATATGCTTATGTATACATACATATACACAAGATCCTGAAATAGACTGTAAACCTTTGCTGGCAGAAATCACAGATTCCATGTAACCGTTTGACTCTCCAGTGCCAAAAAATGTACTTTGCACTTTGTAGGAACTCAGTAAGCAGTGTCTCCACTGCATTCTGCCTTCCCATTTCCACACCTGAAATAGTTTTTGCAAAGCACAAAGTATTTAGTCACAAAAACTGGGACATAAGGACTGAGCAGCAGAGGCAGTAAGTAGGAGATATGACCAAATCATTTAGGTATCCCTTTTTGAACAGACCCTAGTCGTGTTCTAGGTAGGATAGGTAGGATAAAAGAAGAAAATACACAAGTAAAGAAGGAAAATAATAATACTATTCACCCATTTTTTTCATTACATAAATATTTATCTGTTGCCCATAATGTGGTAGGTGTATTATATAGCACTTTACAGCTTGAAAATTACAGCCATAAATATACCTAGAGTTGGAGCCAGACTTTTTGGTAAAACTGGAAATCCTTCTTAGGGGAGATTAAAAAGACATAAGAATTGTCTTAGGAGGCATAGAGGTGAGGAGACGAGAAGTGCTTTCAAACCAACCTGAATCTTTTTAAAATTTTTCTTTCCTAATCTAGTTTCATTTTAAAAAGATTTTAGTTTTATATAGATGTGTAAAAAGAACAAATCCTCCCTGTAGTTCACGCGAGAATTAGCTCATCATTATCTACCATTTTTCGATGACAGTAGATTGAAGCATAAATTGTTAGCAACTAAGTTAATGAAACTCTTGGGCCTTCATAGCTACAGAATCTCTAGCTTAGAATATTTTGGGAAAAAAGGATGGTACAGACGAGCAATATGTTTTCATTTGCCTCCTGGTGAAGTCAAGCACTGCTATGGTACGTGAGCTTGTGAGAGCTGAACATGCAGGGGCCAGGAATGATTCTGAAGACGTGGTCAGACCGCTAGAATAAATTGATATCTACATTGATAACTTGGTGGGGTTCTTTCTGGAAGTGAATGTGTGTGATCCTATTGACCTTTTGCTCCTGGCCAGTACTTCTTGGCTCCCAGAGTGTGGGTGAGAGTAATGAGGGTGTGACAAATGAAGTCTTTGAACAGAATCAGCCTATCAGCTTTGAGGACATCCTCACTGGGCTGGCCAAGGAAGGACAACGTTTGCCCAGCTCTGTGGCTGGGAGTCCCTAGGCCTTCACCCTACTCCCTCACCTGCCATGATTTAGCTGTTTAAACATGACCACGTCACGTAAATATGATGAGCCTATAAAATATGAGTGTGGGATGGTCTTTTAGGCCCTTTCAGACTTAGAGTAAAACACATGTCTATGAGAGGATGGGTTGCAAAATAAATATTCAGTATCACAACCGTGCAGATACTGGATGAAGCTACAAATTCTTGGGAACAATTAAAGGGGTCAGAAGTTAGCGAGGGGAGCTTAGGGGAGCTGCGAGCAGCATAGAGAAGTAAGGATCTCTCTCTCACACATAAAACTTCTAAAAAATTGTGCTGCATCTGACTTTGTTTATATGTCCTAGGCTGGGTACGGATTCAGGACATATTACGTCATTATTCCAATGAAAGGTCAATCACCTCACCATGAAACTAAGCAATCAGCTCACACTTATTTTTTACCTTCTACTCATCAACACAAACACACACATTTGTGCTTTGTTTACTCCTGTTTTGTGCTGTGCATCTTTCTCTCTGCACCATTCCTAGGAAAAGTTCCTTTGAAGGTGGAAAATATTTCTGGTTCATCTTTGTCTCCTTTTAGGAAAGCTGCATTTCCTAAAGTGGATTCAATGGGGACATGATGGATGTTACTGAAAAAAATGGGTTTCCTGTGTCAAACCGGTTTGTGACACAAGAAGGGAATGTAGCACACAGGATTTCCTGCACAGAACTTTTTTTTTTTCACGTGGTACCTCTCTTAGGATCAGTTTCCTGGGATATACTTTGGGACACATGCCTAAAGTAGAATAATTTGCATCAAGCAGGAAATATTCAATATCACGGATGATTCTAAGCCACATTCTTCTCCTCAAATGGTCCTAACTGGTATTATGTTCTATTTCACTGGTGTTCTAGAAATGGGTACATTTGGGATAGCCGTGGGGTCATTGATAGAATATTCAGACCAGTACGCAGAAATATTTATTGTTTAGTAAGTCAACTTTGGGCCCAAGGGATGGGTGTGTAACGATTTTGGTGAAGAGGAAGGAGGGGTAATGGAACGCACTTGGTAAAGAAGGGAGTAGACATTAGGCAGAGAAGGGAGATAATACTGGGAGCAGAGACCATCTTAAATCAGGTAAAGTAACCCTGGGCAAGTCCCCCAAGGCTGTCCGTCCAGACCAGGGAGAAGAAACCAGAAATCCAAGCTGGGATACTGAAGGAAAAAAGGAATAGGGGCCAAGGAACATAGTTTGGGGATTTAGAATCTAGGCAACAAATCTAGTTCTGTGCACAGCACATGCTAAGTATACATTCATTGAATGGATGGGCACCAACGGCTATAATGGAAGTTGATATTTAACTGAAGGCTTTTTTTTTTTTAACATCTTTACTGGAGTATAATTGCTCTACAATGGTGTGTTAGTTTCTGCTTTATAGCAAGTGAATCAGCTATACATATACATATATCCCCATATCTCCTCCCTCTTGAGTCTCCCTCCCACCCTCCCTATCCCACCCCTCTAGGTGGTCACAGAGCACCGAGCTGATCTCCCTGTGCTATGCGGCTGCTTCCCACTAGCTATCTATTTTACATTTGGTAGAGTATATATGTCCATGTCACTCTCTCACTTCGTCTCAGCTTACCCTTCCCCTCCCCATGTCCTCAAGTCCATTCTCAACGTTTGTGTCTTTATTCCTGTCCTGCCCCTAGGTTCTTCAGAACCATTTTTTTTTTTTTTAGATTCTATATATATGTGTTAGCATACGGTATTTGTTTTTCTCTTTCTGACTTACTTCACTCTGTAGGACAGACTCTAGGTCCATCCACCTCACTACAAATAACTCAATTTCATTTCTTTTTATGGCTGAGTAATATTCCATTGTATATATGTGCCACATCTTCTTTATCCATTCATCTGTCGATATGAGTCTGTGGGTGGGCTGGGCTCTACAGGCAGAGGACAATCAGGTTATCTGAACTGAGTCGGGGAGGAAAGGGGTAGGGAGAAAGGAGGCTCTCAACTGAACGTCGAGGCTGAATACCTGCAAATGCGTAAATCTCTCCTGTCTCCTGTTGAAATGTGCCTCAGCGGCTCTAGTTTAATTTCTACTTTGGGTAGACTTAAAACAGATATATTCATCATCTTAATAGGGGATATCTGTAGATACCACAGGTTTCACATATATTTATGTAGAAAGCTTACAACCAACTGACAAATTGCTCTGATGAGCATATAAGGCAAGAGATTAAAGTGTATAAATACACTTAAGGCTAAACAGAAAAAATTTGCCTCATTTTCTCCCTGTCATGAGGGTGGCTGCTTAAGACAGTATGAAAAACAGTTTTTCTTCTTTCTCCATTTATTCTGAAGTTTTACTGTTTTACTGTTCATTGTTACAATAACAGTCCCATCCACTTTTTAAATAGATTTGTAAAAGATCTATGTTTCTAATCCATGCTATGCAATACTCTTTTAGCATGGTCACAATAGGATAAAGCCAATAAAATCAGGGAAACACAGTGAGGTTTAATGTATAGCCAGATGGTTAAGAGAATCAGTGCCTGGGTTTATACCTTACCTCTGACACATGTGTGACCTTTGGTAAGTCACTTTACTTTCTTTCTCTTTTAAAAATTATTTTTCAATTTATTATTTATTTTCTTGTTGAAGTATAGTTGATTTACAGTATTAGGTTAGTTTCAGGTGTACAACACAGTGATTCAGTAGTTTTATAGATTATACTCCATTTTACAGTATTACAAATTAATGGCTATATTTCCCTGTGCTGTACAATATCACTTCATTTTCTATGCCTCTGTTACTTCATCTGTGAAAAGAAGGTAATAATAGTGTCTCTCTTACAGGATAGTTTAGGGGTTAAATTATTTAACACAGGAAAAGCACTTAGAACTGTGTCTGGCAGAAAATAAATGTACCAGAGTACTAATGTTGTTGTTGCTTTTATTATTATTATTATTAAAGGACATAGTCATAAGGATCAGTGGTTTGGGTAAACTTTGTCTTGTGTTCTGATATCAAGTTGCTTGCAAGCTCTTTGCTTCAGTTTCTGAAGCTGCCCAATAATAACTGGAAAGCAAGGTTTCCTCATGCCTGCCCTTAATTTTTATCTCAGTCTCTTCAACAGCATCTCATTTCTGTATTGACCACGTTTATAGTTCTTTCATTCAATCAAAATATTTACTAAACACTTACTCTGTTCTGGCATAGATTTAGGACCTAATGCAAGCAAGGCAAAAGGCATGACCAGATGGCCAACCTGACCTGGAACCATAGTGAAGAAGAATGGAAAGGGGTCTTGTCTTGTGGAATTGACATTCTAATTCAGGGAGGCAGAGAATAAGTAAGGAACCAAAAACTATGAAAATTCCAGAAATATCTGTGAAGAAAATAAAGAAACATGATATGACAGTTACTGAACCACGGAGAGAAGTTCAAATTTGATTGGCTTCCCAGGCTAGGGAAAACTTTGCTAAGAAGATTCTTGGTTGGGGAGGGAATGCAGATAAGATGAGGGTTTGTTTTCTGTTTTTTTTAAATTTATTTATTTTTAATTTTTGGCTGCATTGGGTCTTCGTTGCGGTGCACAGTCTTCTCATTGTAATGGCTTCTCTTGTTGCAGAGCACAGGCTCTAGGCACGCGGGCTTCAGTAGTTGTGGCATGTGGGCTCAGTAGTTGTGGCTCACGGGCTCTAGAGCACAGACTCAGTAGTTGTGGCACGTGGGCTTAGTTGCTCCGCAGCATGTGGGATCTTCCCGGACCAGGGCTCGAACCCGCATCCCCTGCATTGGCAGGTGGATTCTCAACCACTGCGCCAGTAGGGTCCTGAAGGAGACTAGTCAGCATTGCCAAATTTATTTTTTGAATGACAATAATAGATTTCTCAGTGAATTTCTTGAATGACTAATGTTCTTTGTGATACACTTGCACGGTTAGGCACGTAATAAAATGTACTTTGAGGGCTTCCCTGGTGGCGCAGCGGTTGAGAGTCCGCTTGCCGATGCAGGGGACACGGGTTCGTGCCCTGGTCTGGGAAGATACCACATGCCGCGGAGCGGCTGGGCCCGTGAGCCATGGCCGCTGAGCCTGCGCGTCCGGAGCCTGTGCTCCGCAACGGGAGTAAGCCACAACAGTGAGAGGCCCACATACCGCAAGAAACAAAAAGAAAAACAAAAAATGTACTTTGAGTGAATGAATGAATTGATAGTGAGTTAGGGACAATGGCATCACTATTCTCCCTCCAGAGGGTCAAAGGGAATAAGCAGCAGAAACTCAAATACCTACTTCCAGTTCCATTCACATTTTCTTGGCCCATATTTTTCTTTGATGCAGGGCTGATTGACCCTCTCTCTCTATGGCAGAAAATTTAGTTGCCTTTTCACAAGAACCACAGCCTTTGAAATCTGACTAGCTTTCCTAATACGGCTTTAATAGCAAACCTGAACTTCTGGTGGCCTTATAGCCAATCATATTTCAGGGAAAGATGCTACTATGCTGAATGCCTGATGGATACCCTTCTTGGGAGAAGAAAGTGTCAGTGAATGGCCTCAAGCTTAAGGTTACAGATATAGCACCAGGCTCTCTGCAGTCCCTGGGCTTTCCAAATGTCCCCTGGGCACGAGCCACTGAGAAGGTTTCCTTTCCTTCTCAGGCTTACAGCACATTTGTTCCCAGCATGGAGTTGCACTTTAGCAGTTATGTAGGCAAGGCAGAAGGGAGATGCAGAAAGGGAATGAGGAGAGAGATGTGCATATCTCCTTCACAGCAAAGAACAAAGTGTTCATTCAGTGAATCTTGGTGACTGCAATCTTCTGGCTGACTTTTGTGTGCTTCAGTTATAATTAACTTCCATACATTTTGTTGGGATTAGTGTCTTGTCAGCATTTCTGGAACTTAGTACTGAGCACTGGATGTAGTAACACTATTTATCTTCCATGTGGGCACATTTTACGGTGATGGATAAAGATAAGTCAAGGGCACCCACGTGATTTCATCAAACTTCCATTTGTTTTTTCCTTTTAAGGAAGCATAGGGCAGGATGGTTTTTTTTTCCTTCTTCTTTTGCTTAGCAGAAATAGCAAAGAGAAATGTTTAACAGAAGTATGCCCTTAAGAAATTCTTGTGTAAGAGTTTTTAGATCAATGCTCAAACTAATCCCATGCTTCCAGAAATTGACCGTCCTCTCGCTGTACATGATACCCTCTCCCATAGGGTGGAAAAAGGTTTATTAACCTCCTTTCACTTTGCAGTGATTCACGGCAGTAGAGGGAAAAAGCCCTTAGAGGAAGTAGCCAAAGTTTTGGTTCTAGCATCTCCTAAATGTGCAAGCTTAGACAAGTCACTATCTGCAGGTGGGGTGGGATGGAGTGGAAACGTGTACAAGTATTGTGCACTGACTACCTGCCAGGCCCTATGCTATGCAATCTTGATACTTTATCTTGCTTATTCCTCACAGAATGAATGCCGCAAGACAGCTGTTTCCTTTTTGAAATGAGGAACCTGGGATCTAGAAAGGTGAGGTGACCTGTCTGAAGTCACACAGCTGTGGAGTAGCAGAACTTTGCTTTGTGCCCAGGTGTGACAGGCAGGCATATGGCTACCACACTACACTAATATTCTGGTTGTCATGAGGAAGAAGAAAGGATGCCAGGAAGTTCACTGTAATTTACAAATCCCACAAAATGTGAGGCATTATCACTGAGTAGCATTCATAGTGGTTTCTGAGGGCTTGGTCCTACAGGAGGTATTAAGAATGAGAGTACACTGGGCTTCCTGACTGGGGGCATCGTACAAAATAAAGAGCTTTGTGCTTGGCTGTTGACAAAAGGAAGAAAGTAGAATATAGGGAGAGGAACGACACCCTCATCTTAGCCTGAAGGCCCTGCCTGGTCAGCAGCCATCTTTCACTCCAGCACCATCTCGTATCACCCACCCTGGTGCTCACAAGGCTACATCAGTAGCCTGCTTTTCAGTTTCTTCTAAGTCAAGCTCTTTCCTGCCCCAGGGCCTTTGCATCTGCTCTTCTTTCTCCCTAGGAAATTCTACCTACAGCTGTTCCTTCCCAGTCTTCGGATCTCAAACCAAAAGTCAACTTCATAGAGAAACCCAGATAACCCAATCATTTTGTTTATGGTTTTGTTTGTCTACCTGTTAATTGTTCGGGTATTCTGAACAGAGACTGTGGTTCACTGTGCTACACTGGTGACCTGCACAGTGTTAGGCTTTTATTAGGCACCCAATAAACTAGTGTTGAGTGAAGAAATTAATGACTGCTTTAGAGGAGACCAGTGAGACCTGGGTCCTGGGGCACGCTAACCTATACTCTTCAGTCTCACTGGGATGCCTACTGATCATTTCTATTTGAAGAACAAGATAATGAATTCTCATTTCTTCACTTCTGAATAGATTTTCCTTCCATTCTAATGTTCACATGCCACCTTGCTTCCTGACACTGTCCTTGGAGAAGGCGTAAGTTATAGGAGAGAGTAGTAGGGTCTTTGAAGTTACATGGAACTGGGGTTATATCCTAATTCTATCATTTACCATGTGTGAACTTGGGTATGTCACTCAAGTTCTTTGAGCCTAAGTTTCTTCATGTATAAAATACTTCATAGGATTATTTTTGCTTAAATAAGATGTCTGCAAAGCATTCGTAACGGTGTCTGGCAAACTGGTTTTTTTTTCTTTTTCCCAAGGAATTTAACTTGCTTGAAAATAAATTTTGATCTTGAAGGAGGCTGCCTGTTAGGGGGCTGTTGTTTAATTTGTTAATGTTGGAGGGGAACAAAAAGTGGAGGAAGAGCAGATGAATAATTTCACATGATATCATGGTCTTCTGGAGGGCAAGGTTTTTTGTCTTCCCTCATATCGACATCACCGATACCAGTTAGGCTATTAGTAGTCATGCAAAAATAGATAGTGAGAGATTTAGATAGTGATTTTTAAAAAAAACCCTTAAAAGTTCAAATCTTTTGTGTAAGGAACCACTTAAACTGCTGCCCTTAAATATGAATACAACAAAGATCTTATGAAACGCTTTCAAAAAGAAGCTTAAGAAGTACAAACACAGCATTACTGTTCCCAGTTTTGGGGGACAGTCTTTAGATCCCAAAGGGTTGCTGTATAGTACTGGAAACCTTGGAATTAGGTATCACAGGTATATGCATATGTCCAAACTCATCAAGATACATACATTACATGCATAGAATACTTTTTGTGTATCAATCATACCTTGATAAAACTTAAACAAACAAAAAACTTGAGCCAGTTTTAATGCTTTCCTGGGGTTTTCTGACACGTATGGATCTCTGCATCTTCCTAACACATTCAGTTTGTTTTTCCTGTACGTAGTACTAGATTAGGAAGACTATTAAAGAGAGAGATGTTCTTTTTGTTGAAGTAGAAAAATGACAATTCTTCCAACACTGAACCTATAAAAACCTCAAGTCTTTGAGCGTCTGAATCCTTTTCTCTTAGCTTAAATCAACAGGTGAAAGAATTATACATGATAGACATGTCTTCCTATAGACGTCTATAAAGAAAAATGCATATGATGTATGTGTTTATAAATAATAAAGCACAAATATAATTACTAGATAAAGGTTATAAGTTACTGGTAACTTTGTCTAAGGTAATAGTAGAGGACATTGTTAAGGACAAGCTGACATAGTGTCAACTTAGTAGTGGGAAAAAAGCTCAGAACTAGTTTTCATTTGCTCTTGAGCAAATAATGTCAGTATTGTTTTATTTTATCCCCTATAACCTACTGGAAAAGAAATCAACGTTGATGGAAAAAACACATTCATTTCAAGGAATGCCAGATAGCAAGGCCAAGTAAGGGCAAAACTGCTATTTCCAACATTTTAAAATGGGGTGGGGGGTGTCATTTGCCCATGGTGTCGAGCTTATTCATTTTTCTAAGGTAAATTGCATTGGCTCTGCCAGAATTACTCACTGTTTTCTTCATTTATTTACAGGTAGCAAAATCCAATGATTTAATTACCTTAATTATAAGATGTGAACCTTTATAAGATAGGTAAGAATTATAGGTAAGACATGAATGTTTCTATCAGCTAAAAGGTGGACATATTACTGATTTTTGATACTCAGGCCCTTGCAATTGTCATAGGAAGTTTAACACTGTATTCTGGTAATCTATTCGCCTTTCAGTTGTGAGATTTCAGTGCGTCTAGTGCATAGACTATTTTAGTTTTTTAAAAAGAGAATTAGAGTATGATCAGAAATTTAGTGTCAGATAAATATTCAAGGTTAGGACATCAGAGCAAAGCTCAAAAAAAAAAAAAAAAAAGACAACCCCAGAAACTATTGCGTTTAACAATTTTTGACTTGCTTTGAAAACCAAAGTGAAAGTTTTAAAATTCATCAACCCACAGTCATAACACCCCGTGCAGCACTCCAATGCTTTGCTGGTGGATCAATAGTTCTACATTTTCTTTACTCACTGCGATAGCTAATGAAGTTCAGTGTCTCTCACATAAAGACAAAGAGCCAATGTAATGGAACTATAATTATAAAGAAGTAAATTATTGGAATGGAACGGAAAACCAACTTTAGGACACAGTTTTTCTTCTGTACAAAGTTTTTTTTTTGTTTGTTTGGAGTCATCTAACACCGTGAACAGATTCAAAATGACCCAGTCCAACATCGAGAGTATTTGACATTGAAGGAAAAAAATCACTCTTTGAGCAGTCATTTGGAAACCAATCATTAAACAAGATGAAGGCGACGATTTTCCAAATACAATGGCAAGATTTAAAGTAGGGAAGTTCCAGAAGGTTGCAACATTTGTTTGATTTCTAAACTGAAGCCCATGTGCCTCATTTTTTAAAGTTTGATGAAAATGCAGCTTCTAATAAGGGCAGATCTTAGACATTTTCAGAGCACAGGAAGTTCCCTACAGATTACAGAGTTAAGAATAGCCTAGAAACAGCAGTGGAGCACATGAAGAAGTGATCCTGAGTCACTCATTGGTTTATCAGAGGAAATGTAGTTATACGGCAAATAATTGCTAATGACTATATAAACTGTCAGATTTTAAGCAAATCAGTCATACATTGCCATTATGGTGGGCATTTCTTGCTTTCGTTAAAAACAAAACAAAGACCAAAAAAAAAAAAGAAAAACCTTTCCTTAGGAAAAGATGTTCTGCATGTAAAAATACAGTGTTTTCTGCTTCTCAAACTTATTGTGAATTCTTGACCAGGCATGTTTCCAAATTCCCAGGTACGGTTTCCCTGATCTGTTTATGTTGCCTCCCATATTATCTGTTTATGTTGCCTCCCATATTTCTCTTTATGTAAATTTCATAATATTTCCAATGTTCTTACCAGTTCTTTTCTGAGTGAAGCCAAGGCACGCTCAATGTCTGAACTTGATCACTTTGGTCTGTCTTCCTCTTTGTCATGCTGAAAAGTGTAAACATCTGCCCGGACACAGTTGTTACATGTGATAGATTTCGAGGAAAAGTCTTTAAGCTGTGTCAGAATAATCTCCATTTCTCTAAATGTAATTTCACCTCAGGATAGAGCATCGTCAAGGTAGGTTCAGCTTTTGCTGAGTTATTCAGACAGTCCGGAATGTAAAACTTGGAGAAGTTGCAAGGTTTTGAAGAGCAGGCGCTCATGTAATATACCTGAACTTCTGTCAGCCAGTAGGAGACTACTGTTATTAAAATCTTGAGTTCTCTCCCTTAGTCACTCTTGACCTTTTTCTCCAGGGACATGTTCAAGAAGTATAGGGAAATATCATCACAGAGGTGTGAGCTGTGTCTGCTGAGATCACTTCCTGGTAAATGCCCCGAGAAGCAATCTGTTTAGGGTGTAACCAAGAACCAGAAAGCACACACTTTCTTCCTTTCCAAGCCAACTAACAAAAAAGTCCAGAACTTTTCAGGATTTTGGTGATAAAGATTTTGTCGCTTTAACTGACCCCTTGACCCAAATGTTTCATAAGAGGAAGTGGAAGTATACAGTTTTCCCTAGATACCAAGTCAGTTTGAATCCCTAGAGCTTCTCATGAAGAATAATCTTAAGTCGCATTTATAAAGGCTTACTATGTGCTTAGTACTATATTAAGAACTGTATGCACATTCTGGTCATTTAATCCTCTCAGAACTTCACAGGGCAGATATTTTCATGAGGCCCATTTTATAGGTAAGAAAACTGAGGCTTAGAGGGAAAAAAGCGTCACCCAAGGCTATTTTATTGCAAAGCTTATATGCTTATATACTATACAATAGAGCTTTCTAGGATCTTGACACATACATTTAGAAATTCAGAGAAATGCCCTTCTGAGGTCTTGAAATCTTCTAAACGTTACCCCCAGAAGTAAGGCACACACTGCTGCATGTGCTTGATGCCAACGCTTAGCCAGTGTGGGTAAGTGATACCCCGAGGACCCTCATTGTCAGCAGGGGGCTGCTTTCTAAGGGGTCAGTCTCATCCTAGCAGGGTCACTTCATTTTAGCTGGCAATAAGACACATTTACCTTCCAATTTCACCCTCTCATACCCACCTTCACACGCCCTATTATTTTTAGATATACTTGATTGTTTAAAGATTCCCTTCACTGTGTCCTGCAGTTGTGTACTCCCAAGCCTTTGATCATAGCAACCCAGGCCTCAGCCCGTCTCTGAGGACCACCTTCCTACTCATGCTTGATGGCTGAGCTGAACATTTTTCCTGTCAAGCCTTTTTCAGCTTCTTAGGTATGATTAACGCTTCCATCTCCTGCACCCCTACAACACTCTGTTCAACCCTGTTCTTAGCACTTGTCAGGCTCTATAACACGATTATTTGTTTACCACCGGTTTTCCTAGCCAGCTCACGGGCTCTCTGATAACAGGGATGATGTTATTTAATGAGGGCATGATGCTAGGCACATAGCAGGCAGTTAACATGCTTTTCTCAAATGAATAAAAGGTTCGATATAAAGAAATACTTTATGAAGACAGTGGAATTGCAACTGCTTTTCTTTTCAACTTCTAAAAGCCAGCTGGCTCATTTGACCTTACGCTACTTCTCACATTTACAAAACATCTACCATAGTTTGAGCCTGTGTCTGTGACAGGATAAGGCAGCTTCATCAAAGTTTCCAAAGGTCCACAGCTCTTTAGAAAGCCTTGCCAGTCTCCTGGGAGTTTCTGGCAGTTTTTAACATGCAGAACGTTCTTTAGGTGGCTTCCTGCTTTAGTAAATGTCAGAGGAACCCCTGCAATCCTGGGAGGTGTTAGCTGAAAGGGGTCCCATGAAAGGGAGGGAGTGTAGTTCTCTGGAGATGTATTAAAATTAAGGGTACCTTGGTTCAGCTGTTGTGCAAAACAGTTTGGTGGTTCTTTAAAAAGTTAAACATATAACTACCATGTGACCCAACAATTCTACTCCTTGGTAGCTATCCGAAAGAATTGAAGACAGGTACTCAAACACATGCACAAGTATTTTCATAGCAGCGTTATTCACAATAGCTAAAAGGTGGAAACAGTCCAAAGGTCCATCAATTGAAAAATGGGTAAACAAACTGTAGTATATTCATGCAAAGAAATACTATTCAACCATGAAAAGGAATTAATGCTTGTACATGGTAATACACGATGAAGCTCAAAGATATTAAGTGAAAGAAGCCAGACACAAAAGGTCAAATATTATATGATTCCATTTATATGAAGTATCAGTATAGGTAAATCCACAAAGAGAGAAACCAGACTGATGGTTGTTGCAAAGGGTAGAGAGAGCAGAAAATGGGGAGCAACCGCTCAATAAGCATGGGATTTCCTTTCGGGGGATGAAATGTTTTGGAACCAGGTAGAAGTGGTGATTGCAAAACATTGTGAATGCATGAAATGCCACTGAACTGTTTACGTTAAAATGGTTACTTTTAGTGGTTGCCAAGATGGGGGGGTAGGCGAGGGAAGGATTGGGAGTTTGGGATTAGCAGAGGTAAACTATTATATATAGGATAAACAACAAGGTCCTACTGTATAGCACAGGGAACTATATTAAATATCCTATGACAAACCATAATGGAAAAGAATATGACAAAGAATATATATGTATATATGTATAACTGAGTCACTTTGCTGTACAGAAGAAATTAACACAACATTGTAAATCAACTATACTTCAATAAAATTTAAAAAAATACCCTGGGGTGGGGAGGATAAATTAGGAATTTGGGGTTAACACATACACACTACTATATATAAAACAGATAAACAACAAGGACCTATTGTATAGCACAGGTAACTATATTTAATATCTTATAATAACCTATAATAGAAAAGAATCTGAAAAAGAATATATCTATATCTAAATTACTCTGCTGTACACCTGAAACATTGTAAATCAACTACACTTCAATTAAAAAAAAAACCAAATGGTTAATTTTACATGACATGAATTTGACCTCAATTAAAAGAAATAAAGTGGGAGGGACTTAGGAAAAAAAAACGGTAGAAAAGGAGGTCAGAGTGTTATGCTGTGAGAAGGGCTTGACCAGATAATTCTGGTTGTGAAGATGTAGGAAGATCAGAAGCAAGGAATGAGAGCAGCCTCTAGAAGCTGGAAAAGGCAAGTGACAATTTCCCCCCTAGAGCCTCCAAGAAGGAATGCAGATCTGTCATCACCTTGATTTTAGCCCAGTGAGACCAGTGTTGGGCTTGTAATCTACAGAACTGTAAAATAATACATTTGTATTTTTCAAAGCTAAAAAAGGTAACAAAATATCATGCCTTGGCTTCACAGCTGAAAAGAACTTCTGAGATCTTCTAGCGCAATCGTGATGAAAATAGGGTGAGGAAGATTGCAGGCCTTTCCAAGATCACAAAGCTAGTTGTCCTATTTACTTCAAAAACAGTGTTTCCTTCCCAAAGTAGATAGGAAGGGAACAAACGCTGAATGGGCTTATTGTCCTAATCTTATGAGAAGAAACACACTCACTAAAATTAAGTAACTTGACCAATATTTCATATCTAATACTGTGAGTTTTATTTTCTTAAGTATTTAAAAAATATCAAAGTAATGAAGGCAAATGAACAATAATAAAAAATCACATCATAGAGGATAGAAGGACTTATGATGAAAACCATCCACGTCTAATATACGTCAAACCAAGTCCTGATCCACTGCACTTATTAGTTCCTCTTCCCTTTCTGGTATGCCTCAAATATTACTGTATAATGTTACTATGCATTGATACTTAACAAATACTTATATGGTACTTCTCAAGTGCTTTACAAAAATAACTCATTGAATCTTTATAACAACCCTATGAGGTAGGTGCTAGTATTCGCTTTACTTTATGAGTGGGGAAACTGAGGCATGGAGCGGTTAGGACTTGCCCAACATAACACACCTAGAAGGTGCTGGAACTGGGATTTAGGACCATGTGGCTCAGACTCTATGCTGTTAACTACGACACCACACTGCTTACAAGCACTAGCTCTGCTGTATGAGGCTCATGGTGGCCAAGCAGCATGCCCACGTTCATGGCCAAGCTGGGATCCGAGCCCAGCTAGGCTCCAAGGCCTTGGTGCTTCCTGCTAAGTCTGTTGCCTCAGAAGGGGGCTGTCCATTGAAGGAATAGGACCCATGGCTGTCTTAACCCTGCCTCGGACTAGTGAGGGAGAGTCGGTTGAAAGTGACAGAGCTTTCTAGAAAAAACAAAAAACAGAGCTTTCCAGCAAATCATTTTTAAAAATGTGTTTTAAACAAAATATATCAGAAAAACAGATTTTATAGGTCTAATTTTCTTTTTGATAATGTATTTTCTTGGAGTCATAAAAAATTAAAATCCTTTTTATTTTCTCTTTTAAAATATAGGTTTTTGGAAAGCAGAAATCTGTTCAGCTGCCCTTTAACTGTTTGTGTTGTGGTTGTCCTGGAAGGCTGGTGCACAAAGTGTTTTTAGGCATTTTCTGTAGCTCAGACTAGAAGACCTGGGTCCTGGAGCTATTCCTTCTCCAACCACACCAGAGTAACTCTGCCTTCTTTCTGACAATATTGACTTGAGCTTAAGTTTCCCTTACTGCTGGCTTTCCTTGTTCTACAGAGAGGTTTTCAAACTCTACTGGGCAACCTTAGGTACCCTTGGTGACACTTCAAAATTGTCTGAAGGGTTTGGGGCGAGGAGAGTGGATAGTCAGGGACAAATGGGCAAAGGGAAGAAAAGACACGTAGGTGGGTCAGCATCCCCATCTCTCCTTAACCCAGAGAAGCCCACGTTGACCCTACAGATTTTCCCACAGTATTTTGTAGGAAGAAAATATTTTATTGAGAAAAAAGTACCATAGTGGGTAAAGAAGAATACATAGAACCAGAGAAACGGGTTAGAAGGGAATGAAATAAAAACATCACTTAGAATAATAAGAAAACAAACCATCTAAGGTGGGCTTCTAAACGTTATTCCTTAGCTACGGCAAGATTCTGGAAGCTGACCACCTATCAAGCTGGTAAGGGGAAAACTCCACTGTGCATTCTGTGGTGGGGGGAGGCCAGACTGTGTTGTGAGAATTTAAAAGAGAAAGAAAGTTAGACAAGAAAAAGATCAGGTGAATTAAATATAATAAAACCAATGTCTTTTTTTCTGGGGAAGGAGGTCCTTAATAATTCAATTCACTGTGGACTCCGAAGTTGCAGGTGAAGCCAGAGAACACTCAGAGGAAACCAAATTAAATTTTTGCTGGAGAAGGAAAAAATGGAAGAACTAGACTGCCATCATGAGGCAGAATGCTAGGAAACGGTGACTGGAGTATTGCCGGAGTGTTTGTAGCCCGATCTGGCATTTACTGTAGTATCGGAATACCCTGAAGCTGTTCTGTTTTCCTAAACAGTAGTTTTATAAAATTTACCTTAAAAACCAACGTGGGTACATGGTAAAAACGATACAAATGATACAGAAAAGTCTACATGATAATTTAAGGGTCTCTATTACTCCAAGTTCCCCTTACAAGAGGCAACTATTGTTTCCAGTTTATTGTACATCTTTTTTTTTTTTTTTTTTTTTTTCTGGTACGCGGGCCTCTCACTGCTGTGGCCTCTCCCGTTGCGGAGCACAGGCTCCGGACGCGCAGGCTCAGCGGCCATGGCTCACGGGCCCAGCCGCTTCGCGGCATGTGGGATCCTCCCAGACCGGGACACGAACCCATGTCCCCTGCATCGGCAGGCGGACTCTCAACCACTGTGCCACCAGGGAAGCCCTATTGTACATCTTTTAAAAGAGATTCCATGCACCTATATTAGTTA
The DNA here is from genome assembly GCF_949987515.2 of Delphinus delphis. Lineage (NCBI taxonomy): Eukaryota > Metazoa > Chordata > Mammalia > Artiodactyla > Delphinidae > Delphinus > Delphinus delphis. Next base: position 59,332,409 of record NC_082699.1, read on the forward strand.
TGTATTGCAAACATTCCTTTGAAACCATCAGTGATGCCTACCGCTCTGCACTCTGACTTTTTTCCATTTAACAGTGTGTCTTGGAGCTCGTTTTCTTTTCTTGGTTGCATCGTCTTTTACTAGATGAATATACCAGACCTCACTGAATCATTCTTATACTAATGCACATTTAGTTTACTTTCAGTATTTTGCTACCACAAGCAATGCTGCAATAGATATCTTTGTCCATAGATCACTGCACACACGGGCATAACTGTAGAAAAAACTCCTAGAAGTGGAAATATTAAAAGGCGTATGAATTTAAATTTGTAGTAGTTGCAGTAAAACCGCACAACAGGGTGATGAAGCTGTTCTATCAACCATCTTTGAGAATGAGGGTCTACACCTTTGCCAACCTTAAATTACTTTGTCCCAATTGACCAGAATTATTTTCTTTCTGCATCTTCTGTATTTTTCAAGACAATTCCCCTGTACAGTGAATCAAATGATCTTAAACTAAAAGACAGCAGGTTATTCGGTCACTGCAATCACTCCACCAGCATTTCGCTCTTGTGGTTGAAGGGATCTCTGAGGAAGCCTTAGAAATCGTTCTTGGCTTTCAGGACTTTCAAGCATGGTTGTAGAGTATTTGAAACTGCCATTGACGAAGACAAGGCAGTGGCAGCGAAAATAGCAGACAGATAAGCTAGAAGTACACAGGCTGGGGAGACGTGGGGAAGTGATTCCAGAAATACTCTTGAAGCATCTCACCTCTGACCTGGAACTCAATGAATAAATGAAGATTTATATGTTAATCATTCAGACGATCTTGTGCACTCATCGTGAACCAGAACCTGTGCTGGATGCTGGGGCTAGAAGAGTGAACAAGATCTATTTCCTGCCATCAGTTTACTTGCTCATCCTTTCAGCTTCTCTTAGGAGAGAGCATACTTGTTTTCTGATGTAACAGTGCTTAGTTTTATCAATACATACTTTACGTGTGTATGTTGTTTATTTATACATACATATTATGTTACTTATTTAGACATATATGTTTTGTAGTATGCATTTTGATTTTTGTCTTTCTTAATAGATAAAACTATCCCAAGTGGGCAAATATTTCTTAACACTTTTGCTACTTCTTTACTTCTACTCTACACATTTTATGGAGTTCAAGTCCTCTTTCACTCACGAACCTCTTTTGACATGTGCAACCACATGACAGTGTGTCCCGAACCTTATACAAACATGTGACGCAACTGTCTTGAACACATGCCTCCCCCGAGCTTTAATTTCAGAGGACAGGAGAAGACATTGTTGAGGTCTTAAACAATACTCTCTACCCAAGAGGTCCCTTGATAGCAATGGCTGTATTCCTAGTGGAAGGCAGGCATCAGTAAATATTAGCTGAATGGATACATCGACCCTACTCTGCTTTTGGCTCTTCTAATGACTTCTGAATGACTAGTATGTATATGACAGGTGCTTAGTAAATATTTACTCTTTTTAACTGTTGCCTGGAATATGGGGCAAAATGGTCTCCCATACCATTTTTTAATGGCTTTTGGATTTCTTCTGACCTTTTCTGGACCTTACTAGATCTTTTGGTAAACTACTTCCCCCCGCCACACCCCAGGGAAGATGCTCCCTTTAGGTTTTGATGCTGATATTTTTGCACCAACATCTGAAATTCAGGCTTTACAGTTTTTTTTTCCTATCGCATGTAGCCTGGTATGCGCATTCACCCACGGACAGTAGACACACACACACACAAATCCCCTTCTGATCACTGCTACGTGCCAAGCTCATGCCTTCTGAGGTCATTTTCCTGAGAGCTTGTAACTAATTCAAAACACAGAGGAGCTCTTAGATATCTTTTCATACAAGAGAAGGAAGCAATTTGTGACCTAACAAGAGGGTTAATACCAGCTGGTCATAGTTTAGTGAATTTAATTAGTGGAATTTCTATATAATATCACCCCAAATGACATCCGGCCTGGAACTGAACATGAGGCCCCTTTGGGGTGAGCAAAATAAAACAGGCCATGCAAAGCTTTGCTCTGTCTAATCCTTGTGCCTGACGCACATGGGCTACAGTGACATTTCTGAGACTGATTTGTACTTGGCTAAGATGAGCTTTTCAATAAAACTGCAAGATAAAATCGGCATTAGCTACTTTTAACAAGGAAGCAAGATATACAGTTGCAAAGTGAGAATGAAAAATGCCTAAGTAAAAGATCAAAGAATTCTTCCTTTTACACCTACCTCATTCCCTGGGTTAGTTGATAATCTGTTTTAATTGCCTAGTAAGTACTGGCCCCAAATGGAAATGACATGGATATTTTCACAAACGTTATGAATTGGACTAATTTCAAATTTGTTTTAAGTCAAGTGCAAGCACTGACTTAATTGCCGGAAGCCCAGTCTGGTAGAGGGTGAGTTAACCCTATGTTGAGCTCACCCCTTTCATTTCCAAGTGTGGTCCACGAACCTGCATCATCAGCATCATCTGGGAGCTTGTTAGGAATTCAGAGGCTTAGGCCCTACACACAGACCTAAGGAATCAGAATATGCATTTGGCAAGACTCGCAAGAGATATCTATGCACAGGAAAATTGAGGCTCACCAGCCCATAATGTTGCCTTTTTTTTTTTTTTTTTTGGCAGTATGCGGGCCTCTCACTATTGTGGCCTCTCCCGTTGCGGAGCACAGGCTCCGGACACACAGGCTCAGCGGCCATGGCTCACGGGCCCAGCCACTCCGCGGCACGCGGTATCCTCCCGGACCGGGGCATGAACCCGCGTCCCCCGCATCGGCAGGCGGACTCTCAACCACTGCGCCACCAGGGAAGCCCTGTTGCCTTTCTTTTAAAGGGCTTTCTCCCATACAGTAACTGAAAGACCATTTGCATGAATAACATAAACCGAGGACCAGATTTGAGACGTTTATAGCCTTCCAGCCCCCCAGAGAGGAATGCACAGATGCGTGCTCCATTCCATGGTGCCAAGCTGAAAGGTTTGCCATTTGTCCTGCTGTTTTATTGCCCTCAAACTCTGCACTCAGCTTCTTGTGAGGCTTGCAAAACACAATGCATCCATGCAAAAATTAATAATGTAAAGGTTTATAAGGCTCTTGGCAGCAGAAGGAATTTCCTTCTGCTCATATTGAGGTGGGAGTGGAGGAGGAAGGAACTTTGACATATAACATAATAGCAAGGAATTCCTAAATATTTGCCCAGGCTTCCTCATTTCAGCCTGTTGAAAAGAAATTTGTGTGTGATGGTTCTAGGATTTGTCCTTAAGAATTTCTGACAGCTTAGTAGACAAGAGCCTCAATATTTTGAGCAAAGGACTTTTACATATCGTTTGCTTTATATCTTCAGTTTTGTGTGATTTAGTGAGAAGTGAGTTGCTTCTGCCATCTCCAATAAGATATATTTCAGTTAGTATCTTTGTCTCCTCCCGCTTTTAGTATTTTCATTTGGGAAGTAGACAGCTGAAATATTGGCCAATGAAGGAAAACAGATTTCCCAATGAATAGTTCTACACCATGAAAAAATGAGATTAGAGGGATGCCTAAACTAATTCCAGGTTATTACAATCTTCATCTCAAGCCTAATTCTCTGTAGTTTCACTCCTGGTTTACATGCAGACGTTTAAAGCCAGGACATTTTATCATCTGTATCATTTAGTCCCCTTTTGACTGAAGCTTTGCAATGTTCTCTTCAATTTCCATGAGAATGAATTTTACCTTTTATGACAGTCAAAGACAATTATGGTGTCTTTATGAAAAATGATGTCACTGGTACCAGCAATAAAATAACAATGTCCTAGTGCTGAGAAATGTATTAATCATACCAGTCATCTTTCAGCTTTTCTGGTTTTGCTTCGGGAACTGCAGAAAACTTTAAGGTTTTTAATTTGTGAGCTATCTAGAAACATGGTGGAACACTTTACATCTTTCTTTGATTGAGTGCTCAGGAAATGGAGTACAGTTAAGTGACTAGCCCACTAACGGGCAGGATTATTAGGCCAATGCATAAATCAGAAAGGATTTTGCAGACTCTCACACATATGTATCTATGAGGTGGGGTAGTGATGGGGAAAGGTGTTCTCGGGCGCCCTCTGGTCTGTCTCCGTGGAATCCAGTGCTGTTTCACTCCTTGCTTTTGTGGTCCTTCGAATGTTGCCCTCTGGGAAGCACTGAAGTCCTGTTAACGTGCTAGCCCAGCCCGAAGCCCTCCTGGGATCAGGAAGAGGCCTGGGACCTCTCACGTTCTTAGGTGCAAATCTGTTATTGTGATAAGGCTGCTGAGACTTGGAATAGGTTAAATAATTATAGATTTTTTTTCATATTAATCAATTTACAGAGTGGCCTACTCTACACAAAGCAACATATGGAGTATTTACTTTATGCCTAGACTCAAATAAGGAGCTTCCTGGATATCAAAAACACATAACACAAAGCTTTCATTGAGTAGCTTATTTTTTGGTTGGGGAGAATATGCTTATGACAGGAAATAATTGGAGAATAAGCAGAATGTACAGTTTATACTTTCAGTTAGCATACAGCATTTTCTGGTATCCTAGCATCATCCATTTTCATCTAGTTGTGATTTTGGTTTCAGAAGTCATGGTCTCTGGGTACAGACCCTTGGGGGCTGGCTGTCAGAGATGGAGAATCACTGTGGACTTCAATAGTGGGGAGAAACTTCTGGGCAAAGAGAGGACCTAAGCGCATTTGTGAGGCTGAGTGGGAACTGCATGAATAAAGAGACACCAGGGAAGTTATCCAAAATCAGGTGGTCGGAACAAGTCACAAAAGTGAGAGGAGGATGGCATATGTCTGGAAAAGTGAGACACGTACCTGATAGGGAAGAAAAGTACCAACTGGGCAATAAAGGTGGAGGTAAAAATAGGGCCAGATTTTAGAACAAATCAACTGCCAAGCAGGGATATTTATTTGATCCTGTGAGCTATGATACTCGGACATTTTTTACCCTAGAGAAAAATATAATACAGATGACATTGTGACACATTACCATGAGTTACTCAGAGATATTCACAATTCTCTAAAAATTCTAATTATAATCCTCCCACGCAGCTGAAACAATATATTGAAATTCAAGTGAAAGAGAGGTCTCAAAACCAACAATGGATCCACAGTTATATGAAAAAGTAAGTTCTTCACCATCCACTTACGATAAAAACTTGCAAAAAAAAAAGTAGATATAGTTGGGAACATACCTCAACATAATAAAGGCCATATATAGCAATCCCACAGCTAACATCATACTCAACAGTAAAAAACTTCAAGCTTTTCCTCTCAGGAACAAGATAAGGATGCTCACTCTTGCCACATTATTCAACATAGTATTGGAAATCCTAGCTGGAGCAATTAGGCAAGGAAAAGAAATAAAAGGCCTCAAAATTAGAAAGGAAGAGGTAAAAATGTCACTATTCACAGATGACATGATGTTGCAGAATACCCTAAAGAATCCATCAAAAAACCATTAAAACTAATACATGAATTCAGTAAAGCTGCAGAATACAAAATTAATATATATAAATCGGCTCCATTTCTCTACACTAATAAGGAACTATCAGAAAGAGGAATTAAGAAAACAATTCAATCTACAGTTACATCACAAAGAATAAAATACCTAGGAATAAATTTAACCAAGGAGGTAAAAGACCTACACTCTGAAAAGTAAAAGACATTAATGAAAGAAATTGAAGAATACCTAAATAAATGGAAAGATATTCTGTGCTCATGGATTGAAAGAATTAATATTGTTAAAATGTCACACTATCCAAAGCAATCTACTGATTCAATGAAGTCCCTATCAAAATTCCAATGGCATTTTTCACAGAAATAGATTAAACAATCCTAAAATATGTATGGAACCATGAAAGACCCCAAATGGCCAAAGCAAGCTCGAGAAAGAAGAACAAAGCCGGAGACATTATGCCCCCTGATTTCAAACTATATTATGAAGTGATAGTAATAAAAACACTATAGTATTGGCATAAAAACAGACACATAGATAAATGGAACAGAACAGACAGCCCAGAATAAGCCCACACATATATGGTCAGTTAATTTATGATAAAGAAGCCAAGGATATACAATGGGAAAGGACAGCCTTTTCAATAAATGGTGTTGACAAAACTGAACAGCCACATGCAAAAGAATGAAACTGGACCACTATCTTACACCATACACAAAAATTAACTCAAAATGGACTAAAGACATGAACATAAGACCTGAAACCATAAAACCCCTAGTAGAAAACATAGGCCATAATCTCCTTGACATAGGTCTTGGTGGTGATTTTCTTGAAGCCGACACCAAAAGCAGAATCCAGAAAAGCAAAAATAAACAAGTGGGACTATATCAAATTAAAAGCATCTGCACAGTAAAGAAAACCATCAACAAAATGAAAAGACAACCTACTGAATGGGAGAAAATATTGCAAATCATATATCTGATACACTGAAAATATTTAAAGAACTCATACAATTCAATAGCAAAAAACCCAGTCTAATTTAAAAAGATCAAGTAGACATATTTCCAAAGAAGGCATACAGATGGCCAGGAGACACATGAAAAGATGATCAACATCACTAGTCATCAGGGAAATGCAAATCAAAACCACAATGAGATATCACCTCACACCTGTTAGAATGGCTATTATCAAAAAGACAGCAAATAAAAAGTGTTGGTGTGGGCTTCCCTGGTGGTGCAGTGGTTGAGAGTCTGCCTGCCGATGCAGGGGACGCGGGTTTGTGCCCCGGTCCGGGAAGATCCCACATGCTGCGGAGCGGCTGGGCCCGTGAGCCATGGCCGCTGAGCCTGTGCGTCCGGAGCCTGTGCTCTGCAACAGGAGAGGCCGCAACAGTGAGAGGCCTGCGTACCGCAAAAAAAAAAAAAAAGTGTTGGTGAGGATGTGGAGAAAAGGGAGCTCTCGTGCACTGTTGATGGGAATGTAAATTAGTGCACCCACCATAGAAAACAGTACGTAGGTTCCTAAGAAAAGTAAAAAAATAAAACTACCATTTGACCCATCAATGTCACTTCTGAGATTTATCCAAAGAAAACAAAACACTAATTTGACAACATACACACACCACCATGTTCATTGCAGCACTATTTACAATAGCCAAGATATAGAAACAACCTAAGGGTTCGTTGATGGATGAATGGATAAAGAAAATGTCCTATCTATCTATCTAATCTATCTACCTATACAATGAAATAGTACTCAGCCATAAAAAAGAATAAAATCTTGACGTTTCTGAAAACATGAATGGACCTTGGGGGCATTATGCTAAGTGAAATAAGTCGGACAGAGAAAGAAAAATACTGTATTATCTTACTTATATGTGGAATTTAAACACACACACACACATACACAACCCATAAAAAACAAACAAAAAACAAGCTCATAGATACAAAGAACAGATTGGTGGTTGTCAGAGGTGGGGGTGGGTGAAATGGGTGAAGGGTTCAAAAGGTAAACACTTTCAGTTATAAAATAAATAAGTCATGGGCACAGGGAGATCAGCTCGGTGCTTTGTGACCACCTAGAGGGGTGGGATAGGGAGAGGGGGAGGGAGACACAAGAGGGAGGGGATATGGGGATATATGTATGCATATAGCTGATTCACTTTGTTATACAGCAGAAACTAACGCAGCATTGTAAAGCAATTATACTCCAGTAAAGATGTTTAAAAAGATAAGTCATGAGGATGTAATGTACAGCATGGCGACTACAGTTAATAATACTGTATTGCATATTTGAAACTTTTAAGAGAGTAAAAAAAAGTTTTGTAACTACATAAGGTGACGGATGTTAACTAGACTTGTGGTGATCATTTTGTAATGATTGAATCATTATGTTGTACACCTGAAACTAATATAATATATAATCTGTTAATTACCCCTCAATAGAAAAATAAGAAAAAAACGGAAAAAGAGGAACTAAAGACGTTTATGAACACCTACTATGTGCCACATACGAATACTTGACTTACATTGCAGAGAGATTTTGAAACAACAGTTTTATTAAAATATAATTCACATACCATAGCATTCACTTTTTAAAGTGTACTATTGAGTGATTTTTAGTATATTCACAGAGTTGTGCAACTTTTATCACTATCTAATTTTAGAACATTTTCATTACCTTAAAAAGAAACCTCATACTCTTTAGCAGTCACTTTCCACTTTCCCCAACATCTCAGCCCCTGGCAACCACTAATTTACTGTCTCTATGATTTGCAGATTCTGGATATACCGCATAAAAGAAATCAAGCAAAATGTGACCTTGTGTTGACTGACTTCTAGAACTTAATATGGTGTTTTCAAGGTTCATCCACTTGTAGCACAGATACACATTATTTTTTAAACCCTACTACAATCTTATAAACTAGGCATACTTATCTGTTTTACTGATAAGGAAATTGAAAGCATAAATGCTTTGCCCAAGGACTCACAAAGTTAGCAGAGAAATATTCACACCTAGGCCTCTGTCTCATGGTTCAACCATTTCCACCATGCCACATCGATTCTCAAATGCCTCAAAGTTCTCCATATTTTGAAACTGAAAAACATGACACCTTGTAATGCACCAGAACTAGCAAAATGATCTTGTTTCTTCCCGTCTCTATGCTCACTCAAGACGCACCTGCATCCAAGGGCAAGGGGACTGGTATCCTATTCCCATGGCTGCCATGACAACCCCACTACTTTTGAAATTGTGAGACAACTCAAACCCAGTAGAAGACTGCGGTGAACAGGCAGCACCATGCTGTATTCTTTCAGACAAGAGGGTATTCCCTACTCAGACCAGCAAGTAGTTTAGAATAAAGCTCCAAAAAGAAAACAACAGACAATGAACAGAACCAGCCTTTAGTTCATCAGTCACTCACCAGGCAGCTGAAGTGTGCAGCCCACAAACACCATGAGTCTAAGCCACAAACAATCAAGACTCCCCCGTCCCACGTCAGGACGCTCTATGCTAAAGGGGAGTTCCCAAATCTCACAGCCAGTACCTCTATCCTTCATTCTCACAGCCCACTTACCTTCTTGTCTCCCGTGTATCCTTCAGAAGCACCAAAGCCCTCGGTGGGTTTCCAACATAGTGTCCACATCCTCAGGATCCAGGCCGATGTAATCCACCACACTTCGACCTGTAGAGCCCGGAGCCCCGACGCTGTGAGCTTCATCTGGTTACAAGTATGCCTTGCATTTCTTCTTAAGAACAATCATTTCAGGAAGGCGAACAGTAGATTCCTCCATGCTGGCAAAACAGGGTAAAAAAAATACATACACTGAGACTTCTTAACCCTCAAAATTGAGAGTTGGCCCCTTATTATTACGCATTTTAACAGTTTATTGCTTTTCAAATGGTCTGACAACTCTGCCTGAGGTTTGAAACCAGCAAAGATGGCCGACGCTCTCTTTCAAGGGGAAAGGTGATTGGATCATTCAAAACAAGCAGCAGAACACAAGTGATCTTAATTCACCACAGAAGGATAAGCGTCACAGCAGATTCTTCTAGAGCTTGTAATTAGAGGCAACATTAGGCTTTGCATCACATTATGTATGTTATTAAAATTACACAAAAGAATAAAACAATTAGGAGGTAAGAGAATAAGCATGAGGGCTGCAAATAGGTTACCAAAATAAAATATTTCTTAAAATAAAGTAAGTTCACGAATTTTAGTATGCTTTTAATTCTACAGTTATTTAATTCAATAAATATTGATTAAGCACCTTCATGCTGAGGGCTGTAGGGTAAACTAAGCCAGATGGAGATGCAGTTCTTGAGCAGCTTATAGTCTTTGGCAGGGGAGCGGGTAGAATACTGATTCATCAACCTGAGGTTGTTCCGTAATGCTAGAAGGACGGTAACGATGTAAGTTTAGGCTGTTACGGGAACCATGTGAAGGCCATCTCATCTGGACTTGGCCTTGACAACTGACATACTTACCAAAGGAAGTGACACTTAGATTGAGAACTAGACAAGGTAGTGACATTAGCCAAGTAAAGAGGGGGCAGGAGTGCTTTCAGCAGAGTGTAACTGCACAGACAAAGTTCTGGAAGCTATAGAGCCATGGCCAAGGATTCTTCATTGTTTTGGGGGCTGCTGTCATAAGCACAGGGAGTCAGGATGGAAGGAAGACCACGAGAACAGTAATATTGTTTATTTATTGAACAAATAACCGAATACACATTTGAGGCTGTGTATCTTCATTAAGTGACGTTATTACTTGAAAAAAGGCAATGAAAATTCTAGCAATAGGACCTTGAAGCCAAAGGGCAAATTTATCACCTTTTAAAATATGCCAACTACAGGCTTCCCTGGTGGCGCAGTGGTTGAGAGTCCGCCTGCCGATGCAGGGGACATGGGTTCGTGCCCCGGTCTGGGAGGATCCCACATGCCGCGGAGCTGCTAGGCCCGTGAGCCATGGCCGCTGAGCCTGCGTGTCCGGAGCCTGTGCTCCGCAACGGGAGAGGCCACAACAGTGAGAGGCCCGCGTACCACAACAACAACAAAAAAACCCCAAAAAAACTATAAAATATGCCAACTAGTCCTGAGAGGAAGGTAACAGCAGGTGACTCTTGTTCAATAAACAATTAGGTTTGGACTAGAAAGCTAAAACCTCCCTGGCGGAAGAGGACTGCTCCCTGGAGGCCTGTCAGCGGGTTAACGTAGCACAAGCATCGCTCCTGACAATGCTGAGAGTGGTTTTCAGAGAACAGGTTTGTCTTTGGGGTATAATTATTTGGCCTACTTAATAGAAGTCTCAAGCAGGTCAGCCCTTGAAATAGGGCTCTCTCCTCTTTTTAGCAGAGCTTGAACAAAAGGAAACTTAAAATCAGTTAGAGGGAAGGAGGAAACATATTTCTGTCCTTCTGGAGACAAAAGATGTAATACAATTGGTTAAAATTCAGGGGGAATAAAAACCTCTTGGGGTGGAGGGGTTTTGCCGCCCTCAAGTAGAGCCTTTGCTTCCAATGCAGGCTTGTGCTGCCACCTCGTGTTGGAAAGGCTCACTCCACCTCAGCGCCAGCTGGTAATGGCCTGGTGTCTGATTGCGCTCCTTACGGCTCCAACAGCAAGATGCATCAAACAAGTACTAGGCACAGAATCCAACAGGGGATTTAACCCTTCGTGGCCTGCCAGGAATTAAATTCCCTACTGACAATATTCCCCTCGTCATCCTCTTTCTTCTTGCAAAGGCGGAATTTCATTCTTTTAGCAGCCTGATTGGAAGCCAGCCCAGCCGTGATGAAGCCACAATTTGACCTTTTAAAAGCATGCTGGAGGGTGGTAGTTTGGACCATTAACTTCCCCCTTCCCCCTTAGGAAGGCCCTAGTGTTTTGCCTGCAGGGACCTCTTGAGGGTGTTTTTTACAGCCTGCATACAGGAAAGCTGAAATGCTCTATCAATAAAGTCCTGCAAGAATATTTCCATGTGTCTCCCCACCAAGCTCACCTTTTGTTTTCCCCATCTTATCTTTGAAAGATTTTCACCTATCCACCAAATTAGCTTTATTTAATCGAACAATTCATTGATTGCCTGTTTGGTATTAATCAAAGAGGCCCCTGCTGTCAAGTCAGGTTTCTAGTTGCTTGGAAATGACAAACACAGCCAGCCTGGGTTAATATCTATTTCAGGCCAAAGCGAAGGGGTTTGATGTTCTGACAGTTTGTGCAGTCTTACTGTGGATAAACAGGCAGGATCTGTTAGGCTGCGCAAATACTGAGAACAGGCCATCCTCTCCCACTGGCATCTTGGAAGAACCAGGCTGGAGTGCCTGACTAGGTGAGTGGACTCCAGGCCTCTGCCAGGTAGGAACATGACAGCTACGCTGCTGTTAGCGGCAGTTCTTTGAAAACATGCCCAATGCGGAGCATGAGACTAATCAACATTCACGAGACAAGCCATCTGTTTGTTTAACGTTTGGACATGAATGTGAACCTGAGCTTGCAGACCTCTTCAGACCAGCCAGTTGCCCCAAGATCTCTGACACTGTCTCTTTGTGCATCTCGGTCTTTACCCTTCTTTAAGAGAGACTGAACAGACTTTCCCCCACTTTTCTCCTTTTGTTTTTTAAGCTGAAAGAGGAAAATAACCCACAGATTTAAAGTTGGTTTACTCTGAGCTGTCAACATCCCTGTGCCTGATGATGGTATATGAGAAAGTCTAAGGAATGCGCAGGAGAAAAGAAATACATTTCATGAGCCACGGAGGGCGGGGTCAGCGGAAGATGTTGTGAAGGTCCCTCTCCAAGTCTGAGCATGTTGGACGACATAAAAGCAAGAGCGATTTCAGACCTGAAAATCTGGTAGTTTACTCTGGGCTCTGGGGCTGATGCTGGAGCTCACTGGGCTCAGCTGCTCAGAATTAAGAGAGGGCAGCCCCTTCCAGGAACATCTGATGAGCCTTGCACTAATTCCCTAAATATCTCCCTCACCATGACAGTCACTCCTGTGTGTCTTGTCCTTCTCTCCCATGCCCAGATAAATGCAAAATTAGTATTTGGGAAGGATACAAGTTAAGGCCTCAGTATAAATATGGCAGATATGATGTACCTGGAACATAGTAGGTGGTCAAGAATTATTTAACTTAATACATAAATTAATGAAGGGATGCATGAATAAATGACGAGACTAATAACCAGATAAGTAAATAAGACAAGGGAACTAACACGTATTGAGTGCCTAATCAGACCTCGTTTGTTCCACCCAAGTCATCTCACTAAAAAGGAGGCTGTTCTAAGGATTCCCATGGACTGGAAATGGAATCAGCACAGGAAGCTCAGGAGCTGAGAGCGAATTGTACCTTTTTCTCATTGTCTTTTTCTGCATGTCCGCTTTGTTCTCCTTTTTATTTAGAGGTCTTAGTCTCCACTCATAAATTTCTACTTGCTCATAAAGTATGCCTACCCATGATTTTGACATGTCATACCCCCAAAACGGCCATCTTGCTCTTTTTTTATCTTCTCCTTCGTTGTTAACTATTTCAGCCTCCTCTTTTTCTATCTAAAATCCAGAAAGAAGAATTTGATCAGCCCAGCTTGCTAATGTGTTTGTTGGTTTTTGAGCCAGGCCAACTGGCTATGGCTACCGACTAGTCTGTGCACTGTCTGCTCTGGGGTCAGGTGACGACCTTGGTCCAATCACTGTGGATGAGTAGAAGGTGGGATCCCAGAGCACCAACATGGACATTACACAGCAGAGATGACAGGGACCCAATTTCCCTTTGTTGGGGTGGTGGGAGGATAGGTACTTTAAGCATGTCTGGAAGACTCCTAGATGCCAAGTTCTGGTGAAATGACTCTCCTACGTATTAACACATTTAACTTCACAACGATCTTATGAGTGTAGCCGAGTTTGCTCTGCTTAATAGATGAGGAAAGCAAGGCTCACTAAGTGAAGTAACCTGCTTGAGACCAGAAGGCTATTAAGGGACAGCTCCTGGATTCGATCCAAAGCTCAAACTCTATTCCCCAATTACTCCCTAAACGGAGGGAATGGTACGAAAATAATATTTATTTATTTTTTAACATCTTTATTGGAGTATAATTGCTTTACATTGTTGTGTTAGTTTCTGCTGTATACAAAGTAAATCAGCTATATGCATACGTATATGCCCATATCCCCTCCCCCGTGTGTCTCTCTCCCCCCCTCCCTATCCCACCCCTCTAGGTGGTCACAAAGCACCAAGCTGATCTCCCTGTGCTATGCGGCTGCTTCCCACTAGCTATCTATTTTACATTTGGTAGTGTATATATGTCCATGCCACTCTCTCACTTTGTCACAGCTTCCCCTTCGCCCTCCCCATATCCTCAAGTCCATTCCCTAGTAGGTCTGTCTCTTTATTCCAATCTTGCCCCAAGGTTCTTCATGACTTTTTTTTTCCTCTTAGATTCTATATATATGTGTTTGTTAGCATACGGTATTTGTTTTTCTCTTTCTGACTTACTTCACTCTGTATGACAGATGCTAGATCCATCCATGTCTCAACAAATGACCCAATTTCGTTCCTTTTTATGGCTGAGTAATATTCCATTGTATATATGTACCTCACCTTCTTTATCCATTTGTCTGTCGATGAGCATTTAGGTTGCTTCCATGCCTTGGCTATTGTAAATAGTGCTGCAGTGAACATTGGGGTGCATGTGTCTTTTTGAATTATGGTTTTCTCTGGGTATATGCCCAGTAGTGGGATTGCTGGGTCGTATGGTAGTTCTATTTTTAGTTTTTTAAGGGACCTCCATACTGCTCTCCATAGTGGCTGTATCGATTTACATTCCCACCAACATTGCAAGAGGGTTCCCTTTTCTCCACACCCTCTCCAGCATTTATTGTTTGTAGATTTTTTGATGATAGCCATTCTGACTAGTGTGAGGTGATACCTCGTTGTAGCTTTGATTTGCATTTCTCTAATGATTAGTGATGTTGAGCATTCTTTCATGTGTTTGTTGACAATCTGTGTATCTTCTTTAGAGAAATGTCTACTTAGTTCTTCTGCCCATTTTTGGATTGGGTTGTTTGTGTTTTTGATATTGAGCTGCATGAGCTGCTTGTATATTTTGGAGATTAATCCTTTGTCAGTTGCTTCGTTTGCAAATATTTTCTCCCATTCTGAGGGTTGTCTTTTCATCTTGTTTATGGTTACCTTTGCTGTGCAAAACCTTTTAAGTTTCATTAGGTCTCATTTGTTTGTTTTTGTTTTTATTTCCATTTCTCTAGGAGGTGAGTTAAAAAGGACCTTGCTGTACTTTATGTCATACAGTGTTCTGCCTATGTTTACCTCTAAGAGTTTTATAGTGTCTGGCCTTACATTAGGTCTTTAATCCATTCTGAGTTTATTTTTGTATGTTGTTAGGCAGTTTTCTAATTTCATTCTTTTACATGTACTTGTCCAGTTTTCCCAGCACCACTTATGGAAGAGGCTGTCTTTTCTCCATTGTATATTCTTGCCTCCTTTATCAAAAATAAGGTGACCATATGTGCGTGGGTTTATCTCTGGGCCTTCTATCCTGTTCCATTGATCTATATTTCTGTTTTTGTGCCAGTACCATACTGTCTTGATTACTGTAGATTTGTAGTATAGCCTGAAGTCAGGGAGCCTGATTCCTCCAGCTCCGTTTCTCTTTCTCAAGATTGCTTTGGCTGTTCGGGGTCTTTTGTGTTTCCACACAAATTGTGAAATTTTTGTTCTAGTTCTGTGAAAAATGCCATTAGTAGTTTGATAGGGACTGTATTGAATCTGTAGATTGCTTTGGGTAGTGCAGTCATTTTCACAATGTTGATTCTTCCAATCCAAGAACATGGTATCTCTCTCCATCTGTTTGTATCATCTTTAATTACTTTCATCAGTGTCTTATAGTTTTTTGCAAACAGGTCTTTTGTCCCCTTCGGTAGGTTTATGCCTAGGTGTTTTATTTTTCTTCTTGCAATGGTAAATGAGAGTGTTTCCTTAATTTCATTTTCTGATTTTTCATCATTAGTGTATAAGAATGCAAGAGATTTCTGTGAATTAATTTTGTATCCTGCTACTTTACCAAATTCATTGATTAGCTCTAGTAGTTTTCTGGTAGCATCTTAGGCTTCTCTATGTATAGTATCATGTCATCTGCAAACAGTGACAGCTTTACTTCTTCTTTCCAATTTGGATTCCTTTTAATTCTTTTACTACTCTTATTGCTATGGCTGAAAGTTCCAAAACTATGTTGAATAACAGTGGTGACAGTGGGCAACCTTGTGTTGTTCCTGGTCTTAGGGGAAATAGTTTCAGTTTTTCACCATTGAGGACGATGTTGGCTATGGGTTTGTCATATATGGCCTTTATTATGTTAAGTTCCCTCTATGCCTACTTTCTGGAGGGTGTTTATCATAAATGGGTGTTGATTTTGTCGAAAGTGTTCTCTGCATCTGTTGAGATGATCATATGGTTTTTATCCTTCAGTTTGTTAATATGTTGTATCACATTGATTGATTTGCGTGTATTGAAGAATTCTTACATTCCTGGGATAAAGCCCACTTGATCATGGTGTGTGATCCTTTTAACGTGCTGTTGGATTCTGTTTGCTAGTATTTTGTTGAGGATTTTTGCATCTATGTTCATCAGTGATATTGGCCTGTAGTTTTCTTTCTTTGTGACATCTTTGTCTGGTTTTGGTATCAGGGTGACGGTGGCCTCGTAGAATGAGTTTGGGAGTGTTCCTCCCTCTGCTATATTTTGGAAGAGTTTGAGAAGGATAGGTGTTAGCTCTTCTTAAATGTTTGATAGAATTTGCCTGTGAAGCCATCTGGTGCTGGGCTTTTGTTTGTTGGAAGATTTTTAATCACAGTCTCAATATCAGTGCTTGTTATTGGTCTGTTTATATTTTCTATTTCTTCCTGCTTCAGTCTCAGAAGGTTGTGCATTTCTAAGACTTTGTCCATTTCTTCCAGGTTGTTCATTTTATTGGCATATAGTTGCTTGTAGTAATCTCTCATGATCCTTTGTATTTCTGCAGTGTCAGTTGTTACTTCTCCTTTTTCATTTCTAATTCCATTGATTTGAGTCTTCTCCCCTTTTTTCTTGATGAGTCTGGCTAATGGTTTATCAATTTTGTTTATCTTCTCAAAGAACCAGCTTTTAGTTTTATTGATCTTTCCTATTGTTTCCTTCATTTCATTGATTTCTGATCTGATCTTTATGACTTCTTTCCTTCTGCTAACTTTGGGGTTTTTTTGTACTTCTTTCTGTTATTGCTTTAGGTGTAAGGTTAGGTTGTTTATTTGAGGTGTTTCTTGTTTCTTGAGGTAGGATTGTATTGCTCTAAACTTCCCTCTTAGAACTTCTTTTGCTGCATCCCATAGGTTTTGGGTCATCATGTTTTCATTGTCATTTGTTTCTAGGAAATTTTTTGATTTCCTCTTTGATTTCTTCAGTGACCTCTTGGTTATTTAGTAGCATATTGTTTAGCCTGCATGTGTTTGTACTTTTTACAGATTTTTTCCTGTAATTGACATCTAGTCTCACAGCATTGTGGTTGGAAAAGATACTTGATACGCTTTCAATTTTCTTATATTTACCAAAGCTTGATTTGTGACCCAAGACATGATCTATCCTGGAGAATATTCCATAAGCACTTGAGAAGAAAGTGTATTCTGTTGTTTTTGGATGGCATGTCCTATAAATATCAATTAAGTCCATGTTGTTTAATGTGTCATTGAAAGCTTGTGTTTCCTTATTTATTTTGATTTTGGTTGATCTGTCCATTGGTGAAAGTGGGATGTTAAAGTCCCCTACTAATATTGTGTTACTGTTGATTTCCTCTTTTATGACTCTTAGCACTTGCTTTATGTATTGAGGTGCTCTTATGTCAGGTGCATAAATATTTACAATTGTTGTATCTTCTTCTTGGATTTTCCCTGGATCATTATGTAGTGTCCTACTTTGTCTCTTGTAATAGTCTTTATCTTAAAGTCTATTTTGTCTGACATGAAAATTGCTACTCCAGCTCTTTTGATTTCCATTGGCTTGGAATATCTTTTTCCATCCCCTCACTTTCGGTCTGCATGTGTCTAGGTCTGAAGTGGGTCTCTTGACAGCATATATACAGGGCTTGTTTTTGTATCCATTCAGCCAGTCTGTGTCTTTTGCTTGGAGCATTTAATCCATTTACATTTAAGTTAATTATCGATATATATGTTCCTATTACCATTTTCTTAACTGTTTTGGGTTTGTTTTTGTAGGTCTTTTCCTTCTCTTGCATTTCCTGCCTAGAGAAGTTCCTTTAGCATTTATTGTAAAGCTGGCTTGGTCGTGCTGAATTCTCTTAGCTTTTGCTTGTCTGTAAAGGTTTTAATTTCTCCGTCGAATCTGAATGAGATTCTTGCTTGGTAGAGTCATCTTAGTTGTAGGTTTTCCCGTTTCATCACTTTAAATATGTCCTGCCACTCCCTTCTGGCTTGCAGAGTTTCTGATGAAAGTTCAGCTCTTAACCTTATGGGGATTCTCTTGTATGTTATTTGTTGCTTTTCCCTTGCTGCTTTTAATATTTTTTGTTTGTATTATTTTTTGATAGTTTGTTAATATGTGTCTTGGCATGTTTCTCCTTGGATTTAATCTGTATGGGACTCTGCACTTCCTGGACGTGATTGACTATTTCCTTTCCCATATTAGGGAAGTTTTCAACTATAATCTCTTCAAATATTTTCTCAGTCCCTTTCTTTTTCTCTTCTTCTTCTGGGACCCCTATAAGTTGAATGTTGGTGCCTTTAATGTAGTACCAGAGGTCTCTGAGACTGTCCTCAATTCTTTTCATTCTTTTTTCTTTATTCTCCTCTGTGGTAGTTATTTCTACTATTTTATCTTCCAGGTCACTTATCCGTTCTTCTGCCTCAGTTATTCTGCTATTGATTCCTTCTAGAGAATTTTTAATTTCATTTATTGTGTTGGTCATCATTGTTAGTTTGCTCTTTAGTTCTTCTAGGTCCTTGTTAAATGTTTCTTGTATTTTCTCCATTCAATTTCCAGATTTTGGATCATCTTTACTATCATTACTCTGAATTCTTTTTCAGGCAGACTGCCTATTTCCTCTTCATTTGTTTGCTCTGGTAGGTTTTTACCTTGCTTCTTCATCTGCTGTGTATTTGTTTGTCCTCTCATTTTGCTTAACTTACTGTGTTTGGGGTCTCCTTTTTGCAGGCTACAGGTTCATAGTTCCCATTGTTTTTGGTGTCTGCCCCCAGTGGGTAAGGTTGGTTCAGTGGGTTGTGTAGGCTTCCTGTTGGAGGGCACTGGTGCCTGTGTTCTGGTGGATGAGGCTGGATCTTGTCTTTCTGGTGGGCAGGACTGCGTCCAGTGGTGTGTTTTGGGGGGTCTGTGAACTTACTATGATTTTAGGCAGCCTCTCTGCTAATGGGTGTGGTTGTGTTCCTGTCTTGCTAGTTGTTTGGCATGAGGTATCTAGCACTGGAGCTTGCTGGTCATTCATTGAGTGGAGCTGGGTCTCAGTGTTGAGATGGAGATCTCTGGGAGAGCTCTTGCCAATTGATATTATGTGGGGCCAGGAGGTCTCTGGTGGTCCACTGTCCTGAACTTGGCTCTCCCACCTCAGAGGCTCGGGCCTGACACCTGGCTGGAGCACCAAGACACTGTCAGCAACACGGCCAGGTACGTGGGGAGTTTCTTGCCTTTTGGGAAGTCTGAGGTCTTCTGCCAGCATTCAGTAGGCGTTCTGTAAGAGTTGTTCCACATGTAGATGTGTTTTTGATGTATTTGTGGGGAGGAAGGTGATCTCCACATCTTACTCCTCCTCCACTCCTAAAGATAATATTTATAAAAATGCTTTTGGCTCTCCTGTAGTCCAGGAGGTTCAGAAGCTGAAAGCCCTTCT
Organism: Delphinus delphis; assembly: GCF_949987515.2. Lineage (NCBI taxonomy): Eukaryota > Metazoa > Chordata > Mammalia > Artiodactyla > Delphinidae > Delphinus > Delphinus delphis. The sequence continues at coordinate 59,351,800 of NC_082699.1, forward strand.
GATAAGTGTGAGTTGGCACAGTTTCAGGGTGACTGAAATCAGTTCCGAAGCCCAACAAGTAGGATGACCTTGGAAAGTACTGCATATGGGTCCCTCACTATCTTTACGGCTAGGAAGTCAAAAAGATCAGGATATGAGACTGGATCTGCTGGCCACAGATCGTTAGAGCTCATGTGACCTTGCTAGATCATTCTCTCCCAAGGGCGGTCATATTGAATATGTTCAGTGTGATTGACCAGGATGGAAAGAATTGATTGCATGTGTTCATCAGATTTGCTGTCAGGAGGCAAGTAAACGGATGATTATCTGAACAAGGACCTGATGGCTGGGTTAGTGGGGTGGTTGGGGTGGGGGTGGAGGGAGAGAAATGAAGACTAGAGAAACATTAAGATATTTTCTTTTCTCATGCTCTCCTCCTATATCCCTAAAGTTTTATTCCAAGTGCTTTAATTGCCATAATTGTTCAAACATGCATCTTTATGTACCTACTGTGGTAACACTTTATGCTTCACATCCTTCTGTTGAATTGCCTCATTTATCACTAGGTCCAGCTGATTGTGATTATTTTCAATGTCTTTAAACCAGTCTGACCTTATTCTTCCTTTCTTTTTCTATCTGGTCTAGTAGGATGGCTCATTAGATTATAAATATTTGGACAAAAATGCTGACCATTCTGTCCCTACTGCCTGGCAAAGTGCCTGGCATGGGTGCTCAACAAATATCTGTTGAATGAAGGAATGCAATAAATCTTCACCTAACACCACAGCGTTCTTTACTAAAAATAAGACTGGGTTATTCTAAGATCATTGCCCTTGTGACGTTCCCTACTGGATTAAAATACAATCTCAGTTCCATTTCTTTTATAGAGTGAACGTGAGCATAGCAAAAAGAGAGATAAACCGTGATCCTAATGTGCTGCCTTCATGGCTATAGTTAAATTCCCACTGATGTGGACCTTACTGAAAATTTTAAAAGGGGGCTTTTATTTACTTTTTGGCCGCACTGCATGGCATGTGGGATCTTCGTTCCCCAACCAGGGATCAAATCCGCGCCCCCTGCTGTGGAAGCGCAGATTCCTAACCACTGGACTGCCAGGGTATTCCCCTAAAAGGGGGCTTTTAGAAACATATGTCTTAATTTAAAAGACTGGAGATTTTTACCTATTAGTATCATATTAGATAGCTTCACAGAATTTTAGGGTGGGTTAAATAAGACGAAAATGAGGGCTTTGTAAACTAGAAGTCACTAAGCAAATATAGGGTATTAACAGTATCAGTGATAATGACAATTCCACCTTGGGAGATCTTTGGTGTGTGTAGGGTTTCTTAGCCCTCCTTAAATGAAAATACATAAAGTTGTATTTCTATTCTTTCTACCTTATATCAGCCTTTAATGGTGCCCTAGCTCTCCTTGTGGTCACTACATAATGCTTACCACACATTAGACACTTGTGACATGAAATTCTCCCAATAATCTTCTGAAGTAGGTATGTATATAGTTACGGAAACAAATGAACAGATTATTTAACTTTCCTAAGGTTGCAAATAGTATGTTCTATTGGCTTTTAGAAGCTAGGTTACCATCTGGGCGATAATAATACCTGAATAAACCCTGTAGTCAAGCCTTTAAAATACCCCCTTTCTATCCAAGGAGGTCCCAGCTACAATTATTGCAATTTGGAGGCTGCAAAGTTCCACTTATCATTTTAGAGCCCTCAGGAATACATCAGTTGTTTGGAAGCTCTGAAAATGTTTTTACCAATTGCCATCTTCTTTACCTACGGTCTGATGTGTGGTTCCAAGTAGGCACTGTGCCTTTCTCCTTTTGAAAACCCTGAATAAATCCTTTGAATCACTTCATGAAATGACAGGTCTCTTGATCAGAATCAGCAAGAACCCACCTGTCCCATTAGAAAATGGCTTTTCCAAAAGTGAGAGCTGATGTATAGCTGCTCACGAGAACGGCCCACAGTGATTAAGAAGAACGAGTCCATCGTCACTCACAGAGGCAGCACTGTGTGGCAATCCCTGCAAGCTTCCTTTCCCGCTCTGCAAAACAATCTTCATGATATATTGGGATGCTTCATGTGGGATCTATTTTTTTTTTTTTTTCTTTTTTTTGCTATACGTGGGCTTCTCACTGCTGTGGCCTCTCCCGTTGCGGAGCACAGACTCCGGATGCGCAGGCTCAGCGGCCATGGCTCACGGGCCCAGTCGCTCCGCAGCATGTGGGATCTTCCCGGACCGGGGCACGAATCCGCATCCCCTGCATCGGCAGGCGGACTCCCAACCACTGTGCCACCAGGGAAGCCCCACGTGGGATCTATTTTAAAGTGCTTTAAGTGACCCTGGCTTGTGTGTTTTTTTCTCCTGGGGCACTGTATTTTTTTAGTTCAGTATTTCTATACTGAGAAAGAGTGAAAATGTCAGGACCTTGCACAAATTGTACTGACTTGACCCTTGGAAGGCAACAGCATGCTTTCTTCCACGTCATTACTTTTCATTACACTCCCTGACACATCTCTGCAAAGGAGGGAGACAGGAAGCACGGTGCACGGCTTGTCCCCTGGCTGAGTGAGTCTGTGGCTTGACCCTGCTTTATCCTGTCTGGGTGTGTTCATCATCTGCTCCTTCTCTTAAGCAGGTTCAATGATGGGTTTGTACTCAATGGAGCAGCAGCCTTGGTGGTGGCCAGCAGTTCTCTAAGAGCTAGGGTGCAATGAATCATGCAAATGAGGGGGGCAAGAGCTTGGATGAATGGAAACCCATTTTGGGAGTCTCCTCCTCCACCACTGATTTCTTACCAGACAGGTTGACAAACAGCCAAAGAGAGAGACTGGGGTTTTACCTGCTGTTCCACCCACCCCTTCTTAAAAGGCTAATGAAGTCATAGGTCTATGAGGGAACTGGGAGGAAAAGGGGTTCAGTGGTCAGACCTGAATGATAGAGATTCTAGTCAATCCCTGCAGATAGGTTGTGGCATGACCTTGGGTGAGTTACCTGCATTCATTTGCTCAGTCTTCTCCTCTTTGAAATGAGACTAAAATTATGGATGAATTGGGTTCTGATACCCACTGATCATAGTGGATGCACGAGTCAGAGAAAAGACACAGTATTCTTGCTAAATCTGATCTCAGTGTGGCCAGAGCATAATTTAAAAAGGTAATTTAATATAAAAGCAGAGACAAAAAGAGGGAGAGTAGTCTGGGATTTTTAGGATGAAACAGGAGCACAGAGGAAGGGACAGATTATGAAGTTGATTATTATAGTTTTATGATTTTGTTAAGATTATACTAACTTTTTGGAGCAGTAGTTCTCAGTGGGTCTGGTACCACCCCCTAAAGAGTGTTTTTGAAATTTATGTAACTGTTTTGGCTATTACAACAATTAGGGAAGCTCTTAGTGGATCGGGGCAGAAATACTGGAAGTCTTGTGATGTGTGTTATAGTCCTGCCCCAAACGAATTATCCCATACCCATCTAACTTTTGAATGTCTACCTAGACATTTACTAGATAAAGAAGGCCTATTAATCATTATCTAAGCCTAGCAACTTATTTTTTTGTCAGCATGATAAATTTTTGCATACTTTTAACATACACTGAATTTTCCAAGAATTCAGCATGAGTTATAGTTCAACTGTATAAATTGAGAGAACATTATATTTCCTCTTTTCATAACATCATTAGGGTTTTTTTTTTTTCCAGAAAATTACATCACCAATGGCAACACAACTTGGGATGCGTGAACTGCCAATGTTACAGACTTGTGGGTCAGCTGGACTGTAGCAGCATGATTCTATAAAAAGGTACAAGCTTCTGATTATTTCATTTAATATCCCATTGTTATCACCTCCCAGCTGTTACTTTATGAAGTACAGATGATTTTATTATAAATTACTTTCCTTTTTACTTTTCCTTCATATTATAGTTAAGCCATTTTATTGACTTTAAAAAACATTAGGTATGTAGATAGGTCCTATTATCTCTGAATTGCATTTCAGGATAATAAAGGATGTGTTAAGTCTTGTTTTAGTTGTCAGTTGTAGCGGCTCTTTCTCACTACGATTTTTGTCTCTTAGGGGTTCAATATTCTTTTTCTATAATCTGACTTCCATCCATACCAATCCAGTCAGAGAATCAAAACTGTGTATGTTTAAACCCCGGTTATAGACTAGATTCAAGTTCTATCTGGGTCTCAGGCAAATAGAGGATGCAGACAGAAAACAGGGCCATGCTGTCTAGATTCACATTCTGGGATGTCTGTGCCTTAGCCCTAACCCAGCTGTTATAGGAACCTCTATATTATCTTTATTATATTTATCTTTATTATCTTTATCTTTATTATCTTTATCTTTATTATCTTTATCTTTATTATATTATCTTTATTATTATTACCTCTTTATTATCCCCATTGAACATACGTAGAAATCAAGGTTCTGAGAGGTTCATGACTTTCCCAAGGTCTTAAAGAAAATCAGTGGCTGGTAGAACTTGGATTGAACTCCATTGTGTCTGGAGCCCGAGGCTGCTACATTATTCTACCATGACTCACACCCTTCAATATGAAGGCAATGAACTCACTGTTATCACATAGCGGTGACTTAACAGCAAGAATGACTAAAATAATTACTCACACTGTTGTGCATAGACTTTTAATGTTTTCAAGTATACTGAAAACCACCAGCATATTTGATCCTTTCTATAAATTTCAGAAGACTGAACAGGTATTGATACCCATGTTAGACAGAAGAAGGAGGTCTTTTGGAGTTATACAAACGAGTACTCAAAGCTAGATCCATAATTGGAACATAAATCTCTGGATTAATTCTAACCTTATGCTCTTCCTACCATACTGCATGCATGAAAGATTCATTGAAAAATAATACGTATTTGAAAGATGCCTAGTGTATATCAGATGTACTGCTAAATCCTTTACATATACCATCAAATTTAATCTTCAAACAACCCTATGGGTTCGAACTTCATTTTGTAGGTGAGGTAACTGATAAGAGCAAACGATGTGAAATTCTTGATAGAATTCAATTCACCATCATCAACATGCAAACAGACAGGACAATGCCCAAATCCCTGCCTTGTTGGACTGAACAACACTCAGAAAGTTTCTAGGTGTGACTGATGAGAAATTTTTCCCCCTTTCATCTTGGTGAGGCTAGAATAACAGAGGCAAAGGGTTAAAATGGTCAGCGCTACAGAAAATATTAATTAGATATGAGGTATGCCAGGAAAATGGTAAAGGATTGCAGAGGAGAAGGAAAATAAGAGTTTGTTTTTTTGGTTTTTTTTTTTTTTTTGCGGTACGCGGGCCTCTCACTGCTGTGGGCTCTCCCGTTGCGGAGCACAGGCTCCGGATGTTCAGGCTCAGCGGCCATGTCTCACGGGCCCAGCCACTCCGCGGCACGTGGGATCTTCCCAGACTGGGGCACGAACCCGCGTCCCCTGCATCGGCAGGCGGACTCTCAACCACTGTGCCACCAGGGAAGCCCAAAATAAGAGTTTTATCCAGAGCTAGTCATAGTCACAAGAGTCTATTTTCGATAGTTTGACAAAAAAATGTTTGCTACCAAATCTCATGTGGATTCTGCAGAGCGTTTTATTCGGAGACCTAAGACTCATACCACATTTTTTACTTTACTCTGATTCTCTCAAAATGTTTTGATGAGGGAGAGAAAATAGTTTTCGGTGTGGAAAGGGCAGACCTTGATCTCCAGTTCAAGGTCCTTGAAATCCAGTCTCTGGGAGACTGTGCCAGCTATTTAACCTCGCTGGACCTTAATTTGGCCATCTGTGAAATGGGGCGGATAAATCTGAACTACAGAAACACCTTGGTGATAATGAGCTTCAATCAGTGCCTGGAAATGCCTGGTTACCAGTCCCTCTCCAGGGACTGGAACTCAAAAAGCTAACATAGGGGCTCAGAGCTGATAATTTTCAGATAGGGCTGATTAGTGATCTTTTTTTCCTACTTGGTCTTCTATCTAATTGCAAAAAGATGACAGAGAATAGAAAAGCTGTGGCATGAGCCCAATTCTTCTACATTGTGGATAGAAATCTCCTTGGTTATATGCGTGTGGAGTGCTCAGCTTCAAGTCCCAATGCCCTTACTCTTAAATTACAGCTACTGAAGCAAATCCTAAATTGGCTCCCCCAAAGACAGCAGCAGTTGTTGGGCTGCATAGCATGACTTCTGATCTCAGCAGCAGTCATCACAGGACCAGCAGGGTCCCCTCTCCAGCTCCTTTTAGGATGTCATTTTGATTTAGATTCCAAATGTCACTTAAAATCTGCCTTCCTTGTTTGCTACTTCTTCAGTTAGTAAGAATTTCGTTTCTGTTCTGTGCATTCTTACCCTAATGTGATCATCATTATAGTTTCAGCTCAATAGGCCTTGTTGGAGTCATTTGAGCACCCCACATGAAATGTTGAAATAACGAAAAAAAAATTAAATGACCACTAATATGAATGAATGTATAGAGAATGTCTGTATATATGTCCTTCAGCAAGGACATATACTAGGGTCTGGGGTACAAAGGTATTAGGAAAAAGACTAAAGGAATTCTACATATATTTGTGGTTATTAAAATGTAGATCAGTTACCCTGTGATTAAATCCACATATATACATTTTAATGCACTCTCACGTTGACCTCTTAGCTGCAGCTTAAATTTCCTTCAGACAGGCAGAATATCAGATTTTCCTCTATCCTGTAAGCATCACTGGAAACTTATCAAACAGACTGGGGAATATAAGCACAATGCAATTGAAAGCTTGTTTTTAGTTTTACTTATTGAACGTTTGTAGTACTAGCATCTACCTGAAAAAACTGGTGCCTGCCCTTAGGGCCTAATGTAGTCAAAGTTATGGCCAAGAAAGTTCAAATGTAAGTTTCCTAAACGGAGAAGGTGACTAAATCTTAGGTGAGGAAGGAAATACATGCAATGGAGGGAAGGGAAGTCCATCCAAGTCCCTCTGCAACTGAGGGTGAGAGGTGGGTCTGGAGGAGAATAGGCACTGGATCCATATCTGATTGGAGGCAGATGAAGGTCAGGGACAAAACTCTGACCAAGAGAAAAGACTAAGGGTCAACACAGGGGAAAAACAATCTCTTGTCGGGTCTAAGCCAGAAATAGAAAGTCAGGAGATTCTAGCAACTGCCTCAGTTTTCTCAGTGTGTGATAGCAGTCAGGTCCAGAGAGACACAGATTAAAGCAAGCCCAAAGTTAATTAGAGGACCTCTTGGGCATGACCAAGAGAAGAACCACACCATTTCCAATACTCTCTACACCCAGACACATGTATACACACACAGCGCTGACACCCAAATTCACTTATTCAAGCTCTAAACATGTCCAAGCATCTTTCCTCATTAAAATAATATTATCAGGCTCTATGGAGTAATAGTTCATTGTCCTGATACAGGCCACTGGATATCACTAAGATCTTTATTGGCTAGAACTCATTTCCTGACCTTTGAAAATTTATACCCATGCTACTTGGCATAAACTTGCCATTAATAGGTGGGTAGATTACTTAAAATGCAGAAAGGTGACAGCATGGTCTAGGGAAGCCTGTTTTTTGGAAAATGCCAAAGTGGAAGGAATGGATAACAAAATGAGTCCATGCAGCAGCTCCTGCATTCAAGGAAAAAACTCTAAAATCAAGACAGATATAAATGAAGAAGGACCTGGAGACTTGGATAATCTAGATGTTCTTCTCGGTGATCTGACCTGTTATGACTTTCACAATAATTCTATGCCCATAAATGGTACTAACCTTGGGACCAAACAACAAATGTTTCAAGAAACTAATTCTTTGTATTCACACAGCTGTGCAGTGTATCCACAGTCTGTTCCGTCCATTCATCTGCCATATAACTGAGCAGTTTCTCTAGACAGCCCTGTTTTTGTTGACTTAAGCCCACCAGTAAAGAATATTGGTGCATTCTCCATGTTACCAACCCCTGCTTTCAAATTATAGTGTAGCATCTGACCATGAACCATAAAATCAATACCGACAAGGGGAACCCTTCAGGTTCAGGGCGCTTCTGGAATCCTTCTTCTCCCAATCTCCTCCCCCAGCCACCATTACTGTCATCCAAGATGATGCTAACCAGTCCCTTCTGCTGCTGTCCCCATCAATGCTCATCTTCCATCACCACAGTGGTAACTATAAAGGGAAAGGCTTCTGGCCAAAGTCAGGGCTCTGTGCCTTTAATGCTCGAAGTCCCTCTGTAGGGCATGGATCTGTGAGTTTACCCTCCCTAAGGAGCACCAACCATCCTGACAAGAAGACTGGGTAGGTCCCAGGAATAGTACAACTTCAACCTTCCTTTTTTTTTTTTTTCTAAAACTGGACATAGCAGGCCAAGGGCTGCAGGCCAAGAATGAGGTCTAGTTGAGAAGAGGGTTCAGAGGAGCTGGGCTAAAGTTTGGTCAAGGAGGGAGTCTTTATCAATGAAAACCCACACATAATTTTTGCATTTAGTTTTGGGGAGGATGTCACAGACCACCCAAGAGCCCTCTGAGGAAGATGAAATGCTGTGATTCTTTGGTCTTATTTCAGACACTCCTCTCCATGTCGGATGCAGTGTTCATTGCTTGGAAGAATGGGCGGCTACTCTTAGATGTTTACAGATGTAGGGAGGCATTGCTGTAGAGCAAGGGCATTAGACCTCTGGTCAGATGACATGGCCTAGGCTTTCACTAATAATCCTGGTATCATCTTGTGTGATTTCAGACACAAGTCATTTCAGCTTCTGAGCTACAGAATCTCATCTGTAGAATGAGGAAAGCACTATAGATAGGGGTTGGCAAACTCTGGCCCATGGGCCAAACCCAGCCCACCTCCTCTTTTCATATGGCCCATATGCTAGGAATAGTTTTTTTATATCCTTAAGTGGTTGAATAAAACATCAGAAGAAGAATGATATTTTGTGACATATAAAAATCATATTAAATTCAAATTTCAGCATCTATAAATAACATTGTTTTGGAACATAGACACACCCATATCTTTACATATTATCTACGGCTGCTTTTGTGCAAAAAAGGTAGAGTTGAGTGGTTGAGGCAGAGACTACTGCCTAAAATATTTACTATTTAGCCCTTTAGAGAAAAAGTTTGCCAATCCCTTCACTATACCTTCTTTGCCTAACTTAAAAAATAGTTGTTGGAAGCAAAGTCTGTAAAGCCTGTGAAAGAATTTTTCATAGTACAGAGCACGTACAACGCTGGGAAATGATTATTATTGTTATTTTGTTTTTATATTGGAATCACATTTATGGGAGTCTGACTATCCAACAGTATGATTAACTGATCCCTAAACAATTTGACTCTGCAGACTTTTCATTGACTTCTGCATGACTTGTGTGTTGAGAGATGAAAGAGAAAAGGACCGCTGGTTTTAATCTGGCTGCAGTGAAAGTTGTTCCTCCCTCCCCATCAAAAAATATAGCTGAGTCCTCGCCTGGGGAATGTATTTGTAACAGAGTGTATGCTAGCAGAAAGCTGAGAATAATAAGCCACATTGATTTATAAAAGCATAAGAAAATATCTGCTCTTTGAGATTTGTCCAAATGTAACATTCTAGCTTAAAACGCAGTAAAAGCAAGTTGCTTTGCAAGAATTCATGAAGCATCTACTATTTCCAGAGTAATGAGCTGTGGAAAGAACTAGGCAATTGGCAGGTCTTGTCTTAGACAACCCTCTTTGCCTTTGGGCCACTGCCTGACATTCCCACACCCCTACCCATGAATAATACGCATACCTGAACTTCTAGGCAAAAGCCCAATTCTGGACCTTTCTTGAGTTCTTCCCTATCATATTGGTGTCGCTGGACCATAGACAGCAGTGGTTGATAAATCTCAATAGATGGGTCGAGGTTCTATTGTAAAGTTACTCCAATGGCAGGAGGAAATGTTTGTGCTTCATTCCAAAGACAGTGAGGTATTTTAAAGTTTTACAGCTGGGGCTGGACAAGGAAATTGGGGCTGTATTTCAGGATGATTAATCTGGTAGCTGTGTGTGTGGGATGGATTGGAGTGGGTGAAGGCAGAAAGATCAATGGAGTACGGTTGACCAGGCAAAGACTAATGAGGCTCTGAACTAGTGTGGGGCCTGAGGGGATAAGACAGAGAAAACAGACAGAAGAATCACCGCAGAAGCAATTGATTGAATGTGGGAGCTAAAGAAGAAGAGCTTTGAGCTACAGACGCCATGAATGGAAGCAGGAAAATTTGGAGGAGGAGCTGGTTTGGGAGGGAGAGAGTAAGTTTAGTTCTGGATATGTTGAGTTGCAAGTGTCAGCAGGACATGCAGGTTGAGTGGTCAAAATAGAGGATGGAGATACTGTTCCAGGGCCCAGGGGATGATGTCAGGAGATGGAAAAGCAGGGGCACGTCTACTCTGACACTGAGCTCAGATGCCGACAGCAAGACAGGAAGAAAGAGTGGGAACAATCTAGGAAACCAGGTAAAGATTTCAGGGTTTCGTCTTAAGAAGTCTACTGAACAAAGCAAAAGACAAGCGAGTAGCGTTAGTGCTGATCAGAAAGAGAAATCGTGGAGGAGAGGATGGCGTGGGAGAGGCTGTGAAGACCACAAGGCCAAACAAAAATCAGTCAGCAGAGGGACTCGACAAAGCCAAAATATAGATGCAGGAAACAAAGCCAGTTTGTAGTAAGCTTTGCAATAAAAATTTCATTACCCGGTAGCTCATCAGTGTTGCAGAGAGAAGTAAATTATGTTCTCCCAATATGCTCTATAAAACTTCTTCCTTCCATTTCTCCACTCCAGAGACAACTTGGCTTTTCTTAAATCTGATTAGACTGAAATCCCCTGTTGACTCCGTTACGTCTCTGTTTTATCACATATGTTTCCCGGCCGCCAAAACCTGGGGAAGCAAATTTTCTAAAGGAAACTATTCCTTTTCCTCTATCAAACCACCAGGTAATTCATAGCAGCCTTTGTTTTCCCCAGGTAAACACCTTATTTTGTGTCCTTTAGTTCGGAATATATTTTGGGAACGAAAATATCACAAATGAACTTCACATTCATATTTCTTTCCCTACGCTTGCCTTTTTTTCATTCCCTATTTTGTGAGCCACCATTGAGGGTTTCTGGGTCTGTAAAGAATTAGAAGACTCTTTTGGTCCTGCTATTTCCCACCATGCTCTACTCAGCAAGCCTGCTCTTTTGCTCAGAGCGATAGCTAGTGTTGTTTTGTTATTAATCGATCGATGAAGCAGCAGAAATTGATGAGCTTCCTGGTCAATGACATCAGATCATGGTTTTCATGACTAACGTCCTTCTTCAGTTGTTCTCACTGTGTCTCTAGGTTGACTTTTCAGTGATCAAAGTCCAAACAGCAAAACCAGAAACCATCTAACTACCCATCACCCATTTGCTTATACTCCGTGGATTAGGAAAGTACACGTGTACACGTGCACACACACACACACACACACACACACAAGTACGTGCGAGCATGCACGCATGTGTGCGGTGTCAGTGGCAAGACGTGTGCAAACCTAGCCAGATACGTTTTCTCAGATTTCTTATAACTGATAAGTGGCGCATTACGGAAAATTCAGAGACCAAGTTGTGGCCTCTTTATCTTTACTCTGCGGATGAGTCCTATACATATGAACATGTTTAAAATAAGGATCATCTCAGAAGAAGCTCTTCAGCAGCTCATAAAATATATCCTAGGCATTTTCCATTGTAAAGATGAAAATAGCATTATTTCCATTTTTAAATCATATCAAAACGTTAAAAGGCCCCCCGGACGATGACCTTCTTCTAGGTTGTCATAACTCTTTGTCATAACTCCTATCAGCCGTAACTCTTTCTAAGTTATAAGCCAAGATCGGGGCTGCCCAAGCTGTGCGCTGCACTGGGCCATGAAGACCCTTGGCAGAGACCTGAGTGTGTGTTCAGCCACCAGCTTTGTCTGAGATCTAGAAGGCCATTTCAGCAAATGGCATTTTACTTGTCCAGTCCCTGAGAGTCATCCCGGCAGGACTGAGCTCGGAATCACGTGCGATCACTAAGTAAAGAGAGGCAAGAGGAGACCCAAATGAGGGACAAAGCCTGTGCGTGAATCAGAAAGAACACCTGGGTATCACGAAGAAGAGGAAAGACCAGACACAGGGCTGTGTGGAGGAGTCTGCAGAACGGTTTGTTACTCTCTCAGCCAAATTCACCAGCCCAGTCATGAACACAGAAGTCTCGTCCCACTGTGGAACCTCTAAGTCCCTGCTTCTCATAATTGTAATGCAGCACAATAAAATAGATGTGCAATTCTTTTATACGGAGGTACATTTATGGAAGACTTAATGTCCAACAGTACGACTAACTTCTCCCTAAACAGTTTGAATCTGCAGACATTGCACTGACAATGGATATACTGTTAGCTGAAATTTACACTTCTTATAGATACCGCTAAGCCATGACGGAAGTTCTTGGTACAGAATGCTAACGTACTACAGAGTAGCAGAGCGACCACCGCCATCTTCACAAGGTGCTGTGAATACTGTGGCGGGGTGTTATGTTACTGAGAATCGGACCAACTCTTTCTTGGCCTCGGCCCCCATCTACCTTCCCACTTTTCCCCATGTGCTTGAAACCATTCAGATGTGTCCTAGAAACAGGAGTGATTAAAGCAGCAGCATCGCCTGGGAAGGAGTTGGGTCTTCCGTAAAGAAACCCAAGCAGGATCAGGCAGGTAAATGTTGATACTGAACCACTGGATCTAGTTAGCCAGGCTTAGGGGTGAATGTGAATTTCGTTGGATGCAGGCAGGGAGTTAGCAGAATGGCAGCAGGAATGACATGGGAAAGGAGGTCTCTGTGTGGCCAGAGACTGAGCTGTGGCCATAAACCTGAGGTCAGAACTAGGAAAACTGGAGGGAGGTGAGGCAGCAGGCATGTGGCCTTTGGAGGCTGGTTAGACCCTGGGGGTGGCTAAGGCATGCTGTCCTCTTCTCTCTTGCTTCAGGACTGAGTCTCTTGGATGCCTGGGATTTCTTCCTGGACTTAACCTATGGTTTTGGTCCACAGTAGTGATGTTAGAGGGAGCTTAAAGCTTCTTTGGCAGAAATCATCTTTTTCTGATTGTAGTCTTCACTTAAAACGGATCCCCTCTTTGCCCAGTGTGAGACCTTTCCTGCGTAGCACCACTAGACGTCTCCAGGTAACAGCTGCTCCTGACACAATGCTTCATCACTTCATACCCAACAATGTGAGCTCACGGAATTACTGAGAGACGAACACAAGCCAGATTATAATCAGGGGCTAGAGTTTCCCATCAATATACAAAGCTGTAGATATTTATTCTTGGCAGAAATGCTTTGGATGGCTGCTCACCTTCTTTCCAAAATGCTTCCTTTTCTCAGTTCATTTAATTACAGTAGGGGGAATGTCTCATTTTTTCTTTAGCAGTTGCGAAATCCCTTTTTTTTTTTTTTTTGCAGTACGTGGGCCTCTCACTGCCGCGGCCTCTCCCGTTGCGGAGTACAGGCTCTGGACGCGCAGGCTCAGCGGCCATGGCTCACAGGCCTAGCCACTCCACGGCATGTGGGATCTTCCCGGACCGGGGCACGAACCCGTGTCCCCTGCATCGGCAGGCGGACTCCCAACCACTGCGCCACCAGGGAAGCCCTAAATCCCTTTTTTATCAGAGAAATTATGAGCCAGGCAGAGCTGGAGTAAGAGGGGTCAGTCAGAGGACTTTTCTTTGGCGTCCATTTATGAAAGGATGTGAAAACCTCACGGGAATAAAACAGAAATGGTCTCTCTTATCCAGTGTTCTACATATGACTCCTTACAGAAGAGGTAAAATATAAATCAGGACAGCTCCTTCCAAAGGAGGCAACAACTTCCAATGAAAAGGAACAGGCAACTCTGAGAGCAAACATACACGTGTAAACAGGATAATACCTTGAACATATTAAATAGTGTGGTTTTTTTATTCCTCATTCTCACGTCTGTTCCCTGGTAGCCATCTGACAGTACAGACTCAGAGAAAGTGGCACTGAAAATTCTAGCTTGGTAAGGAAGAAGAGGTGGTATAGAGAAAGTTCTGACTTGAAAAGTAGAGAATATAGAAATCTTAATCCTTTCACCTCCCAGTTCATCATCAAAAGGAGAAGAGAGGGCTTCCCTGGTGGTGCAGTGGTTGAGAGTCCGCCTGCCGATGCAGGAGACACGGGTTCATGCCCCGGTCTGGGAAGATCCCACATGTCGGGGAGCGGCTGGGCCCGTGAGCCATGGCCGCTGAGCCTGCGCGTCCGGAAAAAAAAAAAAAAAAAAGAAGAGAATGTAAGTAAGTCAAAAGAAGAGTTGAGACATATTTGTCCTGACTTTCCCATTCTGCATTAAAAATCTAACAGACAGATACAGCCACTGTAGAAAACAGTATGGAGGTTCCTCAGATAGCTAAAAATAGAATTACCAAGTGATCCAGCAATCCCACTCCTGGACAAAACTGTAATTCACAATTACATGTTCATAGCACCTCTATGTTCATAGCAGCACTATTCACAATAGCTAAGAAACAACCTAAATGTCCATTGACAGATGAATGGATAAAGAAGATGTAGTAGATATATGCAATGGAATACTACTCAGCCATAAAAAGAATGAAATAATGCCATTTGCAGCAACATGGACGCAACTAGAGATCATACTAAGTGAAGTAAGTCAGAAAGAGAAAGACAAATACCATACGATATCACTTATATGTGGAATCTAAAATATGACACAAATGAACCTATCTACGGAACAGAAACAGAATCATGGACCTAGAGATCAGACTGGCGGTGGCCAAGGGAGAGGGGGTTGGGGGAGGGATGGAGTGGAAAGTTGAGGTTAGCAGACGTAAGCTTTTATAGAGAGAATGGATAAACAACAAGGTCCTACTGTATAGCACAGAGAACTATATCCAATATCCTATGATAAACCATAATGGAAAAGAATACTAAAAAACATATATATGTGTAACTGAATCATTTTGCTGTACAGCAGTAATTAATACAACATTGTAAATCAACTATACGTAAATAAAAGAAAAAAATTAAAAAATCTAACAGACTAATACAGAGATGTATTAGGTGAGTTGAGGGAAGGTCTAAAAGTTGAGGTACTTTTTGACTTACTTTTCCATTATAGGGTCTGAGAAGAGACCAACTTTCACAGTAACTCCTTCCACGCCATCTGTGGTGACCATCTCAAACTAAAATCCTTGATGTACAGTGTTTATGCAGAGAGAGGACTCCATCTCTGCAGTGTGGAAGGTATCAAGACATTCTTACACATTCTGCAGAGATGTGGGAAGTGGCTGGTGGTGCTTGTTGGTGAGCTAACCAGGAGGAATGTCACAGGGTGTGAAGTGACCCTAATCGTTGACTACTGGGGAGCAGACCATTCTGCTGGGGATCAACAGGGAGTTACAGTGAGATCTCAGGGGTGTACACGACACCAGCAATTACCAAGGAAGACCAAGTTCAGCAGGGGTGATCATAAGATACTGATCAAAGTAAGAGAACCCGCCACAGATTTTATCATTTGATGCTAGCAGGATGATTCATAACCAGGCTGCCAAAGACCTCTATCCCAGTCATCAAGGTCACCAGAGAACACAAGGATTTTTGTGTGGGAAATGATACCTCCTCTCCCTGCCACCAGGAGGCCATGTGAGCCCTCCTTCCCCATCCCCGCAACGATCACCTGCCATCTTGGAAAGAAGCAAGGGGAGGGGAAGGAAATCTGCAAGGGGGAGGAACTTTACCTAAACAAGTTTGGATCATGTAAAGAGACTGTTTAGTTTATTGGGTTGGGCCAAATTGAAGAGACGAAATTGATTTTGTTTCCCCTTTACTATCCAATAAGGTAAGGGCTTGTGAGGAAGATTAGATTAACTCTAGGAAATGAGGAGGCTCAGTGTCTTTATACATCTGAATGTTTAATTTTGACCTCACTATGTTAATTATGGTTTCTATTTATTTTTCTATTTTATTTTATCATCTAAATTTTAAGAACTTTACTATGTCTCCTAAGAAGTTACCTGGGTCAGAAAAATTGCAGAAGTAAACTGGAGACAGTGAGCTACAGAAAAGTAAGAGATATGTCCTCTGAAAGTGAGAAAGGTGCTTCAACTTTAAACCTGGAAACGAAGTTTAAGAAAACCTTATACTTATAGAAATACATGTATATACAGGTATACATCCGTGCTTAGCAAGAATGTGTCTAACATTTGAGTTATTACTGATAGAAAAATTAGTGAAATGAGTTAAAAAACCATGCAATAAATTCCTTATTTGGAACATAAAAAAGGAAGAATATGATTTATATTATTACAAAATATTTATTTCCTTTTATAGTAAATAAATGAATGGACACCAAATTATTAGCTTGCTAGTGCCCCTGCGTATCTTGTCCTAAGATCCAGGGTTTTCTGCGGCCAGCAGCAATAGGAGCAGCAGGTAGAGGCAGTGGAATTAACCTGACCCGGACACCTGTTGCACTGTCTGTTCTTCCTTTATTCCAGTTTTTTTGGAACCCTCTCCCCTTGATTTACACTGTCACCATGAGAACAGTCCATTTTCCCCCCATGTTCTCACTCTCTGGCTACAACTGGACGGTCCATGTTGGACAAATAATACAAGCTGGGGCAACTGGTTCCTTCTCCAGGAATGTTGAAACCAAGAAGGAAGAGAGAACTCAGGTCAGTCTTGTCTGTATGGCTAACATAAGCCTTAAGAAGCAGGTTAGCAGATGATCCCGTATCTGCACATGGGATCAGATGCAGAGGTTGCAGAAGATGTCCTGTGGAATACAGAACGCCCAATTATAAATACGACTGGGGCTGGCAGAGCCTGGTCTGACTGGCCCTCAGAAAAATTGAGAAAACTGGGAAGTTTGCCACTGATGGGTCCCATTGCCCCACTCTGGCACTACTACTTTCCTCAACACTTCATTTGGGCCCCCATTTGCTCGTAACTGACTGTAGTCTCTACTTTTAGCTGTTAATTCGTGTGTTAGTGAAACACATAATACAGAACACAGGAAGGCTTCACCTGGGGTATAAGGGGACCATCTTCTTTCTCTCTCTCATAGACCCTTGGGATGTCAAACTCTCAGCCTCACGTTGAGTGCAGCAGCAATACGGAGGAAGAGACTCCAGCCAGACCAAGACTGGGCAGTGAGACTCCAGCCAGACCAAGACTGGGCAGTGAGCGCAAGAAGGAGAGCCCCTTCTCTCCCTGTCCTATTGCTCAATGGTCCTGAGGAATAAACAAGCTGCTTAGAAAGCTCTGCGGTTTTTGTGTTTAGTCCACTGAGTCTCCCTACTCTACCCATTGCTTGTTGATTTGCTGTCTTCTCTTTCTCAAAGCGTATTCAG